>NC_067202.1:3246781-3602614 GCF_000699445.3 Schistosoma haematobium
TTTAGTGAGTTGCTATCTCACAACAAACCCGATTGAACTCCACTGGTCACTGCTTCTCACTAGAACTCCAGGAAATATCTCTTGAAGCCGATCACTATTTCGCATATGTTGGTTAATATCAGAAGGTTCTTTTTGGATATTATAGTTGCTTTAATAGTTGAGATCATCAGTCTATTGAAGCTAGACCACCATGGAAAACCTGGAAGTACTGGACTGTCGTTTCGTCATATTGTGGGACCCCACAGCAGTTACCTGTCAGCTGACTATCGACTTTCCCATCGAATCATCAACGGGTGCAATTTATTATCTCAACACGTGATTGAAGCTTCATCTATCAATACTTTCAAAAGAAAGTTAAACCAACTGTGAGACAATCATTGCCATGACTTACACTGGCCAACAATCATCCAGTCCTTTCAAAACTAAAGCTGAAACTGAAAACACACTGGCGACTTTGAGTGAACCAATTAGGTTTATGGGCAAGACTCAAAGCACAATAAAGGGTAATATATATCCTACTGCGAAATAAGTAAACATTATCCATATCTAGTTCTTAAAATTGTCAAGGTTTGTTATAACTTGTGGCTTTGTGCCCTATTGTGGTGTGAGCTACTTATATCGATGTAAGTAGTGCATAACGCCAGTCAGGAATAGAATATCTGACAGCAGAAGCTCAGGAAGACCGAGGAGGAAAGAAGGGGAACAGAAAGCAATTGGTATGGAAATACAGAGACACTGACGTCTGAGACGACTGACCGATATTTTCAGAAGGAACAGTCAAGTTTGAAACAGTTGATTAATGTCATGCAAATTAAGTAATCACTATATGGTTCTCAGGTTTTACTAAGATGTTCTGTGGTGTTGTGTTCAAATACCTCCGATCATCCCCACTTGTGTTCTCGTTCACTACAGTGTTAATGTATAACATAATGACACCGCCAATTAGAGAACAGTGGCTTATCGACTAGACCAAAGATGCATAAACCAGTACGAGCAGTTTAAAGTCCTTATCGATCCTTCCTCCTGTATAGCCCTGCCAGTTGAGTCTAGAACGCCAGTCTCAGCCTTCATGACATGAATCATGCATTTCAAATATACTTGGTTTATATACAAACCAAACAGACTACATCACACCATACAATAGAAAATAATATTTGTAAAAGATCTAGCCAAAGCTGGCTGTGAATGTGGGAGACTGAAAACAATAGGGTAGATATAACTTGAGAATAGTTAGTCTCATAATAATAGTCTATAAGTCAAAATAAAGCTGAGCCGGTATCTAGCAGTGTTTATGTCTAACTTCAACTAATCTATGTAACTGAGCGAGTCAGCGGTCTAGAGGTTAAGCGACCACGCGTGAGACTAATAGGTCCTGGGTCCGAATCTCGCGAGACGGGATTGTGAGTGCGTGCTGCTGAGGAGTCCCACAATCGGGAGAAACGGCCTTCCAGTGCTTTCAAGTTTTTCATAGTGGTCTAACATCAATTCACTCATGAGATTATCATATATTAAGGAAACATTTTAAATGGTGAAGATTTGTAGCTCAGGTGAATGATTCTCATGGAGTTTTGTTCTTTCTAGAATTCTACCTGATGATATCGTTCACAAAACTGATGAAAGTTCCACAATCAAACTATCTAGTTCAAACAATAAAACTTTATCAAAAACATTTTGTTTTCTTCAACTAACCTTGTGAATATAAACTTGTTGGTTTTGTAAAATTTACAATAAGAAATGTATAAATAAAACCAGGAAGTATATTTTGTACACGAAAAAAATACCATTGTACATGACGTTTTGTATATAGATCCGGTTTTAATAATAATTCATAATGAAATGGTCCTCTAAAAAGAAAATGATTCAAAAAAGAAAGAAAAAAAATGGGAAAAAAAAAACTTTTTCTACAGTATCCATGGAGATTGTCTATTTATATGAATATTATTTATTTATTTGAATACATAAACATTGGTACAAAGTGGCATCAAATAGATACGCACCACATCAATCATTCAAATTGTATAAAGGCTGGGATAATGTCTGGGTGCCCAGATGGAAACAGGTGGTTTTCTTAGGGAGTCACATCCTGAGCCATCGATCTCATGGTTCGATCCAATAGGCAGTGGAGCGACGTCAAGCGATGTAGTCGCATGGTAGCCAGCGATTAACAATTGGAATCAGAGCTTACCGACTCACCTAGGTGGACTCTCCATGTCCACCAACCTGGTTAAAGCACCGGACATTCACTTTTCGTCCTCTCAATTTCCTAAACAACAATGATGCCACGAGAAGGCAATGAGTAGGATTTCCTTGTCAGTAGCTGTATACGCGTAGACGTATGAGAGCATTTCCTGAGGGAGAGCTAACTCTTTCCACTTTCAGCCTTACCAGGTCATGAACATTATTAGGTCTTAAAGAAAGCAAGAACGAAGATTAATGCAGAATAATGTGGATTCATTTTATTTCGTTAGATTCTCATCAGCTACTTACAAACTAAAATATTTTAAGATCACAGATATTGACATACTTATACATACGAAGGTGATTAGATAGGAATATGTGTATCATGAAGTGGTGAAGAGTTCAATAAGAATATGAAAATTGTTTGTTTCGAATTAGTAAAGTTTTGGAGAGAAAGTTCCAGAACATTGTAGTAATAATTAGAGCTCATGGATTTAACTCGTTAGGTTCTCATCAGCTGTTGACAACCTATTAAGTCTACTATGGAAACACTTAATGCTATCTTCCCAACATGTTCTCATAAACTGGAACAAGAAAGAAGATGTGAATTGTAAGTGTTTTTCTTTTCAATATTAGACTATGTAAGTATATTAAAGTTTAAGTTCAATCAGTTCATGATAATTACCAGTCATCAACCGGTCAGATGCCGCTACAGAGATTATTAGGTTAATCCCTAACTAAAAGACTAGAAGTCTTCTGTTTGATCTCCGATAGTATCGTGTATTTTGAACCAACTGAAGATTTGTTAATAATAATTAGCTTTGTACATTCCTCATATTTTTCGTATCTCAACTGAATAGCCTACTTCAGATATACACAGTAGTGAGATTAAGTTTCTAGATGCTTATACAAAGAAACCACTGGTTAGTTCAACTTTTTTTGAGAAAAATTTCATTGAAATAGCTTATTTGTGAATAGTTTTCATCATCCACTGACATCAAACAAAATGAAGCTTTGTACAGCTGTTCCATTTATGTACATCTATGACAACTTCGGGAATCTACTGAATCTTTCAACCAATCCAGCAACACTCTGTTGAAGACATTTCCTGGTACTGACAGAAGTGTGATGCCTGTGTAGTTCTCACATTCGCTCAAATCTCCTTTCCTTGGTATTTCCATAAGGTGTCTTTCTCTTCAGTCTGTCGGCATTAGCTCTTTATCCAAAATCATCCTGAATAGAATGTGGAGCGCCTACGCAGTTACTTCTATGTCTAACTTCAGTGCTTCGACTCGTATATTGTCAGGTTTTGCTGCTTTCTCACTCTTGATTTGTCTGATGACCATCCCGATTTCTAGGATCGTTGATGCAGTGACATCTATAGGAAGGTTTGGGTGTGCTGTTTCGATGTCTCGTGGATTCAATGGAGCTGACCTACTCAAGAGTTTCCCAAACTGATCTACTTATCTGTTCCTCAGATCTTGAATCTCATTGATCGGCTTGCCTTCTTTGTCTTTTACCAGTCTCTCTGGTTTACTATATTCTCCTTCATAGCTATGTCATATTTCTTTCTCTTTCACGCCAAAGAACACATTACGTCGGGAAATAGAAACAGATGCGAAAAGGATTAATAACAACTAGAAAGAGCTGGAAAGGACTGCCCAGGACAGGGTTGAATGGAGAGTGCTGGTGGGCGGCCTATGCTCCTCCACGAAAAGTAACAGGCGTATGTAAGTAAGTAAGTAAGTGAATATAACTGACCTTGAAAATATTGATCACACACCACAGAGATTACCCAACTACAAAATATCACAAAGATTTAGTGTCCTTTTATTGACCTGACGAATTTCACAACAACAAAAAATGAGTTCATTTTGTGCTACCGCAAAAAAACAAACTGACCTGAAAGGTAAGTAATTAAATCAGTTATCTTATATTCTTCAAAGTGTAATGTACTTTTGAAGTTCATTTTTTTCATAAAAACATCAATTTGTTTAATCAATATCAATAGTTTCAAAGAAATTTCATTAGTAAGAATCTTAATGATCTTCATTCTGGTTCAAGCTTCTTCATGAAAGTAATTCATCATCAAAATATATAAGAAACTTACGAAATATAATGCATTCATATGATTCTTGCCTCAATTGTTGTTTCTTCTAGAAAAATAGAGTCTGCAGTGTCTCTGCCTTTTCACAATGGCGGGAAGAGGTTCAAGATATACTCATCTAGAAAGAATACACTGTCTTCTTGACATACAGACTTCCGTCATTGTTAGTAAGGTCTTATACGTACAGGGCTAACTCATCTAAAACTTAAGAAAAGGTAGTGAATTAGGCTGGCCCCAAATAATTGCCCAATGGATTATACCATCATTCTTTCAAATGATCAAAACCTTCTTAATAATCGAGTATCGTTTTAAAATCCCTTAAGAATTATGTTTCCATTGTCTGGACAACCGGCAGATGACAATTGTTCTCACTTCATAACAGAACTTGAAACTACTTTAATTAGATCAATTATTCTATTCTTTTATAAAAGCATTGTTGTCATTTTACTTACATTCGTCTAACTTGCCGTAGATTTCCTGATTCAAATCTCGATTCAAAGACTAAACATGGCGGTGTCCATTGTTGATCGTTGGTTAACTCTTCAACTAACTGCTTTATATCTAAGGGAGATGATATTGATGTACTCAATGTTCCTGATAAACAAGGACTACATTCTGAATCGAAAATAACTCGTATTTCTTTGAAATAAGGTTGCTTGTTTTTTAGTTGATTCATCTCTTCAGTATAATCAGGAATGGTTGGTTTATTAACTAGAGAATAAAAAAAGGTTAATGAGTTAATGAACAAACGGTAAACAAAATTGACTTGAGTCAAAAGCATTATAAGCATAGATGGATAATCGCTAATAGTGGAATCCAGGACGCGCGTTTCGTCTTATTTGGAACTCTTCAACTGGGTGTACTTGCATTCCTCAGTTGATGTTCACTCCGAGACTCGAACCCAGTACCATTCACGTTATCCACTTAGCTACTGAGTCTAGATAGCTACTAACTTGTGCTTTGGGGTGAAATTTTAATTGATTTTTGTATTGGTTGTTTGAACTTTCACATTGATGTTTAGGACTGCAACTGATCACCCGATTGCGCAAGGTAGTGACTAAGTGGAGAACATGATGGCGTTTTAAGTGAATGGTACTGGGTTTGTGTCCCAGAGTGAACATCAACTGAGGAATGCAAGTACACCCAATCGGCGAATCCCAAATAAGACGAAACGCGCGTCCTGGATTCTACTGTTGGCAACTATCCATTTCTGCTAACAACACTTGATTCTTTCGGTTAATGGATTATCCCTGAAACATTCTGGAACAACGTTACTCAGAGCCTCAATTGTAAATCATATCATATAAATATTTAGAGATACCAATTATATATATGTATTTGAAGTAACTAATCTTATAAACTGAGCATTTTATTGTATAGTACTGTAACAACCTGGATCCTATTTCAATCAACATGTAATTCTGTTAAATAGATGTGGATCATTTCAGTTGTTTTCATGATTATTGTTTCGGTGATCCAGTATTAAGTTATAAGAGAGTAATCCTTAGATCAGTCACAACATCGTTCAAATTCAGAACCTTAAGTTAGATGTACATAAGATTGGATTAGAATAATTCATACCGGGCTAGTCGTAAGTTTTAACAACCCAATATTTTTGTATCAATCAAGTTATAGAACCCCATAAAGAATAATGATGTATAAACTATCAGTTTAGGGGTTGTGGAGATTGTTAAGTTTTTGATTGAGATCATGAACCGATTTATGTTAGACCACCATTGAAAACCTGGAAGCACTGGACAGCCATTTCGTCCTATTGTTGGACTCCTTAGCAGTGCGCGTCCACGATCCCGCTCGGGGGATTCGAACCCAGGGCCTTCAGTCTCAATCGGTTCATGATCTCAATCAAAAACGTAACAATTTCCACAACCTTTAAACAGATAATTACCATGTGATCACTAGTGACTAGCTTCATGAAAAAATTCTCAGAGTTCTGGTGAGAAACCGTGACGAGTGGAGTTAATCCATGTCGGGTAGAAACAGGTGTCTACCTCAGTACAATGGAAGATGGTCGTGTGATTTCGTGGATTGGTTGAGGTCAGACATTAACACCATTGGATGCCGGCTCAATGGTCCAGTAGGTTGAGCGTTTGCGCGCGAGACTGAAGGCCTTGGATCCGAATCCCTTGAGTGGGATCGTGGATTTACAATGCTGAAAGGTCCCCACAATTGGACGAAACGGCCGTCTGCAACCCTAGTCTTCAAAAATTAAGTAATATTCACATCAAATCTGATATCTATAAAATTAATCTTACCATTAGAATCATTCGAATTGTTTGTTTCTATATGTAAATTAGATAATGTTTGACAGATAGGTCCATAATTTTGTGGCCAAAATGGTCCATGTCTATCACGAACAACTGCATTCCAATCGATCAATGTAGGAAGTGTATTGAATGAACAATTTGTTGTCTGGGTATTATCATTATTAAAATTATTAACTTTAGAAGAAGAAGAAGAATCATTTATTGTTTGATCAATAAATGAATTATTGATTATTACATAATCTAATGGTTTATTAGTTGATTGATTCATTAAACGATATTGTGTACCATCAGGTAATTTATATTGAGATTGAATTGTAGCCATTAGATAAGCTGCTCTAGTACCACTGAAATAAAACAACTGTATAGATTGAAAACAAAAATTAAAAAAAGGACACATAAATATTGGTATAAAGGAGGCACTGAACAAATATGCACCACACAAGTCACTTGATTTGTGTGTGGACTGTGATACTTTCCGGGTACCAGATCCAAGCAGGTGGTTTTCTAAGTGGGGTGGGGGCACACTCGGGGTCTTTGGACTAAAGGTCCAATCGGTAAGGTAGTGAAGTAGTATCAGGAACCAGCGACCAACGATTGGTTCATACGCCATTTGTTCCTTCAGGATTCAGGAGCTCATTTGCACCAATGGTTTGGAATCAGGGTTTTCCAACTTCCCTATCCATGAACCCGGTTAAGGCGCCAGACATTCGCTTTTTTTTCTCTCAGTTTCGTAGATAACACCCCCGCCACGAGTATGATTTTCCTGTCGGTGGCTGTATACCCATGGCTATGTGAGAGCATTTGGAGAGAGAGATCTGACTCTTCCCACCCTTGGTCAAACCAGGGCACTTAGGGACTTTAGACTACATGGAAATAATTATTGCTTTCAGTATAGGTGACGGTGAGACTATAATTTATGGACAACCTTTGAGTGATGCCTTGATGACTTTGAGAATGTCCACATACTTACTAGGGCTAAATGAGAGTTACAAAGCAGTTTGAAGAAATAGGGTTACGATTTACATTCAGTGGTTAGGGTTAGGAACTGGGTTTATGATTTTCATCACTGACTGACATCAGCTAATGTGCCAAAACACTATTTAGACAAATGAATAAATAAATTTCGCGCTAAAATCCAAGTTCTGTTATCCTCAATCTAATTGATTTGTAAATAAATTATAGTCTCGCTTAGGTGATTTATGGAGACTGTTGAAAGTAATAAAGATCACGAATCAATTTCAGTTAGGCAACTACTAAAAACAGGGAATCACTGTACAGCCTTATCATTCTATCATACGTTCGTTGCTACGACCTTCAGGTCTCGAGCCCTAGACCACTGATCCAGTATTCAGTGGTTTAAATGTCTAACTGAGATCAAACTATAATAAAAATTATGAAAATCCAACAGTCTTGAATATTTATGTGCTCATTAGTAATTAATTTCGAGGGGTCATTCTAGCAGTGGAATTCAACCAACCTTGATGTAAATTAGTTGTTGACCAAAGACAATGGAAGATGATTGCTCAATATTGAAAATTGATTGAATTTAGACATATAAATTATTGAATGCCGACTCGATGGTCAAAAGATTTAACGCCTCAAACTACACCTGATAATTGTGAACTCTCTGTGCTGAGCAGTGACATAATAAAACGAAATGCGTGTCGAATGATTCTTAGTTTTTCGATGATTGTTTAATTTAAATCAGTTAGCAATCTCAGTATTTACTTTCCTAGTTGATTTGCTACCTAATAAGAGAAGATATTTTATCCTCTAATCATTTATCTTAAAACGAGATTTATAGTATTGAAGAAACTTCGAACGGGAACAAACAGTTATCGAGTACT
Organism: Schistosoma haematobium; assembly: GCF_000699445.3. Classification (NCBI taxonomy): domain Eukaryota; kingdom Metazoa; phylum Platyhelminthes; class Trematoda; order Strigeidida; family Schistosomatidae; genus Schistosoma; species Schistosoma haematobium. The sequence continues at coordinate 3,255,199 of NC_067202.1, forward strand.
TTGAAGTTATAACACTTGAAGGGCCGTTTCGTCCTAGTATGGGACTCCTCAGTAGTGCACATCTTGTGCTTTCAGGTTTGTCATGGCGGTCTAGCTTGAATTGTCTCAGAAACTCAAGCATATCTTATTATGTTTTTCTTTCCTTCATTCTCTCATATTAAGGTCATATCATCTTGACTTAACTACCATACAATACCAATTCATATGAATAATCTTTAACTTATATTCCTCACATTGATCACATTGTCAAACAATCAATGAACTATGCTGTGTGATCATCTTTTCAGCTTCCTAAGAGAATCTTGTGTATTTCAATTGAATGAATACGTGTATTTCATTCTTACAAAAGTCAAGTCATATACCTAGTTAGAATAAAATTTTCTAACAGGTTTCTAGTATCGAATTGTGTTATAATTTGTGTTCTGTGTCCTATTAATGTATAACATAATGATATCGCCCCAATTAGAGAGTAGTGAATTATCGATCGGACCAATGATGCATAAAGCCCCATACGAGCACTCTAGAGTCCTATTGGTCCCGCTTTCCGCCTTGCCCAGCCAGCTAAGTCCAGAACACCAATCGGAGCTTCTGCAATATGAATCGTTTATTTCAAACAGACTGGGTTTATATACCAACCAAACAGACCACTTCGTTCCATAAAATAGGAAACAACATTTGTACAAGAATTAGCCAAAGGTGGCTGTGAATATGGGAGATAGTAATTGATAGACGGGGCATAATTCAAGAATGGTAAATTGTATAATAATAGTTCATAGGTCAAAATAAAGCTTGTAATACGAAGAACACGAATATGAATAGTTTAGTTACTTAACAATTATACAATAAAAAATATACGTATAGTATTGGTTCACAAATGGATCCCAAAAGTTACCATTCATTATGCTTATCGGGACATAACAAATTCAGTCATTCGAACAAATCATTTACAAATGTGGTATGTCGACAGATATAAGTAGTATGTATCACCCATTAATCGAAAGCAAAAATGTCTGACGGCAGAAGATTAAGAAGTTCGAAGAAAATAGAACGAGAACAGAGAGTGATTGGTGTGAAGACGAAGAAACAACAAAGTCTGAGACAATTAATGGGTATTTTGCAAATGAATTCTTTACTGTATAAGAAGGTAGAAGTAAACAGTACCAAGTGAATTTATAAAAACTTCACCTAATTGCACAAGCAAGCGGATATCAGGACTCAGTAGCTAAATGGATAATACGATGTCATTTGAAGTGAACGGCACTAGGTTCGAGTCCCAGACTGAGCATCAACTCTAAGATATAGGTACATCCAGCTGACTCGTCCTAAATAGGACAAAACACTCGTCTTACTGGATCTCACTGCTAATCACTATCCATCTTTGTTCACTGTACAGTTCTCAGATGTTAATTAGAGATTCTGTAACTTTGTATTCAAATACATTTGATTGTCCCCTCTTGTGTTCTCATTTACTACGCAAGTAGTAAAGTGAAAGTTCTCATCTAATATTGAAATTAACTCCCTCGCCCCTCATCAAAAAAAGCATCTGACCTATTCATATTGAGTTCATAGTTGAATCACCTTACATTTACACATTGATCTGAATTAAAGTCTACTTATTTATAAACTTGTGTAACCTGTCTAAACCCCTTACTGTGTTCAATAATTTAATGAGTACTTCAACTGTACTTTTAAAATTTCATTTGACCATTACAAAGATAATAAACGTTTTAAATGAAAGTAAAGAAGTACAACTCATTTAAGATTAAAGTTGAATATCATAGAAACCAACAAAAAAAGAACAACCAAAGATGAGATTTCGTTATTAAGTTACTAAGGCAGCTGTTGGAATGTATGGTGGTCGGTATACCAATATAATCGTTAAACTTTATATACTATTCGTTCTGATAACCGTCACTAGATAACACTTCAACGGTGTATTAATCGTAAGGTGAATACAAAATATTGATTAAGTTTATTATTACACCACGACGGACAGATCACCAAGATTACAGGTAGGTAGATTCTCTATATCCGTCAAACCGGTTAAAGCGCAGGATATTTGCTTTTTGTCTTCTCAACTTCGTAAATAACAATAATGTTGCGAGAAGGTAGTGAGTAGGACTTCCCTATCGATGGCTGTATACACGTGGGCATTTGAGAGCATTTGAAAAGAGGGAACTTACTCTTCTCACTGTCGGTCGTACCAGGGCCATTCTTCAGTGTCCAGAGCTGTTGGATATCTGTTCATTCATTTAGGTGATGAAAGCTGCATTGAAGATTTTCAAGCTCATAATTCTAGTTTTTTATCTGACATATTGGATTGAGTTAAACTGACGTATTCATGGCAGACAGTTGTGGATAACTTCAAATTCTTAAAATGAAGTCTCTTGTGGAAATTACACTTTTATATGCAGGAAATAGATCTGAAAGTCTTGGATACTGTACACTTTTTGAACAGTAAATAAACGGATGGAAGACTTCACATCTACAAAACATTCCTGCACTATATCTGATGTTATTTCGTGATAAAAACCGTAATAATTTATGCGTAAAGGTTTATTATTCATATTACTCTTAGTTAACGGATGTCATAACCAAAAAAACACGTCTAATTGGTTAAGAAGTGATCCAAGATAGTCTATATGCTTTACTTTGTTGTAGAACCAGTCGATTCCGTATCTAACATTGGAATACAGAACTTGTGTTTTGCCTTATTTGGACCTCGTCATTTAGATGTACCTACAACTCAGGGATTTGAACCCAATAACTACCGCTTCAAACACCAACACTTTAACCACTTAGCTACTAATTCACAGATAGTCACTTAACAACGCAACAATCCAAACCATTATAAATTAAATTAAATATATTATGTAAACTCACTTGGTATTGCTTACTTGAATCTTCCCATCAATGTTTAGCACTGCAATTGAACAATCTCTTATTGATATATGTGCATGCTGTGAGTATTGCCTCGATATTGCCCTTAATTCACAAACATTATAAACAAAGATGGATAGTGGCTAACGTTGAAGTCCAGAACGCGCGTTTCTTCCTCATTGAGACTCATCAGCCGAATATACCTGTATCTCAGAGTTGATGTTCACTCTGGGACTCGAACCCAATACTATTCGCTTCAAACTCCATCGAGTTATCCACTTAGCCATTGAGTCCTGATAGCCACTTGCTTGTTCAATCGGGTGAAGTTTAAGTTAACTCTAAGATGCGGTTGCATCCAGCTGATGAGTCCCAAATGGGATGAAACGCGTGTCCTGGATTCTATTGCTAGCCACTATCCATCTTTGCTTATTATGTAAACTATTCTATCTGAATAAAATATTACTGGAAGTTATAAATACCAAACTTATAATATTCAAATATCTAACTCTCATCTATAGATATTCTTAAAGTTATTAGTGACTTTAAGTATCATTAAAACTGTCAATCACTTAATATTATTTCTATGTAATTGATCAATTTCAGATTATATAAAAACATTCAAGATTATGTGTAATGGAACAGATAATGATCGGATAATTATTATGAAATCAAAATCTTATTAGATTCATTCAAGTCAGTCAGTCAGTCAGCTACAACGTAGGACCAGGCACATATATGCATCGGTCCAAGTTGCTATACCTCATTAACACAACACACCGGACTCATAAAAGTAGTTAATTCAGAGGCGGTAATATATAAAAGAAAGATTGCATATGAGGATATAATACAGGAAGAAAGAATTCGTTCGTAGAAAGAAAGATATAAAGCGATTTTAATCTCTTGGTTTGAGGGAAGACAGAGAGTGTATACACCGACGCTATTGTGATCGATTCTCAGCCATGTCACCAAGAGTCTCCAACCATTGGTTACTATAGTCACGCGGACCCCAACCAAGTAGTCTGCATCTACCAACATGGCTCAGACTATAAGTTAGTGACTTCAAGCAATGATGCCACGTTTTGGTTTGGCAGCCCCTAACTTTCTTCCAACCATCTCCAACACTCGTTAGCATTGCACGTCGTGGTAATCGGTGTTCGGGCATACGTAACACGTGGCCCAATAATAAATAATAATAATAACAATAAAAAACGCATATATTCTAAGTAAGAATAAACAAATATAAGTTACATCACCGTCCACCATTGTCTTCAGTGTGTTACTATCTCACAACAAACCCTGTTGAACTTTACTGGTCACCAGAACTCCAGAAAATAACTCTTGAAGTCAGTCACTCGCGAACAGATGATGATTATTATCAAAAAGGGGGTTTTGTGGAGATTTTAATGATTTAATAATGGTAGACCATTATGGAAAACCTATAAGCACTAAACTGTCGTTTCATCCTAATATGGGACTCCTCAGAGATACACATTTACAATACCACCCGTAGAATTCCAACCCAGAATCTATTTGTCTCTCGTTTAAAAACGTTTTACCAGTAGTATAACTTTAATGAACTTATGGATCCAACTAAAAAAAATTACTGAAAGTCTTCACAAAACACCCCCTCACCCACATACACACATCTAAAAATATCAATTATTATCAGGTGTTCTGTGCAGATTTTAGTAATTTTAATAGTTGAGATCATGAATCAATTGAAGCTAGACCACTATGGAAAACCTGGAAGCACTGGACGATTGTTTCGTCCTAGTGTATGATTTCTCAACAGTGTACTTCCACGGTTAAGTGCTCACGCGCGAATCTCATGAGGCAGGATCATAGATGCGCATTATCACTGAGGAGTCCCACAATAGAACAAAACGGTCATCCATTTACTTCCAGGGTTTTTTTTCATAGTAATCTAGCTTCAATCAACTCATGAATTCAACTATAAAATAACAATCATATTACTTGTTTTTCACCATCAGTTAATCGTCCAAATTTTTCCATAATAGATTGACGTGTACATAAATGATTCTTTACTAATTTTCTATTCATTCTATCTAATATCCTCTTATTCTTATATAATTTCTCATAATATTTATGTATTAATTGTATATCTTCATCAGTTAAATAACTAGATCTCATTTGATAATATTTATGTATATGATTAGTTATAGTATGATCCAGATCATCATCATTACGATCATCATTATGATCATTATCAATAGATTGATCCCGATCAACATTTGATTCATTTATATTCCAATCAAATGTAAATGTATCATTTAATAATTGATCATATTCATGATTATATTCTAAATGATTAGAAGTTGATGGATGAATGGATGAAATAGGTAATAAGGATTGTTTTAAGTTTAGAATGGTATTTTTATAATTATGTAATTTATGTATTAGATATTTTGAATAAGTAGTATTATTTGATATACAATTGATAAATGAATCATTATTGAGCGGTTTATTAAATGAATGATGATCATGTAAATAGGATTTAATAGAATTGTTATTTAAGTAGTATAATGATGATTGATTACTATCAGATTTATCCTATGAGGAGAGAAAAAAAAGAAGAGCGATTCATTTCAATGAATTATCAACAATGAACCGATTGATGTTAGACAACCATTAAAGACCTGGAAGCACTGAACAACCGTTTCGTCCTATTGTGTGGGACTCCTCAGTGGCAATGCGCATTCACAATCTGTTGATTGGTTGAGGTTAGACAATAACATCGTTGGATACTGGTTGGCTCAGTGGTCTATAGGTTAAGTGTTCGCATGTGAGACTTAAGGTCTTAGGGTTTGAATCCCTTGAGCGGGATCATGGATGCGCACTACTGAGTAGTCCCATACTAGAACGAAACAACCGTCCAGTTACTTCCAGGTTTATCATGATGATCTAACTTCAATTGACTCATCAATATATCTATAAAATTATCTTTTTTTAGAAAAAAGGAGCTTTCTTACTTCATTCTTATGCACTTCATTACTATCTAAAGAAATTTGATTATCACAGTAACTATTTTCATGATTATTTTCGGTAACAGGCACAAATGTTGAATTGTTTATCTCTTTCTTTGATAATCCAGACTTTTTATTCCATAATATACTTTGACTATTCATGTTTATATTAGATTTTTTAGACCAATTTAAATGTTGATAATATGATTCTGGATGCATACGTAAATCCATTTCATTTATATTATTCATATTATTTAAACTACTTATATTTGTATTAGTAGTATTTGTTGTTACGTTGAAATTTAATTTATCATTCATTTGTATGACAAGTTGTTTTTTCTTTTCTTCATTTTTTAAACGTTTATTTATTTCATAATGAAATTCATTTAAACGTCTACGAATAATACGTTCACGTGGTGGAGTTTTTACAGCTTGACGTACTTTTTGAGATAATTCACGTTCAAGTTTTATACGTAAATCATTATTGGATTGTATTTGATGATATTTTAAGTCTGAATATGAATAAAGAAAAGATAAACAAATAATGTAGATTTGACATTGATAATTGATTTTGATAAGATTATCATTGAATATCAAGAAGTAATGGATAACTCTGTCTTTGTAGGATATAGAACTGAATAAATTGGGTAAAGCTAGACCCACCGTCCTCGTTGTGCCTCCTGGATAATAGGACTTGCCCTATGGACTAGCGAGAGCGGTAAACTGGGTCGTAGAGATCGAATTAATCAACTACTAGACCGATACCCATAAACGATTACAAGTGCTACAAAGATAAACCGTTAGCATCTGAACCACTAGGTGGGCTGGAGAATGTTTTTCGCCAACCTACGTTCCATTGGGTGTAACAGGCGTATGTAAGTAAGTAAGTAAGTAAGTAAAAAATTAAGTGAATGAGTGAGTGAGTATATGAGTGAGTGAGTGAGTGAGTGAGTGAGTGAGTGAGTGAGTGAGTGAGTGAGTGAGTGAGTGAGTGAGTGAGTGAGTGAGTGAGTGAGTGAGTGAGTGAGTGAGTGGTGGTGAGTGAGTGAGTGAGTGAGTGAGTGAGTGAGTGAGTGAGTGAGTGAGTGAGTGAGTGAGTGAGTGAGTGAGTGAGTGAGTGAGTGAGTGAGTGAGTGAGTGAAGATCATCTTCATTATAAAGTGTCAGCTGTTAATAAACGTAATCCTAAGACCCTGGGCTCGAGTCCTACGAGCGGGATTGTGGATGCATACTGTCTGAGGAGTTCCATAATAGGACGGAACGACCAGGTAATTACATAAAAATCTTATTTCTTTCACTGATAATAAGTCAATCTATTACACAGACTATTTAACTTCATTCATAGAATGCATTCAATTGTTAGTTGAAACCTCTTTTGTAACCACTTGAATGTTTCGAGTCTACTGTAACTTATAACAGATGTACACTTGTAAATCATTCAAATCATCATTATATAAGAACTGAAAATCTATGATAATGTTTATTTATCATGTATCACCAAGTATCATCTTTGACACTAGAAATGAAGGAATGTTCTAACTTCTATTCACAATGTTTAGCATAATGAATTACTGTTTGATCGGAAGTAAACTTGTAAGGACAGCCTATAGGTGAACTTGAGGAAGTTCTAAGAATCTCAGAATAAGCTGAAGATATCCCATTTAGAGGGCATCCCAGAATAAGTGATCAGTCAATTTTTAATGTCATACAAAGGTACCCCCCAATCCGGCAGTACTTGTCAAGATGTATCAAAACTGATCAATCATTAGATTTTATTTCTTCATTTCAAAATTTATTTATCCTTTGAATTCAATTATAAATAAATATCCATAGAATTTGATATATATTTTGAGGAATTTATGTCACGACTCCACCTGCAGCCACTCTGGGTCTACTGCCGGTTCCAATCCCGGATAAAGGAGGAGGGTTGGACATGGGGTTAGTGACTCAACTCCGTAGAAAACTAACTCGCTAAAAAATCGCTAACCAGAAATAAGTAATTTATGTCAAATGACAACAATTCGTTAAAAAAAGAGATCTAATTATAGGTCGATTTTCATCATTTCGCATACAACAGTTATCATATTTACACTAGCGACTAACTTTTAAGGGAAATTCCTTAAGTTCTAGTGGCAAGCCATGACTAGTTGGGTTCAATCGAGTTGCATGTGAGTAATATGACCACCGAAAGCCATGGTAAATTATTGCACAAAATTGTAGATTAACTGAAGTTATACTTGTAAACCATTGGATAACAGCTAAGAGGTTTATAGGTTAAAAGTTTGTTCATGAATTTAAAGGTCCTGGATTTGATTCCTGGATTCAGAGTCATGATTGCTTACTGTTAGGTAGTCTCATATTAGAACGAAACGGCTTTTCAGTGTATCCAGACTTTAAATAGTTCTCATACTTAGATTGGTTCATGATTCCAGTAAACTTTAATATGAATCATAAATCCCTAAACACGATAAGTTATTGAAGTGATGAGTGATGGTAAGCATAAATTAAATCTCATAATCTGTCACTATTTAACAATACGGTATACCTATATGCTTCCGGAAACCGATGCTCCCTCTAAACAACTGCGCTTATACCCAGAAATATCAAAATATTTATTCAACCGAGTTATTGTTCTCTTTTATTAAAACAACCATTCATAGAATTCACAATTTTGGATGACTTATCCTCTATTATTCTAAATAATGGTCGAAACCATAACAACTGATTAATCGATTGACATTTCAAACTTTTACCAAAGTTTTCATTCCAAATCGATTGATTATTTGAACTGAACAATCTAACAGTATAGGGTTGTGGAGATGGTTAAGTTTATAATTGAGATCATTAACTGATTGATAACCTGGAAGTACTGGACAGCCATTTCGTCCTATTATGGGATTCCTCAGCGACAGTGTGCATTCGCGATCCCAGCTCGCGAGATTCGAACTCAGGGCCTTCGGTCTCTGAGCCGGGTCGGTATCCAACGATGTTAATGTCTAACCTCAACCAATCCTCGAACAATCTAATGTAGATGTGTGTGTGTTTTTTTGGTGGAGTTTCTTTCTCTAAGTTAGATAGTCTAGTTGTAGAGCTTCGATTACATCATCATCACAAACATCAGGTAGAATTTCTTCACAATGAAAGCTTCACAACACCAAACTATTCAATTCAAAGAATGAAACACCACATAGAAAATCCAAAATGAATTAAACCAAAAAAAAACTCTTTTTCACCATCTTAGTATATGTATTTACCTGATTCTTGATTCTGTTTTAATTTAGGTATATTTTTTGGAATTTTTCCTATATATTTATGAGGATATCGAAATAACATATGTAAATGATGTGATCCATCAAAATGATAATCACTACAAGATGTAGATGAAGTTGACGATGATGACGTTGTTGTTGTTGTTGTTGTTGTTGTTGTCATCGTTGTCGTCGCTGTTTCTGCTATCTCCGTCATCTTCATAGTTGTTATTCCTGAACATAAATCCGATTGATTCATCCATGATAATTCCGATATCATTGAAGGGATCTGTATATTATCAACACATAATGATACATTTTGAATTGTATTAGTCATTAATTATGAATAAGATGATAGTGTTACTTTGATTAGTTTTGTGTTGATACGATCCGTAAATAGATCTAAATCTTAATGCATCAATCTTAATAGTTTGTCAAACGTTTATCCATATACTTCAATGTGATTAAGTACATAGAATAGAATGATAAGCATTCAGAACACTTTAATGATTGGTTAATTCATTTGTCTATAAAACTTAGTTAATTATTCAAGTGTCTAGAATCTGCTTTCATTATAGATTCATATTAGAATCAACTTTATAATAACAATGAATCAAATAAATAGATTTACAATAGTAGTCTAGTATAGTGGTTATGGAGATTATTATGTTTTTGATTGAGATCATGAACCGATTGATGTTAGACCACCTTTGGAGACCTGGAAGCACTGGACGGCCGTTTTGTCCTATTGTGGGACTCCTCAGCAGCGCTCATCCATGATCTCGCTCGCGGGATTCGAACCCTGGGCCCTTGGTCTCGCACTCGAACGCTTAACCTACTGGACCACTGAGCCGGCATCCAATGGTGATAGTGATGTTAGACAGGGTCATCCAGTGCTTCCAGGTTTCCAAAGGTGGTCTAACATCAATCGGTTCATGATGTCAATCAGTAGTAGTCTATATGTAAAAGAATAAGTATAAATTCAAACATCTGAACTTTCGAAAACTAGCGCTTTAGACAAAATTATGATTTCATTAAAATTCCGAACAGGTTGTTCGAAACCAAGATCTTCACAATTGATTGATCACTGGGTGGTGATCAATCTCATGCTTGTCTAGTCCTTAATAGTGCAGATCGAATGCTATCGATCATGTTGCAATGTGGCCACCAGTCTAGGTGACTCGACACTGCGGGCACTATGTATTGAGATTAGATGGTGGTTGGAGGTAGTCAACAGGAAACCCTGGACCCGGGTTTCGTGCTACTTGGCACTCGTCAGAAAGGTGTACCTGTAATCTTGAGGGAACTGGTGCTCCCTGGCGGATTCGAAGGACTAGACAAGCATGAGATTGATCACCACCCAGTGATCAATCAATTGTGATTACACCTCAGTCCTACAGGAGGTTAGTCACGGCTCGGATAGCTCAGTGGTAACGTCTCTGACTGTGAAGCTGGGTGACACGAGATCGAATCCGCCAGGGAGCACCAGTTCCCTCAAGATTACAGGTACACCTTGCTGACGAGTGCCAAGTAGCACGAAACCCGGGTCCAGGGTTTCCTGTTGACTACCTCCAACCACCATCTAATACCAAGATCTTCATTCTCGCACGTAGGATTGTAGATGCATAGTACTGAGAAGTTTTACACTATGATGAAACGGCCTTTCAATGCCTATAGGTTCTTCACAGTGGTGTAACTTTAATTGACTCATGAATTCAACCACTAAATAACTGCAATTTCTATAAATCCTCATAGTGACGAAATTATTATTTCATTGAAATCATAAACCGATCAAAGTTAGATTACTATTGATAACCTAGAATCACTGGATGACTGTTTCGTCCATAGAATGAGACAATTCAGTAGTGTGCATCCACAACCCAGCAAGCAGGAACTGTGAAATTGGTCGTTTAATGCTCCTAGGTTTTCAACAGTGGTCTAACCTCTATAATCTTTTACTGGGAAATTAATACTGATTTCAGTAAATCAGGCAGCAATCATCATTATCATTAAGATAACTTATTCGTATATTAGTAATTGGACATCGTTTGAGAAATCCACTGATACATATGAGATTTTGAGGACTACTCCCAAAAAACTAGATTTCAGTACTGGATGAAACATTAATGGTTTCAACTATTGACTATGTCTATTATTCACTGTGTATTTATGTTTAACTGTCAGTAGCTCATACATTTCTTATCTTTTTTATATGTTATCAACCTCATAAGATTAAATTGTGAAGTGATCATAAGTACTACAGTTTGATTCGATACTCAAGATGGTGACCTTAAGGAATGATTCGAAACATTCTCTAGACCGGTGAGACTATAATTTACGGACGTCAAAGTGACCTTGAGAGTGTCCACTTAATGACCAGGATTAAATGAGGATTATAAACCTGTGTGACAAATTAGAATTATGATTTACAGTTGATGATTAACGTTAGGAATTAGATTATGGGTTTTCATCACGAACTGACATCAGCTATAATGCCGAAACTCAATTTATCCAAACGGAGGGGTGAATTTTGCGCCAAAATCCGAGAGCTGTTTTCTTATATCTGATTGGTTCATTCATAAATTATAGTCTCGCTATTTATTTACAAAATGTGTTATACAACCGTATATGGATGAGATAATGAAAATGATGAAGAAGTTTTGAGTGTCAATATGTATATAGTGCTCAATATTGTTTTAAAAGTCTTATTTTTCTGTCTATCTATTATGACGAGGTGGTGTCCGAAATCTGATACTGATACACAACGTACTAAGCACAACCCTCCCTCCTCGGTTGAATACTTGAATGAGAGCACAAGAGTGGACAAGAAAGTGTATTGTGTTACCGAATATACCGCACAAATACTCATTTATACATATATTACTCTACTCTTTAGGGAATCAATCGATTTCTCAGTCAATGAAATGTGCTTATTCTTCAGGTCACTTCTGAATGTCATCGATTGACCTCTGAATTTGGCTATTTCTTACAAGACTCACTACATCACCTTTTCTTCCTTAAAAATAAGTTTTGATTCTTGGATATAACTGGAAGCGTTGAGAGAAATGTCGACTTCTTGTTGATAATATTCTTGGGATCTGGCTATCACTTCTTCTACGTTGGTCTTGTTGCTCCACACTGAATGTCTGAATGAAATAATCTTGTGACAAGTTCGAAGTAGGGGTCCTAGTTAATAACTAGAACCAAGTGAGGATTATAAACCAGTGTGAAGAATTCGAATTATGATTTACAGTTGATGGTAAAGGCTAGGAATTAGATTTAGGGTTTTCATCACAAACTGATATCAGCTATAATGCCAAAACTTTATTTAGCCAAACGGATAAATGAATTTCTCGCCAATATTCAAGACCTATTATCTTCTACCTGATTGGCTTATCCATAAGTTATAATCTCGCCTCTAGATCATTTAGCCATGGTATGATTGGATCCAACTATCTTTTCTCAAGTTCTTGATCTTAAAAACTATCAGTAAATTGATCTAGAAACTCATATAAAAGTTGTAGTGACCTACTTTTATCAATAGAACGCGATTGATTTAATGGAAACAGCCATTATTATAGCCAATTGTACCAGTGATTGTTTTACTGTGCTCGTTTGTTTAACTGTGCTAAAGACAGCTATATTACTGCTCCATTATCTCTCGATTGTGACCTTGCATGGGTTCGGTTACGCTCAGTAACCACGCTTGTACTCCTTTGACACGATCTCGGTATCCTTTCGATACCACGAGATCGCCAACAAATACATCTCGACTACAGCCATCAAATGCTTCCTGATATTTGGCTTACGGAGGATTTTATCGGTTAACTGACACGTAGTCTTCTTGTAGTGGTGTTCATAGTCATTCGCGACTCGACCCACGCTACAAAGTGATAAATCCTGTCAAAACAAAATTTTTTTTGTAATTTTCAAATCAAAAGTCTTATAACATTCAAGCATCATTCCCAAAAACATAAAAGGATCACAATTGATCGATCAAATAAGTCAATAATGTTTATGGCAAAACAAAAAAAGTATTACAACATCAATTCAATCATCGATAAAATCAATAATAATATTTTGAATTGTCCATCTATTGATCTTTCAAATTATTGGTTTCTGAAATAGTCATTTATTGATTTTCGAATTATTGATTTATTGATCTTCAATTATTGATTGATTGATTTTATTTAGCTACCATTTTATTGATTTCTGGAATTGTCTATTATATATATGTGGGGGGAGAAAAATAAATGAAATTTCATTGAAAAATATACAGGAAAATTTTGTGGATCAAGTTAAAGATCTTTGTACTTTGGAATGAATAATTGTTTGCACACGCTTCATATTTTATAACGTATGGGGATACTTTTTTTAGTTATTTGTCAATTCTTTAATTATCAGAAGGGGTTTTGTGGAGATATTTAGAAATTTCGATAGTTGAAATCATGAGTCAACTGAAGCTAGATCATCATGAAAAACCTGGAAACACTGGACGGACGTTTCGTCCTAGTATGGCACTCCTCAGTGGCAGTGCGCACCCACAATCCTCGCGTAACTTGATCGATTGAGATTTTCACCTTGAATTCAAAGATTGATAAACTCACCTTGAAGTCTTATTGTTGTCCTGAAAACCAGTTCAAATACTCAACACTATGAATCAGTTTTGATAGATGTTTTTATTCTTAATATAACTAATAGTAAAAATTCTGCCCATTCAGTGCGGTTTAACTGTGATATTGGGGTAACTATTGACTGACAATGAAACTTTCCTACCACCTTATTAGCCTGAGATTGATATGCTATGAAAAATATCCTATTAGATCCTATAAATTTCGATAAGCTGTTGAATAACTCAGATTAAAATTAGGCTCCAGTGTCACTTGTTTTTATGACAGATGTGCCAAAAATGTTCACCAAACCCTATCTCAGCTATAATATCAACTATTGGTATGTTCACTGAAAACCTCTTGAATTTGTATATGATTGTAAATAATTAATTAAAATCATTGGAATGAGGTATAGGTCCTACTAATTCTATAAAGACACAGATTGAACGTGGGTCCGGTTGTGAGAAAACCCCAATATTGAGTTGATATAACGGTTCACTTTTGACGACTGACATGTCAAACACTTTCTTATCAACTTGTGCATATCATTTTGTAAGTTTTTCTATATATGCCTACCATTAATTAGCTTGGTAGTGGCTTTCGTGCTAGGATAAGACAAAGTATGAAGAGGGCCAAATATTAGTTTTTTCATATTTGTAAGGGAGACGATTCAAGGCATCGCTGTTGTCGTACCAAGGTAGATCAAATTTTGTTTTTCCTCTAGGACCATCTTCCAACAGTTAAAATTGTCGTAAACAACCGGGTATTAATCAGTGATAAACGTTTATTAAATATTTATGTTATGTTAAAAACATCGGTACGATATATCGTTGAAGGAGTCCACCTCTCTCTTAACTGGAGCAATGCCTTCTGTGTCTATTGTATCCGAAAATTTTCGAAAATTCGACTTCCAACACACTTTCATCGCCCTTTATTCAGTTTTCATGTATTTTTTAACACGATTCTCACACGCTGTTCATGTGATTACAAATCAGGATAATTTGTCATTGTACTTGTGTGAAATCTATACCTTGGAATAAATCGTCCACAAGCCTTTGGATTATTTATGCCACGTTTCTCAGACCAAATGGCATCTACGCAAACTCTAAAAACCCAAAAGTCATGATAATGGCAATCTTAGAAATGCCTTCCATGGCTAGTGTCACAATCTGACATCTCCAAAGACAGCTTCAACAAATCTTTTTATACCCTATATCCCGTTCGTGGAATCTTGGATGTCAAACAGTGGGTTCTTATCTCGAACAGTTTGACGGTTGAGAGCTCTGTATTTCCTACATGATCGACAGTCACCTTTTTTGTTAGCCGTGTTCAGATGCTTATTTGTTATCGGGCAGACGAATAATGACTAACTGTAGCATGTAATCGAATCTGGATTTATTGATTTCAAATTTATTAAAATGATAATCTCCTGAGTCTTACGTGGACACAGTAGAACTTTCGTGCCGGTAGGTACCCCTCGATCTATCGATAGAAGGAATTAGGCCAGTAGGGAACAGGTCTCTACGTAGATCGTGAAACAGAACAGCTTGTGAGCGAGGTTATCTTTTTCAAACACAGAGTTTTTCAACATTCAATAAAAAATAATAATAAATTTAATGCCTATGCAAAATGAAGAAAGAATAAATAATTGAGCTATAATGTTTTAACACTACTAAGATGTTTGTGGCCAACTTTTAAACAGTTGGCCTAAGTTGTTACATCAGCTTTTCCCTAGAATCGACTTCCACAGGAATGTCGGTTCACTCAACTTCTCAAGCAAGAACATGTCGGTTCGATTTTCTCAGCGGATATACAGAAAGTGTTTACTGACTAGAAAAATTTGAACATAAGATTAAGAAAAAAACAATGAAAATATCAAGAGTTTTGGAATCGAATAGTCTTCTTAGGGCCAGCGACATAAACGGAGTCTTACAGATTAACTATTTGATTGGTTTGATGTTAGTGTGCATATTATGGTAAGACTAAATTACCTAAAGTCACCTAGAAACTGGGTTGGTTCACACCTTACACAGGTGCATATCCTATTAGTCATAGTATCGCTAATAAGTGTAAGGAGAAATCACAGTCAGGACTACTATGGGCAGGCATAGTTTATCGGTCAATTGCGTAACCTTGCAGTGGTATTGGTTCCATACCACACGATTCTCGAAGGTGAGCATATAGTTATTGAGAAGATTGGCATTCAACATGTAACACTTGGAGGAGGTCGGTCATGGTGAACGCGGGAACAATGGTCCGAATCGGCATGACTCAGCCATGCAGGCGTGGCCACTCTATGTAAAACCTATTGCATCTTGCATCAAATATATTATTTTCTACCCAGCTCGAACATGTTCTTCAGAAGTATTTGACATCATATTGCTGATTCTTACGATAGGACAAGCCAGTGTGAACAATAATGTGACTTCCTCGTCAAATCTCATAGATTAGGTCGTCATATATTGTTGGGGACGTTAGATTTCCAGAACTCACTTAGGAAAGGACCTATTTTTGTAATTTTATTTAGAAAATTTGAATTTCTTTGTTTTCGCGCCAAAAGTGCTCTTGTCACTTTCATGTCATATTTCCCACTGGGGGATACCTTAAATGCTATTGGTCCGTTGCGTCTTTTAGTATGCTATTTAGTGACTCTCCCCAAGGACGGTTTTGTACTGTATATATACGTTTTGGATTGTGTTTGTTGGTATCGCTCGTTTCTGGCTGTTTGTAGAATATACTTCCCTATTCCAAGCTTGGACTTCTTCCTCTAGTTATCGGGGCTGGGACTCATCAAACAGCTAGCTTACTGGTCT
The DNA here is from genome assembly GCF_000699445.3 of Schistosoma haematobium. Taxonomy (NCBI): domain Eukaryota; kingdom Metazoa; phylum Platyhelminthes; class Trematoda; order Strigeidida; family Schistosomatidae; genus Schistosoma; species Schistosoma haematobium. The sequence goes on from NC_067202.1 coordinate 3,271,734, forward strand.
TTGGTCACCGAGCCTTTGTTCTCGTTCGCAGATTGGGTGAACTCGTGATAGCTTCAACCCTAGTATATATCTACATATCCACAGTTTTAGGAATAGGTCTGTTATTTTAGTCGCAAAGATAAGTGTACTAATACCGAAGCAGACCTCCCCCTCATATCTTACTACTGTCTTGTTTAAGTTGATATACTTCGATTTTAAATGTATTACGTGTAAAGGCTTTATCTATCCCCGAATAACTGTGGCATCTTTAGGAGAAGCGTGGTGTTTGAATGAACTGATGATTTCTTTGTACTTGTTGAATGCTTGATTTCGAATTCTAAATACAATACATTCGTTTGTGCTCATCTAGTACTTCTTGATTCAATTGCGTTATTTCGGGGATTCTCAGTTCATACTACAATTCAAATAATTCGAAATACCAAATTGGTGTCGCGAGTAGGATCCTGTGATGGATTTGTTGGATATACATTCAGATTTTGGTGCTTTTGAGGATTACTTTGAAAGGTTCGAAATCTGGGCTATGATCAAGGAAGATGCTGAGAATGTTTATATTGTGGCATATTTCCTCACATTCATCGGAAAAGAAGCATATAGCTTATTAAGAACTCTGGCTTTGTCGGAAAAGCCCATTTCGCTTCCTTATACAACTCTCAAGAAACTGCTGCAATACTATGTTAAGTATACAAATTTTGGATGTGGTGAAGGAAGATTTCGTGAGGATATAAAAAATTCCACTACATTACTACGTCATCCCAACCCAGTGCATACTCAAGGCTATGCAGATAATTCATTGAGGAGGTGCAATGCATTTCACGAAGATGGGCTCAAGTTTGGTCAATGTTTGTCCTGTGGCAAGTTCCAGTCTTTTAATTTATGTAAATTTTTTAATTCCAAGTGCTTTAAATGTGGTGATATTGGACATATTCAGTCAGTCTATAATACTAATGTTCATCTTACTGCAACTAATATTAAGTCTTGTAATTCTGATTCCACTGAGCCGAGTATTCATAATGATCATTTATTTTTATCAACGATTTTAAAAGACAGTGTAGAGTCACATAGCCGTTCAGAGTTAAGTGAAATTCAGAATTCTTGCGAGATAACAGTTTCTAATCAATCGACTTATCAGATTTCTCATGTCATTGTACCAGATATGGCTTTTCTTAATTATTCATATATTTCTGATGAAATTCCTTGCAAATCTGAAGAAAATATGTTGAGTGAACATAATTATGATCAAAAACCTGATGTAGTTTTGATGGATGGTGATTTTTCTAATGATCCATTATTCTGCAGTGACATTCTTAATAAATTTCATGAAAATATTTCAGAAGAATCAAATCCTGATGTCATATCATATATAACCTATCCTCACAATGCATGTGCTCCTAGTGAAAAACTTGTCCAATGCAAAGCACGAGTACTAAATAAGCTCGATTTTGATTACAATTCGGATGATTTCATATCAACTGCCGTTTATCCTTATCACAAAAACACTTCTAATGTTTACTCTAGTCAATGTGATAAATATGCTTTAAATGAAAATAATGCTGAGCCAGATACCTGCGTCCACTAGAATTTTCAAGTCAGGATTTGTGACTGTAACGTAATACAAATATTTATGTCTCCTTACTCAGTTCTCACGACCTTGTAGTGACTCACATTTATCACGAGAACACGACTGGTTTAATAAAAACAATTATTATTATAACCAACTGTACCAGTGTTTGTTTTAATGTGCTTTTGTTTGACTGTGCTAATCACAGCTATATTGTGCTTCCATTCTTATTCACACACTTTGATTGTGACTTCGCGCGAATTCGGTTACGTTCTGTAATCAAGCTTGTATCCTGGCACGATCTCGGTATCCTTTCAATACCACGAGATCGCCAGAAAATATATCTCGACTTGGTCCATTAACTGACTTCTGATATTTGGCTTCTCGGGGATTTTATGGATTTATTTGGTTACGTTCAACCTTCGCCTTCTGATTTACTTGGCACGTGGTAGCGGTGTTCATAGTTAATCTCAACTCGACACCACGCTACAACCTGTGAAGGGTTTATTGGTTTTCTATACTCTTAGGAGTCCGTTTAAATCAGGAGCGCTGTTAACTGCACATTCCTGATGCACCAACAGAACGGTCTGGATTGTTTGAGCTGTCATGACCTTTTCTGTGATCTTGATATTTATCACTGTGATGACTCTCTCTCTCTCTGTTATCTGTGATGTATTTGAACTCTGAAGACAGTTTCTGTAAGGCTTTTGACACTCGGAATGAGTCTCACCAAGTAAAATTATCTTGACTGTGTTTCGTTTTGCGTTTGGTGAACCGTACATGATCCGGTTAGAGGATCTCTTTCAATATTCTTACGTACGATACGAGATAGATGTAATAAAAGTGTCCAGGTCTCATATTTTTCCCCACTAATGCTTTGGCAAACAACTAGCTTCCCAAAATGATCGTCTCCTAGGAAGAAGAAACAGAACCATACTGAGGAGAGTAGCGTCATCTGGTAACTCAAGGTGAATTTCACGTATTTGTACGTAATTTTCTATCACACGTCTCGTGCCACTGATACTATCGACAATGCAGCAGTCTTGGTATATGATGCCTAATGTTTGTAAAGTGCCGATATAACCTTCTAGGTTGTAGAAGTATCATATAATCAACCCTTTTATGAAGTGATAACCAAGTAAACTCACTGAGGGCTTAGAGAAGGATGGGTAGTCCAGGTTGTTTGATCATCTGCTGACACAAGGCAATCCTTTACTTAGTATGAGAGATAAAGGTTTTGTGATGTATAAATGAAATCATGATGCCTTTGTACTTGTTAAGTGCTTGATTTCAAATTCCAAATACAGTACATTCGTTCGTGTTTATCTAGTACTTCTTGATCCAATTGCGTTATTTCTGGGATTCCGAGTTCATACTATAATTCGAATACTCTTTATTATCACACTTTTCCATTCTTTTATTTTAGTCTCACTACCAAGTTTACTCTCCACCTGCCGCTTCGAAAAACTTCTTCCATGTATTTTTACCCGTGGGCACTGTGACATCGTCCGGTTTAGCTTTAACTGGTATCTCACCAAACCCTAGGGCTGAGGCATTACTAATCAATCGAGTCCCCATTAACAGTCAATTATTTGCAGTTAGATTGGAAGGTTCCAGCAAAGTAATGATAAACCAGCATGAAAAACGATATCTTTTCGTTATTCCCGTCTATGCTACGACAGATCGCAGCTCGAATGCCATCAGGGATGAGTTTTACCACCAGTTAAGTATCCTTTTACAGAACAAGTGTTCTACAGGCATTTTAGTACTATCTAGAGAATTGAACGCATAGGTCAGGCTCCTAGTCACAGAGAAGATTCGTTTAAGTAGCCAGTTGAGATTTGTTGATCACAGGTCAGATAACAGTGTGTCTACCGTAACTTTGCACAAACTACAACCTCTTTCTGGCCAGCGGCCTTCTCTTTAAGTAGCTGACTGAGTTGTTTGCAAGTACATGAAAATTAGAGAGTGTTCCAACATCGTAGAGTGAGTCGATAGTTGCCCATATCTTTAAAAAGTGCTCACGTCATTTATCTGATTCCTTTGTTATTGAGGCTACTTGTAAATATTTAAGTAGTTGAAAACGTATATCATAATTTCACTACTGACCTCTCTAGACATGATTGAGAAGCTGAGATTCAGGGACAGAGGAACAGGTAAGTGAAACATTTCAAGGAACCCTTGAATACGTCAGCTCCATTGAATCCACTGCATATCGAAGCAGCACCTACAGACCTCGGGATGGCCACCTCACATATCAATAGTGGAAAAGCAGCATGACCTGACAATATACCAGTCGAAGCACTGAAGTTAAATATAGCAGTAACTGCAAAGATGCACCACGTCATATTCGGGAAGATTTAGGAGGAAAAATAGATTTCTGCAGACCGGAATTAAGACCTCATCGAAATATCATTGAAAGATCTGAACAAATGTGAGAAATGCAGAGGTATCACACTATTGTCAGTACCAGGGAAAGCTTTCAACATTGTTGCTGGACTGGATGAAAGACTCGGTGGACGTCCAGCTTCGAGATCAACAGGCTGAATTGCGTATAGATCGTTCATGTACAGATCAAATTGCGACACTACGGATCATCGTTCAACAATCAAGTGAATGAAACTTGATACTATACATCAATTTCCTTGGTTATGAAAAGGCGTTTGACAGTACAGATAAGAGGACTTTATGGAAATTTCTTGGATACTATGATTTACCCGAGAAAATCGTCAGCATCACCTGGAATTCATACGAAAAACTACACTCCGAATCATTCATGGAGAATAGTTGACAGATCCATCCCAAGTAATGACCAGAAACAGAAAATGCTGCCTACTCTCCACCTTCCTCTTTCTTCTGGTGGTCAACTGAATTATGAAGACCTCAACAACACATGGAAGGCAATAAATACAATGGACAACTCAGAATCAATTAGAAGAGTTGGACTTCACAGGTGACCTAGCCCTCCTATCTCATACGTGCGAGCAAATGCAGATGAAAACAATCAGTGTAGCAACAGCTTACGCACCAGTTGGCCTTGTAGCGGTAAATGAATCCCCAAAATAAATGGCTCTGTAAGTCTTCGATATCGGATGCTGACTGTAGAATCCAAACTACGGTTTGGATAGAAGAATAGCCGTCCGGGTACTTTAGAGACGCGCTCTTTCCCGTCGAAATCAAAACAAGTAATCGGGTAAATAGCGGTTCTATAATTCATAATAAGTTTAAATGTAAATCGTTACCTAAACAAATATTACCACCCGGCTATTCAACCAATAATTGTTCAATCAATCAAATCTAAATTACAATAAATGAAGAAGTTGATAGAAGATGAGGGAAAATTACCGGTCACAACAAATGAACATTATTCTATCCTGACTGGATAGAACACACACAAAAGGAGGAGCTAATCAATATGGCTGCCGCCAAGAACAAGTGTCAAGTAAAACAACACAGATGCAGTTCAGGAAGAAACACAAACTTAGTGAATGCGTAAGAAAAACAAAAACTATAATAAAAAATACAAGTATTAACAATTCAAATGTAATCAAAAGACAACAGTGTACAACTAAGGTGATCAATAGGAACAAAGTACAAGTATATACATGGAGGGATTTTCACCAACACACAAAACATTCAAAATGGATCTTACACTGACCACATTAGTTTTAATGGACTCACCTAGCTGAAGGCGCTCGGTCATGCATCCGCACCAGATCACGAGTGGGAACGCCATGCTCAACATCCCCTACAATCGCTAGCCAGATTAGATCAGTCGATCTTCGATATATGGATAGCTTATCAAATATACCTTCGAACGTCTTCGCTTCTGTCTTTTGATTTCACATGGTGGGTAAGATTCATAATAGGTGTTACTGGTTAAAGCGTTGTCAAACTCTAAATGCCTGTAGCATCTTCAGCCTCAACATACACAAGGAAAAAGCCAATATCCTGATGCACAGCACGGAGAGCACCAACACAATCACAGTTGATGGGGTAACTCTGGAAGATGTGGAACCTTTCACTCGACTTGGAGGCATCATTGGTGAACAATGAGGATCGGATGCAGACGTAAGGAGATGATTAGCAAATCAAGGGCCACATTCCTACTATTTAAGAACATATGGAACTCAAATCAACTGTCAACCAATATCAAAATCACAATCTTTAATACGAGCGTTAAGACAGTGCTACTGTATGCAGCTGAAAAGTAAGCAGACATAAAAAAGGTAAATAGCAACTGGAGACTAGTGCAAAGTACTTCCCCGGACAGAGTTGAATGGAGAGTGGTGGTGGGCGACCTATGCTTCTCAGCGGGGAGTAACAGGTGTAAAAAAGTACGTTCGGCTGCATCTATTTCGCTCAGTGTCAGACAGTCCAACTCCAGTGACGGATCCACATGAGTTGTATAGGCTGTATTTCTTTTGACCTGTGAGACCTCTTTGATTGGTTTCATCCATTTTGAGTGACAAACCGAAACCGCACTCGTAATACGATTCGTGTAGACCATGAACGTTACATGTAGCTTTTTAAATTCCGTGCTTTCTGAACAGTCTTTTCACTAAAAACTGAAGAATTTGACAGACTCTATTTCTTTGGAATGAAGAACTCTTAAGTCAGGTTTTTATTACCAAACCAAATATCCGGCGCTTTAACCGAGTCGGTGGGTATGGAGGACCCACCTAGAGCAGTTGGAAAACCCTAGTTCTAAACAAATGGTGCACATGTTCTCCAGGATCCTGGTGGAATGAACTGCGCATGAACCGACCATTGATCACCGGCGACCATGTGACTGCATACCCTACGTTGCTCCACTGCCTTGTGGATGAGACCTTTAGGTCAAAGGCTCCGGGTGTGACCTTCTATGAAAAACACCTCCTTCGGTCTGGGCACCCGGGTAGTGTCCTAGCCCTCACACAAATCGAATGATTTATGTGGTGCATATTTATTTGGTGCCTCTTTGTACCAATGTTTATACGTTTAAATAAATAAACATGTCAGGTTTTTAAGTCCAACTCTTTCTATGTGTCTTTTGACGCTGGTAGGATTTTTGCCGAACCAAGGTGTCCCAACTGGTCTACGGACACTAGCTGGTAAATAGTGTTTAGACGACTACCCACAAACGTACGATACTTCTCTCTCAGGTTCCTCATATAGTGTAAAGCTATCATAGGATTAGTGCGGAAACAGATTTTATCTAAGATAAGTGTAAGATTCCTTCTTAAAATGTTGTCGATCCATGCATTTAAGAGTTCGGGTGCTAACTCTAATTTTGGCACACTTACTGGTCCTATGTGTCCAACTGTTGCCTCAATATGGAACAATATATTAAACAGGTGTTTAAGATAAGGGATGTTCCACAAGTATGCAGCCTCCACATAGCATATCTCGGAGAAATTGCAAAAAATGTGACTCAGATTCCTCAATGTACTCTTCATCTTCACTCCTTATACTCCTTTTAACGGTGTTTTTCCTCAGCCTCTACACAAAATTAATCCGCTCTTCACTTGAAGACTTAACACTAGTGCTCGGGGGCTGGTCCAAACCATTATAAAACTTGCAAAAACCGCAAGAGTTGGTTGGCAAGGAATAATAAAAAAGCAATAAGCTCAGTGGGTTGAGGACAAAAAAGTAAAGGATAGACTTTTCTGAGCCGTATCAAATTGACACCCAAAACATTTTATGTAGTGCGTCTCATTCTTTGCCTACAGCTCTATGGATGGATTTCTGGCTTCAAGACATATCAACTGTTGCTTTTGTACTGTTTAAAGTGTGAAAAACTGCCATCATTTGTGTTGAGTTGGTTGCTCACTTCCTCGTTCGACGCCTCCCAGAGCCAATTATTAGTCTAATTGTTTCACGGGTTTGTTGCATCTTTATTGTTTGGAAAAGGTATCGGACAGTCGCGAATATAAAATTTGTACAAGATATATGCTACTACATTGTTTTCGTAGTCGTTAGAGAAATTTCCGGAAGTCTTTTCTGTCTCAATTCATACAAAAAGATGAGAACATTACACCGAAAGTGTTTGAAGTCATCTTATATTCTGTGGGCCCGTCCGCAAAATCACGCTCTGGCCACCAAAGATTTCATGGAACACAATCGGACTGTGGGACAATCATGAACATTATCTGTTCATCTACCGACAAGCAAGTAGAAGTAAGATAGCTTCCGATCCCGGAGACTACCGAGACAAATGCACTCATTCAAACTGCAAGATATACAGACCTACAAATAACTACGGAACTAGAATTAGTGCAATAGAGTGGTTAGACTACGCCTATTTTGTGGGCACCAAAGATCTGTTTCTGTACCGAAACAATATGAAAATAGCATAAAGAAACCGATAGGGTTATATAAGTTGCCACAAAGATATTGGATATTGGAAGTCCAGTCGAAACTCAGTGCTACTGAATACAATATAGAAGCTTGTTTTGTTTTCTTTATGTCAATCCAAAGATACAGAGTAAAATTATTCATATAACCAGTGATACCTTCTCCATTCCAAAAGTTTGTGATCATAATTACATTAAAGCCGTGTTTTGTTTAGGTTCGTTGCTGCCGGACCTTAAAGCCCGGTAGATTCGACTCCATCGTCTTGATTGTTGTCTCACTATTTTTGTGGATATTGTAGTTATTTTCATGTCTTCATATCTTAACAAATATTTCCTAATCCGGTGACAAAGAAATAGTGTTCCTGGGGGAGTTTTTTCGACATGTCAGCTAATTTTATGTATTCCAATACTGCATTATCTTCCCTCATACCGCATCAGCAGCAACAGCACATAGTTACTCAACGTAGTCGGTCGGCTTCAACGTCTAACGCTGGACCAAATGTTCACACACAATATCAAGTTGCTCTCTCACAGCCTTATCAAAACCTTGGCCCTATGGATGGGTCGTGGACTCAGACGCAAGGCATGTATGTTAATGGCTTAAATAAAATGATTAATGTATTTCCTGGGCAAAACATGACAGATATGGAACAAACACCAATCAGTCAGTCAAATGAGGTAAGGAAAAGACACAAAACATCTCTAAGCTAACTTATCTGGGTTACGCCTCTCATCAAATAACCTAGCCTTTTAGTTTATCTTAAGTTTAGTTCAAAGATACCTATTGCCGTTTTCCGAAACCTATCACTTTGTTCTGAATAGTCTCACTGGAAATCTTCACAAAAACTCCAAACACATTAGCAACTGTGTTCCTTTGTATTTTTACTACTTTTCAATTCCGTTCACTTTAATAGCGTGTACTCTTACTGGTTATTTCACTTGTAATTTTAGTGGCATACCAATAAGGCATTTATATATATTTATCCCCATCCTTCCTGTGAAATCTTTATGGCTATTCTGAGTTCATAAGGTAGGTGTATATCACCTGTTGTTAGCAGTTTCTATAAGGCCACAGAACAATTATTACTTTAACACAGATTATCTGCCTAATAAGAAGGATGTAAAGTGCTTTACAAAACCACAGTAGTTAGTGTTTTCATCAGTCCTTTGATGAAGTTGCATCTAAGCGAATGTTCGACTTGATGTAGTTCATTTATCATGTGCAGATTCGCGTTTTCAGCTTCGGGTTGCTGCTCAAACTGAAGTACTCAGACTTGCTATCTAGCGGCTATAAGTCGAACTCCTTAGCCATCAAGCCTTCGCACAGCTATGATGGAGTCGCATATTCCAATCGATGTACGAACAATCTGAGGAAACAATTGGTTGTTAGCCTGTGTTGTGTGTAGAAGTACATGTTCTCAAACTTTGAATCATGTGACACTAATGTGCTGTCACACCGTCTTTCAATTTGAAGTATTTTATCACTATTCGTACGCCATGTGATGTCTCTTTTGAGGCGTTTCTCTTTAGTTAGTTGTTCGTGTTCTTTGGATCTATATCTGTGTAATTATATCTTAACAGTAAACTTGGAAAAATTCCAGGCAAGTGTAAAAGTGCGATGTTCACAATCACAAAACTGAGTCGTCAGTTCGAGTCACACTATATTACTAGTTCAAATTCACTAAATACTTCGTTTCCAACAGCTGAAAACTACTAACATACAATGTTTGGCTCAAAACCTAGTGCTTGTATTTATACATGTTCCCCTTACACGGACATTAACTTCGCTCACCACATGATTTACAATGAAGAAATAGATAGGTTGTCTACCACACTAATAATAACCTGTCCCAATATTAGTTTTAATTAAAGGTGCAAAGCACGCACTATTTATTATCGTAGCACTAAAAGTGCACTTATTTTGATTTTACCCACATTAAAACTGATCAAATATTCGTATAAGATATCGGCACCTGAAGAGTAAACGCATACACACGAATCGAGAGTATGCAGTAGTTCTAAGTAAAATAATGAAACTAATCTGTACTACATACCATTCTGTTATAAAATCGGATAAAATTTCCTTTCATGATTTCTCATTACGTCAGGAACTACATCGTTATCAAACACCCACTTTCACTTTTACCTGAAATGTTTCTCAAGCATCAAGTGTTGTATAGCTTCTTCAGCTGTACCAAGACTGTGATAGGTTACTATCTCTATTGTTGTTCCCGTAGGAAATTGGTTTTTCTCTCCAAGCTGTGCTAGGATAAGATCCACTTATTTTTACTAAGATTTGCTGTTACAAGAGATCATGACCTTATAGTTTTGACTGGAATGCACAAACATCAAAAATACTACCGAATAAATATTCCTAACTAGTTCTCTCACTATGTATTCGACATTGAGGATCTCTGAATCAAATATACACAACGAATAAGATTGTGTTGAGTGACGAAAGCTAACTCTCAGAAGACCTTGCATCTGATACCTGCAGATATATTGTACCATCTTATCGATGTATCTAAGTAAATAGTCTTTTCACCAGTGAAGATTGCTGACCTAGCCCATAAAGCTTTAAGGTTAAAGACCCCTCTATTTGTCAGTTATTTATATCGTGTATCCGAATATCCTGTTTCATGTACTTAGTCATTCGATAATAGTTATAATCTACCGAATAAATTTTGGTTTAGGCCATCCTGCTGTAATGGTAAATCTTTGCAGCTCACGTTAGGTATTTTCTTAGACTCAATCCTGGAAGGCAATAAAATCCTACGTTTTCTTTATTCGTATACTTTTAAACACAAAAAGTCAGAGCTTATGGCGAATTGTCATCTGCTTTTGCAACCTCAAGTGGTGTCCATCAAGGCTGTCCACTTTCTCCATTTTATAGCTGATATCATATGCATTTTTCGAAAATAGTGCTACTCGATTTCTCTCATTATTCTTCATAATCTCTTGTAATGCTGTAACAAGTGAAATAAGACAATATTATTCTGAGTTGTCTACGGATTGCGTATTTTATTTAAGCCAGTTTTAAATATTTTTTTTCCTCAAATCAGAATTATAAATATGCACCCAACGTCAAAATAAATGAATTAAATGCAAGATCGTGTGCCCATTCTTTTCAACCATCAAACGGAAATGCTGGTGGTAATCATGGATCGATTACTCTTGGAGCCCAACAAGTTCATTTTGCCGTGGCGGCTACTCCCAATGGTTTAGTTCAGCCACATACAGGCCTACAAAATCCATCTACATCAATACGCTCTGAACAAACTGGTGTCCTTCATCCAAACTCTCAACATCCATCTGGCTCTTTAGGTCAACCATTTCTTATTCCAGGAATTGTAGGGCAACCGACTATAAGAACATTGACACAGGATAACCTGTCTCCAGCATACAGAGAATCTGGTTCCACTCAACCACTTCTAACATCTGGTTCAAAGCAGGTAAATAATCTTAACAATACGAACACTGCACGTGACCTTCACCCTCGAATTCTTGACGTTAATGTATCAATGAACCAATCAGCCTACGTCCCATCTGTCCCAGTTCAACAACATCCCGTTGTCTCACACCATCAACTATACACGAGTCCTACACTTCAGCCACCGTCGTTACATGGGATGGTAGAGTATGTTCAAGCCGTCTATCCTACTAATCCAAATGTTCATGTTCCATATACACAGCAATCTGCAGCCTTGTTTGGGCACTATCCTGCGCAAATAAACGCTGGATTCGATTCAACAATAAATACAAACTTTAATTCACGTATACGCCACAACACTTGGGCTGGTCTCGAAGATAATATGTCCTCTGCTGTGAATCACGATTCATCTGTTAGGAAAATAAAAAACGAAAAGGTTTTAGTTCCAAATGACTTCCCATCTACAGTCAACGAATATAATTTGAACTCCCATGGTTCATTTACTCAATATACAGCCAATCCATATTTTTCTGGTTTTAATCAGTCATCTTTTTACCAAACAGATGGTCAAAAGCCAGATATCTCTAAATTACCTGGTTCAGTTACATTCCAACATGGCGAAACACAAAAACATCCATGCAGTTATCAAAATCCCGCTTCTTTACAATTTAATTCTTCCTCATCTATGACCAACAAAGTAGATTTTCCCAGTAATGATGTTTCATATATGACTTCTGTTCCAGTAGGTCAGTTGCCTTCAAGATCGAACTATCAGGTTCACAATAGTTCATACTTATCATCAGTTCCATCTTGTATACCCGTTCAAAGCAATAATAACTATATTGGCAGCAATAACAACCATACTGTCTCTTCGCATGCTTATGTTTTTAATTCTGATAATTCAAAAACACTACAACAATCAGCTTATCCCGTAAAAGATAATTATCCGCGCATAAGTCACAAGCCTCGTGAGTGGAATAAATCTAAAGATGCAATCAATTATAAACCTCCATCAAGTTCTAATCACTCTCGTTTAAACAATACAAAATCAAAAAACGTAATTAAGAATTTCTCTTCAGACAAACAAGCTGGTCTTAATGACCGTAAACCTAATTCTAGTTCGATAAATGATAGGTTAACACAAACGGAAAAAAACACTAACTCTTTTACTGTTCAAACAACGTCGAGTTTCGTATCCTCAGGTAGTCAAGGTCTCATATCTTCCTTATCTGCAACTAACCAGGACTTTAATTCAAACCACCAGCTGAATACAAAAAGCACCCATTTCGACTATCCACAGTTCTATACAAATGTTTATGGGACGGTAAACCAGACTAATGAGCAATGTGTTGGAGGACCACCAAAGCATTTGCAAAATTATCAATCATCTCTTGCCAATAATAACGTACTGTCTAATTATGTTCAAGGTCTTCCTGAAAATCTGATAGGTAGTTTGAAATTAAGTGGTTTTCGCTTGGTTCTTGATTCATGTCCAACAAGGTAAGTCTTCATATACTCTCATATACTTATAAATGGCACCTATCGTGACATTGTTTATGTAACAAGAGTTATCAGTAAATATTAGAAATACAGTTATCTTTTTCTTACTGGTATCCTACTTTGAAATGAAATAAGGTTTACTTTTATCCATTTACGTGGTTTGTAAAATCCACATTAATCCGACTAATTCTGAATCTTGGTAATTGAATTTCTACTCATTGTCAGGTACAAACTCGTGTACTTGGCTTCAAGCCATACTCTAAGCATGACAGATAGTAATACCACTCAGTTTTCCTAACTGTAGTGGGTGGATTGGGGTCCGAATCTGACTTAGTGACTGAGTTGCGGATGCCTTAACCGCCAGACTTATCCCGGTTATCAAACCTTAAATACTTGAGTAATTGGTTAATGTCGATAACATCTTTACAAACTCACATTTTCGTATTTTAGTGCATAATCTATTTCACTTTATATCAATTATTTTCAGTGTATATAACTCTAAATTGACTTTTTTGGATGCCTGGTTTTATCGTAGCTATTGTCAGTCTGGACAGCTTGTTCTAAAAGAGGTACTTAATTCCTGAGTAGATTATGTTCACTTTCATTACAGTAACAATCATATATCTCTAAATTATTCATGGAATCTCTTTTGATCCTGCTTGGAAAGCGAAAGTGTTTAGTAATCTAACTGCAATCTATCTACTTATGAAACAACTGCTTTTTTATCAATGAACGAAAGATTTCTAAGCAATCAAAGCGATTTGTGTCAGTTCTTATTGTTTGTACTTTTCCATGTTGGTTACTACGAAGCCGTTCACATGCCATTGATTTCTGCTATTACTGATCTGATAAATAGCTTTCCATTTTCACTTCGATGGATTCACGAAAAAAAGTGTGTCCTACCCGTCGTATTCATCGATCATTAAGAATCGAGTTTCTTATGGATACCTAATTGTTCATAAGTACTGCGCCTAGTATTGTTCCATAAATTTTTCTTACTTTTTATTCTTTTCATGTACCTCTAAAGAATGCTAACGTACTTGACTATAGAGTTCAATAAATTATTCAAACTGGGCTATCTTTGATTCTCTTTCTTTTTGATTATTATTATTATTAGCTTTATTCAATATTATATTTTTGGTACAATATAGAATTCTCAGCGCAAAGTATTTAAACAAGTTTCCGTTTCTTTGTTCTTGGTCGGTCCTGGCGATAAATATTGAGGGATCGCCAGTTAGATGTTAGCATTTCAGTGAATGAACATCTGAATAATGTGCATTCTTTTTGTTGTATATTGCCAGCAACCACATTGTCTCTTATTGAGTTTTTTGTAACTTTGACGACGAAAGGTTGTACACTTTTCAGAAACGCAGCAGAATAGGTTATGCGATTAATAAACATAATGATATATTAAAACAAACATAGATAACTTGTTGAAATATCTAGATGGCAGGAACAGGTAGCCCAGATGCTCAAGCAGGCCGCCCTTTCACTTGATGATATTATATCTACATTTACAATAAGTCGCTAGTGGTTGCAATATTTTGTTGAGATTGTTAGGATCTACAATTTCAGAAATGACGTTTGCAAAGAATACATACCGTTCGTAGATACATGTATACTGGCGCTACAATGACGACTCATTTGCCTGCTCATTTTTGTAACCACCAGCATGCTATTTTGGTTGGATCTCTAAAATCACGGAATACTACTTTTGGCATAGGTAATATATTTGCTCACCTTAACATAGCAAGAAAATATACCACAATGGGTCCCCATTGAAGTATCGCAGTAGCGAATATTGATTAATCACCATGATCTAAAAATATGTTCTTTTCATAACTATACTAGTGTTTAAAACAACACAACCCTACTGGTACTCATAGTATCTTTAGACTCTGGATTACAGCTATCCATCTTAAACTATTCTGAAGTTAAATAGAACAACTAGAAATTTATCATCTATTGAAAGTATCTTGTGTAGATTAAACTATGTTATATATATTGTTTTCTCTTCTAGATTGTTACTTAGCACATCATTAGTTGGTTCGATTATTGGTCGAGGTGGTCGAACTATTCGTCAGATTACAACAAAAACGGGGGCTAAAATAGGGATGAAACAGGATATTATCACGTTTTCACAGTTCTCTTTGCCTGGGAAAGGAAAAAAGACATTCAAGTCATCTGATTCTGTCAGTACCAATCAAGTTGCAAGTACTAATCACTTTAGAGAGGAAGAAGAAGGGGAAAAAGAAGAAACAAGTCAACTGTCTGACAATAAAGATGCTTTTACAAATGTTAATGGCAATACAAAGGTTGATCAAGCACCAGAAACATGTTCAAATATCAATACTGAATCTATATTAGCTAATAAATCTCAATCCAACTTAGAGGTTCAATCAGACGAGAGTCAGCTTGCTATTCTTTTCGGATCAAGGGAACAATGTTCAGCGGCATTATGTGAAATTCTTACAATATGTTTCCGTGAATCTAAACATCGTGGCTTCTCTGATCCTTGCTTAGGTCTACTTGTTGAACAGCATATTTATGCACAACTGATAATGAATAAAGGGAAAAAATATTTCAATGCTATTCATACTGCTACAGGCGCACGCATATCAGTAACGGGGTAAGTTGGACTCAACATGCACTTTTAGACCACATACATTTAACCATTTAGTAGATGAGATAATGAATACAACTCGGTAGCTACTTCCATAAACAGATGAGACAATTAGTCTGTTTGAACCAGTACTTCAGTGGTGTGTGTAGAATATTAGCTTAACGAGTAGATAATCGCTTACCTACTTTGAGTGCTGAATAGGATGTTAAAACATGTGCTCATCCAGTCCTGACTTCGATTATGACCAAAATGCATTGGTGTTTGATCATCTCAACACTAACTACACTAATCCCATAATAATCAGTAATAATTAAACTCATCTATAGCTTAATAATTTGAAAACTGAATTCTCAGTCATTTTACCAAAAGTAGAAACTATCCTCTTCTTTGTTTTTATTTAAGAAATAAAACACTCATTATGTCTCACACTAAACCTTATGATCTTAAAGTTTAGTGTAAATTCATACTTAATTGCTGAGGAATGTTGTTATCGTTACACATCATTTGATTGACACAAAAAAGAAATTAATGTAACTTAATCCATGTCCAACTAACGTCTCAACATTTCCAACCCTTTAAAGAAAGAAAAATAAGTCCGATAAAGTCTAAATAAGCAGTTATTCTGACCTAACAATTACTTATCTTTCTCCTAATAAACAAGCACACCTACCTATGTCATAAATATACTCTTACATTTTAAATTATTTATTTATTTAAGCACATAAACATTGGTACAAAGAGACACCAAATACATATGCGCCACACAAATCTTATTTGATATGTGTGAGGGCTGTGATACTGCCTGGGTGCTCAAACTGAAACAGGTGGTTTCCTTAGGGGGCCACACCTGGAGCCTTCGACCTGAAGGTCTGATCCACAAGGCAGTGAAGTAACGTCAGGAGATGCAGTTCCATAGCATCAGGTGACCAACGGTTGGTTCATACGACATTTGTTCCTTCAGGATACTGGAGCCCATGTGCACCATTGGTTTGGATTCAGAGTTTCCCAACTCCCCTAGATGGACCCTCAGTGTCCACCAACCCGGTTGAGGGACATGCCATTCGCTTTTCGTCCTCTCAGTTTCGTAAACGACAATAATGTCGCGAGAGGGCAGTGAGTTTATTTATTTATTTATTTATTTGAACACATAAATATTGGTACAAGAGAGCGCCAATATATATGCGCCACACAAAACAATGAGAATTCGAAAAGAAAAAAAGGTAAGGAGCGTAAAAAAAGAGAACAATAACGAAGAGATTGGTGTAAGGGAGTGTAGCAATAATAATAGTAATAATGGGGGAACGGAAAGGTACAATCGGAAGAAATCTTTCAGGTAAGAAAGACACAACTACTTTTCATGAAGAAAGTAAAAGAAGGTTACAGCAGGATCGCCACTGGCTTCTATCCTGAGCCATATCTGATAACGTCTCTAGCCACTGTGTTGCACCATCTCTCGGACCCCAACCAGGGAGTCGTGAAGGACCAACAGAAGCCAGTCCTTTGCAGCTTTCTTTCATGCCACGATACCATGTCATGCACTGACCACCTCTCCGCTTCTTCCAACCAGTCCCAGAGTCGGCAAATAATGCACGACGTGGAATTCTCTGGGACGACATTCGGAGAACATGTCCAAGCCACCGAAGTCGGTGTTTCAAGATGGTGACACGAATTGAATTATCATCTCTGTGCCTGAACACACGATGCTGAACCTCTGCATTACTGACATGGTGTTGCCACTGGATGTCAGCAATCCTTCGGAGACAGCGATGATCGAACACAGAGAGTCGTCTAACGTCTTCAACTCGGAGAGGCCAGGTTTCACAAGCATAGAGCAAAACTGCTCTCACCGACGCGTTGTAGATCCGACCTTTTACAGCCAGACTAACATCACGAAGGCACCAAAGGTGGCCCAGATTGGCATAAGCCACCCTGTCTTTCACTATACGTGCATTGATCTCATCACTCATGTCACCACCATCACTTATGCAGCTACCCAGATACACGAACTTCTCGACTACTTCTATCTGCTCACCATCCAGGGTGAGTACAGGATTGGAATTCTGCCAGTCTTGTGGAAGTACTTTGCACTCCGAAGGTGCAAAGCACATACCATACCTACGGACACTGATTGCCAACTGATTAAGTGCGGATTGCATGCCCTGGGCATTATCGCACAGTAAGACAATATCGTCCACATATTCAAGGTCGAGAAGTCTTTCTCCAGGCAGCAGATCCACACCACCATTACTTACATCCATCAGAGCTGTTTCCAAAATGTCATCGATGGCAAAGTTGAAGATGAACTCTCTTGGGGCAGTGAGTAGGACTTCCCTGTCAGTGGTTGTATGCACATGGCCATGTGAGAGCATTTGGAGAGGGAGAGCTGACTCTCCTCACTTTCGGCTGTACCAGGGCATTTGGGGGCATATTTTAAATTGGTTTGTAGATATTGATTAATATTGAAAATTGTTCAAGGCGGACACTAATTAGACCTACGACTTTGGCTTGGACTTTTGGTTTAGCTACCAAAGAAGCTTTATTTTTAATCCAGTCTCATTCACTCTAGTAAATTTTAATTAAGTAGTTCAGCTCATCAATTAGATCATTTCCTTGCGTGCTTTTTGTAAGAGGTTTTAATAACTATTTCAGATTTGTAATTGATTCTATCACAATGAAGTGAATTATGTTGAGTTAGATGCACTTATCTTGACTTGTCGTAATGGATGGTTAGAAAAAAAAATGACAAAGCTCAAATAAATTTTATTTCCAGATATTCTTATCCTTCGCATGGGATGAATAGCTAGATCTTTCAATAACCAGTCTGTTGTATGAAAAGTTGATCTTATCATCGGGAAATCGTCTGTCTCCTTGGTTATCTGTTTAGTTTAAAACTTCGTGCACTTCATATATATATACTACCCACAGATTAACCTTCAAAATCTCCCCCAACTAAACTGTGATAGTTCACTAGTGGCTTACTCCAGAGTGTTATTAAACTTCTAGAGATAAGTCGTGACTGGTGTTCAGAAATGTCAAGAGCATAATATAGGTCGTTAGTGTCACTGGGAATGATTGTCACTCTTTATTGTGAGCTGACTGAGGTTAAAATTGTGCCACTAGACGCTTTTCCAGTGACTTTAGTAGTTAAGTGTCCTCGGTGAGACCTAAAGATCCTGGGTTTCGTCCATGGTAGGGTCATGGGTGTGCATTACTGAGGAGTCCCACACTAGGATAAGATAATTGTTCAGTGCCCCCCTCTGTTTTCCAATAGTACACTAAAGGAGATCAGTCTATGACAAGTACTACTTACATGTATGTAAAATTATGTTTTGATAGGCCTCGGTAATTTTTTAAAAAGTACCCTATTACATATCCTAAATAAACATTAAATTGTTTATTTTCTCTCTGTGTATCAAGAACACCACTTCAAATTCGTTCTTCTAATGACGTTGAACAATCCAATTTAGCTCCTACCGACAGAGTATTAGTTGTTCGTGGTCAATTACATTCTATTTGTGCAGCTGAAGCATTTCTCAGTGAACAAATTCGATGGGCAACAATTGAATCGTCTATTCCATCTAATTTTTGGCCTTTACTCAATCATCTTCCTTCTCTTCCAGTGAATAGTAATAATAGATCATCGAAATCTTCCAATTTATCGTTTAGTTATGATCCACAATCAGTATGTTCATTAATTATGTCATTGGGATCTATATTTTGGCCTCAGTCTGTATGTGCTAAACTTGGAAAAAATACTAATTTTCAATATTATAACAAACGATCTTTAGTGCGAAGTATGAATACTCCAAAAAGTGATATTACATTATCTAAAAACATTGAAAATAATAATCTCAACTCAACAAATATAGTAAATGTTGATGATGAAAACGACACAAATAAACAAGAACAAGACAAAAGTATAAATGATAATACTGACAACTTAGAAACTATTGATGACGATGATGAGAAAAGTAAGATCAACCCCAAAACAAAAGAGAATATTGACAATACATTTGATCACTCATCAATTAACATTGAATTGTCGGTTGATGATGATAATGATGATGACGGTGATGAAGAAGGAGAGGATCAGGAAGCAATACACAATAAAACTATTGATAGTGTTGTATCATCTGATTTTGAACAAGACAAAAATGAATCCACTGTTGTTTTAGAAATGTCTAGCGAGAATAAAGGTAATCAAGGGAGCATGTGTTTTTTAAAATCATATTTTTCATAATATGTTAAATGGCTTTTATTTTATGGCAAATCAATGTTTTATCCCACTGAATCCTTCCCTAATAATATTTTGTTTGTACTCATTTCCTTGTAAGTAAACATATCCTATACATAATATTTGTTTAGGGATAGACAAAGATGTGATTTGAAAAACGTCAAGTATACTAATCGATTGTATGATTTCTCTATCTCCAAACCTCTCCCTCTCTGCTCACTTGATTTCCTCCATAATATTATCAATTCGTTTTGTGTCGTACATTTCTGGTCACTTTGTCGTACCAGCCACTTTTTTCCACGTAGTTCCAGACTTGTTATGTAGTACTCCAAGATATGATGTAGAGTTGTAAATATATCTCTTCGTTTATCATTAACATATGACGGTAATCATACTCAATTTCTTATGTTTAATAGTACACTAGTAAATGGACATAAAAAGATATTAGTGTCATGTACTACTAATAGTAGTACTTCATTCACATGGTTCGGCTAGTTACAAACACAATATAAGACAAGCCTGTAGCAGATATGTATATCTTTTCTAGCTCAACACTTAAGATTGAGTTAAAATAAGAAACTAACAAGACTAAAAAACAAGTGAATTAAAAGAATATTAATAATTAAAGGCTAAACGTAGAAAACACATTTCAGACGTTTGTAATATTAATAAGCCCCAATATTTGAAGGGATAAAAGGAATAGACGCGTCTACTCCACTTGAACCAGCTTTTAGCCTTATCACCACGTCTCAGATTACGATTATCTTGAAGATCTCCTTTTTGTAAGGTTCAGCCAAACAGTTGATAACCTCATAGATTGATGCCATGTTCTGTTTGAATATCTCTAGCCATCTTCCAACTTAATCCTATGCTGACCAGCATACCATGTTAGTCTAGGTAGTGACAAAGTATATGTAACATATATCCCAACAACTTGAACCGACTAAATTTGGCAATACCATTATCCGATTTAACATACCTACTTAAGTTACTACGACCGAGTTGGTGGACATGGAGAGTTCACCTAGGGGAGTTGGAAAACCCTCATTCCAAACCAATGGTGCACATGGGCTCCAGTATCCTGAAGGAACAAATGTCGTACGAACCAGTCGTTGGCCACCGACTACCATGGAACTGCATCTCCTTACGATGCTCCACTGTCCTGTGGATCAGACCTTCAAGTAGAAGGCTCCGGGTGTTACTTACTTACTTACTTACACCTGTTACTCCTCGTGAAGGAGCATAGGTCGCTCACCAGCATTCTCCATCCAACCCTGTCCTGGGCAATCCTTTCCAGCTCCTTCCAGTTGTAATTCATCCTTTTCATATCTGCTTCTATTATCCGACGTAATGTGTTCTTTGGCCTTCCTCTTTTCCGCTTCCCTTCAGGATTCCAAGTTAGAGCTTGCCTCGTGATGCAGTTTGACGATTTGCGTAATGTATGTCCTATCCATTTCCATCGTCTTTTCCTAATTTCCTCTTCAGCTGGAAGTTGGTTTGTTCTCTCCCACAGAAGGCTATTGCTGATGGTATCCGGCCAATGGATGTTGAGTATCTTGCGTAGACAGCTATTTATAAATACTTGTACTTTCTTGATTGTGGTTGTTGTAGTTCTCCAAGTTTCAGCTCCATACAGTAGAATTGCCTTGACGTTCGTATTGAAGATTCTCACTTTGATATTGGTTGAAAGTTGTTTTGAGTTCCATATGTTCTTCAATTGTAGGAATGCGGCCCTTGCTTTGCCAATCCTCACCTTTACGTCTGCATTTGAACCTCCATGTCTATCGACGATGCTTCCCAGATATGTGAAGGATTCTACATCTTCCAGAGTTTCGCCATCAAGGGTGATTGGATTGCTGTTCTCCGCTTTGAATTTGAGGACCTTGGTTTTCCCTTTGTGTATGTTAAGGCCTACTGATGCAGAGACTGCTGCTACATTGGCTGTCTTTATCTGAATTTGTTCACGTGTACGTGATAGGAGGGCTAGGTCATCTGCGAAGTCCAGATCGTCTAATTGATTCTGAGTTGTCCATTGTATTCCGTGTTTTCCTTCAGATGTCGAGGTCTTCATAATCCAGTCGACCACGAGAAGAAAGAGGAAGGGAGAGAGTAAACAGCCTTCACAGTTGATTGATCACTGGGTGGTGATCAATCTCATGCTTGTCTAGTCCCTATTAGTGCAGATCGAATGCAGTGTCGAGTCACCTAGACTGGTGGCCACATTGCAACATGATCGATAGCATTCGATCTGCACTAATAAGGACTAGACAAGCATGAGATTGATCACCACCCAGTGATCAATCAATTGTGATTACATCTCAGTCCTACAGGAGGTTAGTCACGGCTCGGATAGCTCAGTGGTAACGTCTCTGACTGTGAAGCTGGGTGACACGAGATCGAATCCGCCAGGGAGCACCAGTTCCCTCAAGATTACAGGTACACCTTGCTGACGAGTGCCAAGTAGCACGAAACCCGGGTCCAGGGTTTCCTGTTGACTACCTCCAACCACCATCTAATCTCAGTAAACAGCCTTGTCTGACTCCGGTCCTTACTTGGAATGCATCTGTCAGCTGTCCTCCATGCACTACTTTGCACTGTAGTCCGTCGTATGAGTTCCGGATAATATTGACAATCTTTTCAGGAACTCCGTAGTGTCGAAGAAGTTTCCATAATGTCCTCCTATCTACACTGTCGAATGCCTTTTCATAATCAATGAAGTTGATGTATAGTGACGAGTTCCACTCAACTGATTGTTCGACGATGATCCGTAGTGTTGCAATTTGGTCTGTGCACGACCGATCCTTTCGGAATCCAGCTTGTTGATCTCGAAGTTGGGCATCTACTGCATCCTTCATCCGGTTCAGCAACACTCTGTTGAAGACTTTCCCTGGTATTGACAGTAGTGTAATGCCTCTGTAGTTTTCACATTTGCTCAGATCTCCTTTCTTTGGAATCTTGATGAGGTGTCCTTCTTTCCAGTCCATTGGCACTTGTTCCTCCTCCCAAATCTTTTTGAATAGAGGGTAAAGCATGCTTGTGGTTACTTCGACGTCTGATTTCAGTGCTTCAGCTGGTATGTTGTCGGGTCCTGCTGCTTTCCCGTTCTTGATTTGTCTGACGGCCATTCTAATTTCTTCCGTCGTTGGTGGGTTGACATCTATAGGAAGATCTGTGTGTGCTGCTTCGATGTTCGGTGGATTCATTGGAGCCGGCCTATTCAGGAGTTCCTCGAAGTATTCTACCCATCTGTTTCGCTGTTGTTGAATTTCAGTGATTGGCTTGCCTTCTTTGTCTTTGACCGGCCTCTCTGGTTTACTGTATTTCCCTGATAGTTTCTTCGTTGTATCGTAGAGCTGTTTCATATTTCCTTCTCTAGCAGCTTTTTCTGCCGTCGTTGCTAATTCTTCCACGTATTTCTTCCTGTCGGCTCTAATGCTCCTCTTCACTTGCTTGTTTGCTTCTATGTATTCAGCTTGTGCTTGGACTTTCTCTGCTCGTGTTCGGCTGTTGTTTATTGCTGTCTTCTTGTTCTTCCTTTCTTTGATCTTGTCCAGTGTTTCTATAGAGATCCATTCCTTATGATGGTGTTTCTTGAGGCCCAGAACCTCTTGACACGTTGAAGTCAATGTTTCTTTGATGCCTTTCCAGTTGTCCTCCATGGTAGTTTCTTCTTCCTTCAGTAGAACTTGAAAGGCTTGGAATCTGTTGTTGAGAGCTATCTTGAATTCATTGAGTTTGTCAGTATCTCGAAGGAAGGCTGTATTGAACCTTTGTATTGCTGTTTGTCCACTTGTCCAGTTCTTTTTTAGCTTCAGTTTTAAATTGGCTACAACTAGGTGGTGATCTGAAGCTACGTCAGCTCCTCTCCTGGTTCTCACATCTTCCATTGTCCTTCGGAATTTTTTGTTGATGCAAATATGATCTATCTGGTTCTCTGTAGTGTGGTCCGGTGAGATCCATGTAGCCTTGTGTATACGTTTGTGTGGAAATATTGTGCCTCCTATGACTAATTTGTTGAATGCACACAAATTTGCAAATCTTTCTCCATTTTCGTTCCTCTCTCCCAGTCCATGTCGTCCCATAATATCTTCATATCCAGTGTTGTCTATTCCGACCTTGGCATTTAGATCTCCCATCAGAATGGTGAGGTCCTTTCTTGAGCATTTCTCTATGATTGACTGCAGCCGCTCGTAGAATTGATCTTTAATGTCGTCGTTGCTATCATTGGTGGGTGCATAACATTGGATAATATTCATTAAGATCCCCTCCTTCTTTGTTTTGAATGATGCTTTGATGATTCTGGATCCGTGGGATTCCCATCCTACAAGTGCATTTCGTGCTACTTTGGACAGCATTAGAGCAACTCCCTGAGTGTGTGGAGCATTTTCCTCTTCGTGACCGGAGTATAGCAGCATCTCTCCCGTAGCTAGCCTTTTCTGTCCAGCTTGGGTTCAGTGGGTTTCGCTGATTCCCAGTACTGCTAAGTTGTATCTCCTCATTTCCGTTGCTATTTGGCTGGTCTTCCCGGTTTCCCACATTGTTCTAACGTTCCATGTACCTATAAAAATTTTTGCTCTGGTTGTTAGAAGGGGCATCGGCCTCGTGGCTTCCGAAGGAACTCGGCTTTCACCATGAAGCGTCATAATTCTTCTAAATGAAGACCTTCTAACTCTCAGGGCAGAGTTAAAATGGTTTGAATTATTTTTTCTGGTAAGCGTTTTTTTAGCGAGTTAGTTTTCTACGGGATGGGGACGCTAACCCCATGCCCAACCCTCCTCCTTTACCCGGGCTTGGGACCGGCAGTAACTCTAGAAGAGCTACGGGTGTGGCCTCCTAATAAAACCACCTGTTTCGGTTTGGGCACCCGGTCAGTATCACAGCCCTCACTAATATCAAATGTGATTTGTGTGGCGCATGTGTATTTGGTGCTTCCTTGTACCAATATCTATGTGTTCAAATAATAATAATAAAGTCATTACGACTAACCTCAGTGGTTCATCCATGCCCTAGCGAGATTTAAAATCCATCTATGATCAAAATGCTACCAGTGTACGAATTCCATCTACCTTCAAATACTGTATCACAGCCATGAAGTAATACATAGTCATCTGATGCGAATTGTACTTTTGATTTAGCAGGCTATTGAATATTTTTTGTAAGCTGGCGAATATCAAGCCATCTATTGTCACCCGTAGCCAGATCTGGTCACTTACTTACCCACCAAGGTTGATGAAACTCCGATTATTGAATTTTTCAGTACATCACAAACATATATTCTCCATGTTACTGAACACATACAGTGCACTGTGTACTTTTATTTTTATTTTACTCATCCAATACGTCACTATTATTAATTTTTAAAGAACGAAACTTCAACTGCAGTTGGTTGGGAGTTACAATATTCTCACTTTTGTTTATCTCCGGTACCTTTTTTAGTCTTTGTTTCTTATACTTGTTAAATGTATTCACATTTTTTCTCCACATTAATTTCTTCGTTCAGAAACAGAATTGCAATCGCCATCTAATAATTGTATTGATTCGGATATGCAAAAATCGGATAAACTAGATCAATTAAAATCTGACCAATGTGCATTTGAACGCTTAGCTCGTTCAACAAACCCTAAAGAAACTAACCTTACTATGGTGACCGCTGTTCAGCAGTCATTAATTGCAGCTGTAGGTCCAATAGCTTGGTTAGCTACCGGTGGTATGCTTTATATGCGTGTTTCGTACAACGAAGCTGGTGCATTGATTGGGTCGGAAGGGTCTCGAATCCAACAACTTATGCAAGTTACAGGAGCTGAAATACATGTCGGCAAGGTAAGACGATATTCTTCCCTTTCTATACTCCATGGCATATCCAAAGGAATGTTTGTTAAAACTGTACTGTATTACTGTATGTGAAAAAACTTCAAAAACTTGACACAGTTGTTGAAAAACTGATTTTTAGGTGATATGAATGGATAATTTATGACCAAACAACAATTAGGATGTATATGAACTTTTGTTTATAACCTTATAAAGATTAGAATGAAAAATGTTTTGTTAAAGCCAAATGGATGAGCAATTATGCAATCATTTCTTTGATTCCGATCTCATTTATTAGATACAGATTCGTGTACCTGATTATGAGCAACACTGATTGTAAGGACTAGCGACATTAACCGGTTGGGCAAATTGAATTAGGTAGGGCAGTAGAGTTATCACGTATGATTTAACTGCTGGAAGTTAAATTTCTTAACCACTAAGCTGCTACTCCATTTAGTCATTATTTTATGGTGAATAAATTCAACTGGCGTTCTTGGGAAGCAGTTCAGAAAAATCACCATGCTTTCTCAATTTTGATTGGACAACAAATTTTCTAATTGATTACTAATTTTAGTACCTTCTCCTGAAACCTCCAAAATGTCAATGTCGCCTATTATTAAATAAATACCTTGTTTTCTGTGCTATAATCTGGCTTTTAAAGTGCAACTTCCATATCTCTCACTCATTCTGTATATTTCTATTCTTTACTAACCCCGAATAGCCACGTACGACCGAGGGTGGGACGAGTTTGCTCCCCCTCTTCTAATGCTCTCATGTGGCCATGCGTATATAACCACTGCCAGAGAAGTCCTGCTTTCTTGCGGTTGGCAGGGAGTTGAAAAACCCTGGTTCCAAACCGTTAGTCTACATAAATAGTGTTTAAACCTATTGTTGGACACCGACTGACATGGAATTGCATCTCTTAACGTTGCTCCACTACCTTGTGAATTAGGCCTCTATATCAAAGGCTTGAAGAGTGAATCCCCAAGAAAACCATCTGTTTCGGTTTAGGAAACTAAACAGTATCCTAGCCCATATACAAATTGAATGATTTTGTAGGTATCATTATCAAGGTTTGACTTGATGATTTCAAATAAGTTGAGCATTGGTAGATTGTTAAAAACCATAGAAATAAAATACTTACTTTATCTAGCATTAACTTGTTGATTGTCATAAGATTTTAAATTACTCAACGTGCACTACTAACTGGTTCCTCCTGTCGTGAATCTTTATTGTATCATCTATATTCCTGTTAGTTCAATTTCTCTCGAAGTAACTTC
The DNA here is from genome assembly GCF_000699445.3 of Schistosoma haematobium. Lineage (NCBI taxonomy): Eukaryota > Metazoa > Platyhelminthes > Trematoda > Strigeidida > Schistosomatidae > Schistosoma > Schistosoma haematobium. Next base: position 3,298,502 of record NC_067202.1, read on the forward strand.
ACTTTTTGTGAATAAAATATTTCTTATTCTAACCAATAGTTGTAACCATTATAAAGTAATCTTTTGCATTATAAAACATTACAGTGTTACCAACAAATTTTTCTTTAATTTTTTTTTATTTTCAAGGTTCCAATAAGTCCACCTTATGCATTAAATCCAATTACTAAACGTACTTATTCAAATAATAATGTTATACTATCTAATGAAAAATCACCAACATGTATATCTCTTGTTGACTCTTTCTTTAATGATACTGTCACTGGTATAAACTGTGATTCTTCATCTATTGTTAACAGTAAAATTGATCAATCATTATCTAAATCCAATAATGATAATGATGACAATACTGATATTAATCAATCTATAAATATTATAAATGATAAATTATTATCTTCAATGGATATCAATGATGAAAATAATGATGATGATGATTCTACTAAACAACAATCCAATAAACTTATTAACAATGATGTTGATGAAGAAAACATTTGTACAAATAAATTGTCTATTGTAGACAATAATGATAATGGAATGAATGTCACAATAAAAGAATGTACAGAAGTGATTTCTTCACTGAATAATGATACTCATAGTAATGATAATAAAAATATTATCAATGATGTTCCAGTTAATCAAACATCAGATACTATATCTAATTGTTGTAATCATCATCATCCTCTAGTGAAAAGTTCTTCAACACATTCAAATTGTACGATTGCTGAAAAAATTTCAGATAATCAAATATTGGAATCTATGGAACAAAAAACTTCCAATACATTGCTATCATCAACATCAAATCAATCATATCGTTTAGTTAGTTTGTCTGGTTCAGCTCAATCACAAATTATGGCTCAATGGCAAATATTTCAACGTCTTAAAAATTTACATAAACGTCAGGTATGTATGTGTTCGTATGTCATTGTATGCCATCATTATAGATAAAGTTTATAACAAATACTCGATTATTCATTATTGTGTATGTGTTTCTGGGTATATATGTCTTCTTTCTGGCTTATATTGAGGTCGTTAAGATGTGTTACGTATGCTTAATCATGCTCCACCGTTATGAACGATGTTTTCTGGAATGGAAGTAGGTTAAAAGGTAGCTGGTTGTCACCAAAACTAGATGTAACATCAATCCATGAATATATTGACTGTTGGTCTGAGCCATCCTGATAGATCCAGAGTGTCCGGTCGAGGTTGACACAATAACTGTGATCGATGTCTGCAGACTTTCGGTAGCATTGCTCACATCGGTGAATATCTATTCGCTCTTTATCTTCCTCTCATTCTTGAATTCCATTATTCTTTTATACATACCTTTCCATCTTGTCTTTTTAAACCATACTCTCAATGATTAATCTTTCTTATTGTTATTACTACTACTTTAGTTCGGTCGCTTTTGTTATTCATCTTATGTTCAACTTGCGCAAATTGGATAATGACAGCTTGTCCCAACGCGCATCTATTTCAAACTCTATGATGAACATGGTTGATTGACTATAGAAGTCGATCCAATAGCTTAGTAAATTAAGCAATTCACTTTCAACCAGTAAGTTATCACATCAAGCGTAGCTCGTGTCCTAACCTATTTACAATTGATTGATCATTGAGTAATGACCAACGTTTATCTAGCCCTTTTTCGTGCTGCTTGAATTTTATCGACCAATTCAACCGCAGCCGCAATAGCTCAGTGGTAACACAGACTGTAAAGCTGGTTGGTACGGGTTCGAGTCCTCCAAGGAGTGCACCAGTTCTCCCAAGATTGCAGATAGAGCTTATTGACGAGTGCTGAGTAGCACGAAACTTAGGTCTTAACATACGGCTCCGTATTACTTTCTGTCTATGAAAAGAAATCAATCTTTACACCTTCCTTCACATGTATCTTTTCATTTCATACTTTTAATTTTCGTTCTTCCTCGCTATCATCGATATCATTATTATCTTAACTCTTATATTCATCATTTAACTTCATTTCGTTGCGCTGATTTAGAATGATGACTTGCGTTAGCTCACGTTTATACCATCCTGTACATTGATTATGACTGAATAATTTACTCGACTGCTAGCAATATATTTTGTAAGTAATAGTTTATAAGCTAAAGTTATGGTGGACCTTAATCTGAAAGTATAAAACCTGGAATCTATTTAAAGTATGCTTATTAACCAGTCCGACTCTACACCTTTTTCTAATGGATATTCCACCACTGATTTGTCCCTTATTTTTTACTAGATGACCACTGGGTCTTCTTCATCAAATGATAATTCAAGTCAGAAATTATTTTGTTTAGCCACTTTAATATGTCTACCGTATCGATTTCTCTGGTGGCTTACAACTCATAATCCTGGATTCATAGAAACATCTCAATCATCCTCCATTCTTACATCAACTGTCTTCTCAAAGTCCGATGACTCTGGTAATACTAATAATAACAATAAATCTGGAACGTCTCCATTGAATTGGATTCAATCATTAGCTAGTAGACGTTTAAATGCAAATTTATCATCAAATGATTCAGTTAAAAAATTCATTCATGTACTACCTGAGCCTAGACGACGTAAACGTTTAGTTCAACAACAACTTAAACGGATCAATGCTACTCTACGTGGCCAACAACAACAATTAAACTATACTGGTGGTAATTGTTTATCTAAATCACTTATTTTACCACCAAGAGGATTAACTAATGATGGTTTAGATCAGTTGTGGGCTCATCCTAATCGTATACCATTAGAAATATATGCTGACTTTGATACTACACAAGTAAGTCATTTCCAGTTTAATATATTCATTATTATTAATGTTACTATTACTATTTATTCGGCAGCAAGGAGTTTTATGGGTTGTTGGATTTCATCGAAATCATAAACCGATCTAAGTTAGACCATAATTGAAAACGTGAATGCCAATTATATCACTAAAGATAAATGGAAAGAGATTTAATTATGCAACAACAGTTTTATCAGTGATTTTGATATGGTGAGCCAATCAGAAGTAGCCTAATGAAAAGGTCAATCGACGGCAATTAGAAGTGACCTAAAGGACAAGTGCGTTTCATTGGCTAAGAGATTGATCAATTTCCTAAGGATTAGAGTGGTATATAAATAAGTAAATAGCCCAATACACTTTCTCGCTCAAGTAGTCAGTTGGGGGGGAGGGTAGCGCGCCACAGACTGTGTATCAGTACCAGATTTGGACACCACCCGTCACAACAGATTTTCATTAGTCTAGCCCCCGAATACCCTTTTACGGTCGAGGGTGGGTTGAGTCAGCTCTCCCTCTCCAAATGCTCTCACATGTCTATGCGTATACAGCCACTGCCAGAGAAATCCTACTCAGTACCTCGCAGCAAGGGTGTTTACGAAATTAAGAGGACGAAAAGCGAATATCCGGCGCTTTAACCGGATTGGTGTATATGGAGAATCCGCCTAGGGGAGTTGGAAAACCCTGATTCCAAACCAACGGTGTACATAGGTTCCAGTATCCTGAAGAGACAAATGGCATATGGACCTGTTTTGATCGCTAATTACCATGTGACTGCATTACCTGATGTTACTCCACTGCCTTATGGATTAGACCTTTAGGTCGAAGGCCCCTTAAAAAACACCTGCTTCGGTCTGGGCACCCGGGTAGTATCACAGCTCACGCACAAATCAAGTGACGTGTGTAGCGCATATATATTCGGTGCCCATTTGTGCCAATATTTGTGTTCAAATAAATAAATTCATCAGCCTAAAGTCTAAAGCCTATTAAAACATGATTACTGTAATGACTACCAATCTTGATACTAAATGTCTTTTTAACAAAACTTTGAGAATACTGGATTCAAGAACTTCAATTTATTTAAAGCAACTGTTAGTGACGGGAAATAGTTACTGTTTTGATTGTTATTTTGAGAGATTCATTCAAGTGGCCAAATGTTTGTTTATTTTTATAAATCAAGATATATCGTTATTATTATTTCTGAATACTTTGTCTTTTGATAAATCGATCAAAATTACATTTGATGTCACTGCTTACAGTTTTACTTCATTCTGAATCATCATACATTAAAGCTGTTAAGCAGACCTCGTTTTGTTAGTATATCACTGCTTTAAACAAATTAACAATTACAGATCTGATTTGTTTCTGACCTATAGGTTAGGTGAGATGTCCATCATTACGCATCGATACTGCGCTTCAATCCACTCTGTATTGATATGTAACTATGAAACAGCATATTAAATTCGAAAGCATCCGGGGACTAGATATATCTGATTATAAATACTTTCAAAGTATTGTTCACATTTTATTGGAACTATCGAGCTAGTAATGGTGAGGTCATGCATTATGTACTCAGTCAGAGGTTCCATAAACCTCCGATGCATGTTTATCCCAACGTACTGTGTTGGTTAGTACAGTAATGGGCTAGAGATGATCTAATCAAGACATAGCGTCAGTTTGTGAATCTATTGACTTGGTCTAAAAGTTGTCGATAGGTATAGATTAGGTACTGTGGAAAAACAGGTCCCAATGTTGCGAAATCTAAAGTTCAATGATACGCATAACTTTCCATTCTTCAATTTTATTTGTTCTTTTTGTATTATATTTCCCATGTTTAACTCTTCTTTGGAGTCGAGATTTTTCCCCGTATGATGCTTCTTATCTTGGTCTCCTCGTGACTCCCTAACATCGGTTGTGATAACTTGTAGAAAAGCACACTTTTCCTAGGTCCTATGTTGTTAATGACTGATTGATATGTAGTCCATATCTTCGCGTAGTATTTAAATGCTTTCTCATTTTTTATAGCAGCGTAACTGTTTAAAGGATATAGTTAACCGATACTTGTTTATTAAAGAGATTATGATTCCTGTAATTTACTACATCCACTACTCTTACTTAAATTTACAGCTTATTTTAACAAATCTGCATCATATGTTAGCCTTATGGTTATATGGACAATCTCTTGCTGGCACCTCTGTTCAATCGTTTATTCAAGCTCCAATCGTATATGTACTGCCCAATGGACGTCCAGCTAATATGTCAACCTCGGATTCAGCTAACAGTCGATCATATTCTAAGTCTAATCGACATAATACAGATCAACCTGATTATTGGACACTTATGCCCGGTCGTCAAGATGCTTTTTTAAATTCTCTGAGACAACCATTTCATATACCATTGTTGCCTGGAGGTATTCCGAATTTTGGATCCTCCACTACAGGTCCCCCTAACTACTCAACACCAATGCTCCCAGACCGTTCAAATTGCACAAATCTCGCTCAACCTTTTTTCTATCCTCGATATCCCTTGATAAATTGGCATGGAATAGCCAATAGCAAATACTCAGGACAGACGATGATATCAGACCGTAAGCTATTACTTTTAGTTAAATTATGTTATATGTTTGGTTATAGTTTTCATTAAGGTTAATTCGTTTCTCTGAATACGTCAGTAATAGTCGATTTATTGACAATTTGGATAGTTCTCAATACATGCTAGCGTAAATCTGTCAACCTTTGCAAACCAAGAGATAGGTTCCCATTCTTTTCAACAATATATGCTCATAAGTCTCTAAACGAGTAAACAAAAATGTTCAGCTGAAAAACAATGTAATGCGTATACTGATATATCATCCCTTCATGGTGTTATAGATCTCTTGGTTGACAAAAACATTCAATCGTTCATAGGAGTCGTGATTTCGCACTATGATCTAAAGCCGAATTATCAATATTCGACTTAACATAGTGTTCAAATGTGAAAACCTGTAACATCTAGTTTTGTATGCCGGTTTTAGTAGACTAGGAACATAAAATGCAATGTGATATCTTTCTAATTCACCTCCTAAACGAATTTTTATTTGAGTTAGGTGCTGATAATTTTGTCCAGAACGATAATGAAAGCGTTGTAATGAAATCATCCAGCTTAGAAAACGCATCAACCTAGGCTACAAATCTTCCCCATCATTTCACAACACTAATTACATCTGAATACAGACATACGTACCAACTCCTAGCCATAGTTGTATATCTGGACCTTAAGGTAATCACTCGCTCCATAGATCGACAGGTTTTATGACAGTGTCTGTCATTAAAAGATATACCAACAAAGTACATCAACCTTGCATATGCTCTCTACTCAAACACTACTGATTGAATCAGAGCTTATGGCGAATTGTCATCGGAATCGATACCTTCGAGTAATGTTTGTCAGGGCTGTCTCCACTATGGTTTAATTTTGTTAGACATTCTTCGAAAGACAACACCAACCATCCGACTAATCAGAGTGTGCCCTTGTTGACTTTGAATACGCATATGACAGTTCTGTTTGGTGAAGACGCTGAAAAAAGTCTTCTGACCACCTTAAGCAGCAACGCTAGTATGCTTAGTATGTGTTTCTCTCCCTCTAGATGCAAAAATCTTGCTTCAACAGTGGTCTGTGTCAACATTTGAACTAATGATAGGGAGTGAATCAGTTGAACTTCTCGACTACTTCACTTATTTTGGAAGTCTCTTCAACCTTAGTGGACTGATGTCTGACTAAATCTCGTAACAGATTCAGAAGGTTCGGTTTTTTTCTGCTAACTAAAGGAAGCACCATTTTATTTATTTGAACACATAGATATTGGTACAAGGAGGCACCAAATACATATGCGCCACACAAATCTCATTTGATATGAGTGAGGGCTGTGATACTACCTGGGTGCCCAAACCGAGACAGGTGGTTTTATTAGGAAGCCACACCCGGAGCCTTCGACCTGAAGGTCTAATCCACAGGACAGTGGAGCATCGTAAGGAGATGCAGTTCCATGGTAGTCGGTGGCCAACGATTGGGTTCATACGACATTTGTTCCTTCAGGATACTGGAGCCCATGTGCACCATTGGTTTGGAATGAGGGTTTTCCAACTCCCCTAGGTGGACTCTCTATGTCCACCAACCCAGTTAAAGCTGGTGCCGGACATTCGCTTTTCGTCCTCTCAATTTCATAAACAACAATAATGCCATGAGAAGGCAGTGAGTATGACTTCCCTGGGAGAGGCCATATACGCGTGACCCGGATAGCTCAGTGGTAACGTCTTTGACTGTGAAGCTGGGTGACACGGGATCGAGTCCGTCAGGGAGTAACAGTTCCCTCAATATTGCAGGTACACCTTGCTAACTAAAGGACGAGTATACTGCTCAGCAGTTCGCTGAGTTATGCTTTATAGCTGTGAAACGTGACTAAAAATAAAAGAAATTCATAAGTTACTAGCATCCGATCATAGGTGTCTTCAAAGCATTGCTTGTTTACTTTGGGACCATTGAGTTAGCAATCCTGAGATTAGACGCAAAGTGTTAAATGAGAATGGAAAATCGATTGAAATGATTAGAATATGTACTACCCGTGTCCATCCACCGACTACCACGAAGCTTGATGATGACCGGTGTAAGGTTAGGTTGGAGGAAAGCTAAGGGCGGTCAAACAAAAACAGTATTGGTTTGTAATAATACGAACTATTGGACTGATCTATGTAGGTAGGTGAAGACTACTTGATTTGTGTCTGCCTTATTGTCGTAACCAATGGTTAGACTTTAAATGACATGGCTCAAAATCATTCAATCTGCCCTTAGATCCTAAGTTTCTAAATTCATCATGAACTTGCCTTATTATATTACTAATTTATATTTTCTTTTCTATTACCACTAATACTTTTACTACCACTACTACTCTGTGATTGGTGGTGACAATTTTATTTCACTGTGTCAATGTTGGGTTATGACAGATTGAACCGATGTACACGCGCCACGACGTTCTATGCTACTTATGGCTGACTAATTATATCCTCCATTAAAAATACTATAGTAATTATGCTCCCATGTATAGAGAGCGTAAAGGATTTCCGGTCACATTTGAAATCAGATTTTATTTATATTTATAAAGCAGTTTTTCCATGTTATTAGGATTTTAAGGACAACCTGTAAAGGGGATTCAAGTAGGAACAATTCACAACATCACCACATTCTCGACTTTTTATTAATACTATATGTAAGCTGTTTGTAAAAATTCACAGAAATAGTCACTGAATACCTAGTGAATTAAAAATGTATCTTTACTAATAGATACATTACAGAAGCCTAAAAGAACTCAAATTAAATAGTATATTAAGTAATAATAGAAATTTTGTCGTCGTGTCTATAATTTATTATAAGACATTGACTGTTTCCTATTTGACTTTGATAAAAATTCCATGAACCTTCCCAAAGTATCACAAATCATAAATTAAAGTTCAGCAGTTAGAGATCCCATTCACCTAGTTTTTCAGGTTTTTTTCAACGTGATCCTAAAAATGCACACCTTACCTTATCACATGAGTATCTGTCTCCGACGGTAAGGTTTCCACAAGTACGGAGCTAACACGAAAATTACTCACGTAAAGGTCGTGTGTGACCGTCCTTGAGCAGTTGTCCGTTGGGCACTACGGTCACTAAAACCACCCCCAACCCAATTTCCTTTTCAGATACATTCAGAAGAACCCTTCTACGGTGTGGGCAATCGGGAAGTGAAAACCGCCTTCAAACCTCTAACAGCACTCAAGATCACTGATCGTTATATGAAATTCCTTATCTGAAAATTAAATATTGTTATATATTATTCAAATAAATAATGATAATCTAAACTCTGGACTTATCAATATGTCCCTTGTCGTGTTATGTGATCAGTCATATTAAAACCGAAGACAAAATATAATCTTACATGATTGTATTTGTTTTTAAATTCACAACTCATATGTTTAAGTGGCATAATCAGTTCTATATTTAGTATGACGGATCACACTAATCCGTTATTCACGATTAGAATAAATGTATAAACACTATTAATTCAGAAGGGGTTTTTATGCTCACTAGTGACTGGCTTCAAGAGATATTTCCTAGAGTCCTAGTGAGAAACAGTGACTTTTAACACATAAGTATTGGTACAAGGAGGCACCAAATACATATACGTCACACAAATCTCATTCGATATGTGTGAGGGCTGTGATACTGCCCGGGTGCCCAAACCGAAGACAATGGTGGATGTGTCGCTTAATTTCGTGGATTAGTTGAAGTTAGACATTAACACCGTTGGATGCCGGTTGGCTCAGTGGTCTAGAGGTTAAGCGCTCGCACGTGAGACTGATTAAGTCCTGGGTTCAAATCCCGCGAGGCGAGATCGTGGTTGGGCACTGCTGAGAAGTCCCGCAATAGGACGAAACAGCCGTCCGGTGGTTCCAGGTTTTCCATAATGGTCTTGCTTCAATTGACTCAGCATCTCAACTATTAAAATTACTATTAATTCACATCACTCATACCGTTTATTTCTCTCTTACAAACACGCACGCATTCAATGAGGTATTCTTTTAAAAAATATATAAATGACAATTTATTTTACAACTGAATTATCAATTTCTAGTTTTCATTATTGACCTGAATATTATTTTTTTTTATTGTATGTATTTGAAGGAGATTTTTCTTTTGTTAGGCTTATTCATTGTATGTCTTAATGAAATATGTAAACATAATTTTAACTTTAGTATAGAACATATAAGAGTTCATAAAGTATCTGTGGGTTTTTCTTCGTTTCTCTCTCGCTTTCTCTCTATCTCCCTTTCTTGGTACACGCTAAGTTGGTTTATACGCATATAATACCGAATTGTTATGTATATTCACTAACTATCCATGTTTATTGATGATCGATAGACAAATAGCCTATGGAGAATATATATCTATTATTATTATTATTATTATTTTTATTAGCTTTATTCAATGTTATATTTTTGGTACAATATAGAATTCTCAGCGTAAAGTATTTCAACAAGTTTCCGTTTCTTTGTTCTTGGTCGGTCCTGGCGATAAATATTGAGGGATCGCCAGTTAGATGTTAGCATTTCAGTGAATGAACATCTGAATAATGTGCATTCTTTTTGTTGTATATTGCCAGCAACCACATTGTCTCTTATTGAGTTTTTTGTAACTTTGACGACGAAAGGTTGTACACTTTTCAGAAACGCAGCAGAATAGGTTATGCGATTAATAAACAATGATATACTAAAACAAACAAAAATAGGCAACTTGTTGAAATATCTAGATGGCAGGAACAGGTAGCCCAGATGCTCAAGCAGGCCGCCCTTGTATCTATATCCTCAGTAATAAAAATATTATCTGCTTAAATGATTAATAGTATGACTGATTGTCTTTTTTTTTGTTCAATCAAAAACACTAAGTAAATTATGTAACTGTTAACATACATGTAAAACATACACTTCAATAACATAATTTTAATGGTAATTGTTTTCAGTCATTTTTGTATGAGATTGTCAATTCAAAGGATTTAACTCGGTTAGGAACTTTTTTGATGTTCCTGATAAAGGTCAAATATGAACATTAGTAGTAGTGGTAGTTAATAAAGACCTTAACCTTCTATCAATCTTCATCACAAATATCCTAAAAAATCACGTTATTTTTTTTGAAAAAAGTACTTCATATGTAATTCCTTTCTATATTGTAAAATAGAATTACAGGTAGCATGTTTAGACTTGATTTTATGTATTCACTAGACAAAATGGACCTACTTTTTGAAGCAGTTTGTACGAGGTCATAGCACATCAGAAGTCCTCTTTTTTCTATTTATTAAAATAGTACATATCATTTCTATCATTTGAATAAACTATCAAGTAGTCAACTCATTTAAAATTTCTCACGTCACTTACTCTTAAAAGTAATATTCTCTGTCTTCTTAATATGAGGTTGTGGAGATCGTTAAATTTTTTTGATGTTATGGATCGATCTAAGTCAGATCACTATCAAAAACGTAGAAGCACTGGAGGCCGTTTTGTTCTGGTATGAAATTCCTCAGTAGTGTTTGCACACAAACGCTTGAACCCTAGACCTCCGAATTGGTATCCAACGGTGTTTATATATATATATATATATATCTTGGCACTTTTTTGTTTCGATCAATATCGTGGCAAATGTTTTCTTCATACCCTAAACTTTTAAGTATATCTATGCTTCATTTAGTCTAGCAACCTTTATTTTTCAACTGTTTAGTTATGTATTTCATTATATTTAAGAGTTGTGTTCGACTAATAATCTCTCGATCAATACTTTGAAATTTCTGCGTTTTTGTTTGGTCTGTATTTCATTTTATAAAAATAGCCACCGCGACGAGGCCTGTGCGCATTGGACCTCCAACATTGTATGATTGTTGGCCACGTGGACGTTTCAGTGATACAGTTGATGACAAGCACAATATTGAAATAGATCAATCCTCTTCACAATCTACACGATTTCCATCAGCTGGTACTGGTTACACGTTTATCACTAACCTACCTTTCCAACCACCGGCACGTCCACCTACAAGTTTAAATCATGTTCACACATCTACTCATTCACAAGTTGTTCCTGGTTCCTGTTATCGTGGTTCATCTATTTCATCACATCCTAATAAATTTAGATTTCGTAATCCATGCAGTGGTGGAAATCATTCAGTGGAACCATTTATTATAAATAGTATGCCTTTATTGGATACACCAAATCAAATTAATCATCATTCAAATTTTGTTCACAGTTCAAAACAAACAAATCATACTACAATAAATGGGGATAAAAATCAAGGAATACGCACAAAGCAGAATTTACAAGAATCAGTATGTTTTTTCACTTTTCTTCCCATTTATTTTTGACATGATTCAGTGTTGTTTCTATTAAATTTTTGTCCATTATCTGAATTAAGCAAATGAGTTCTTTTTAACGGGTATTGTATTGTGAAAATTCTTTCTTTATAAATGATACTCTACAACACAACTGACTTGTTCATAACCGATGCTTCTAACCAGCGAAGTTATAATAATCAATTCATGAATTCTTAAATTAAACTCGCTAGAAAAACACATCATTTAAAAGCAAATTTTTTTTTCTGTATAGAGTCTATTTGAAGCATTCAATCGAAAATTACTATCTAGTACCCTGGGATAGTCGGGTAAGTAATAATGAAGTTAGACGGCAGGGTATTAGGGAATGATGATGGTAAATCAGTTGATGAGGTTTTAAATCTTCATCGACTAAGATGGTTGTTTCACGTGTTACGTGTGTCTGAACACCCATTACCACGTCGTGTAATGCTAACGGGTGTTAGAGATGGTTGGAAGAGAATTAGGGGCAGACAAACCAAATCGTGACATCAGTCACTAACCCCTAGTCTGAACCATGTTGGTAGATGCAGACTACTTGGTTGGGGTCCGCGTGACTATCGTAACGAATGGTTAGAGACTCTTGGTGACATGGCTCAGAATCGATCACAATGGCGTCGGTGTATACAACACTCTCTTTCTTCCCTTAAACTATGAGATTATAATTATTTCATATTTTTCTTTCTACGGACTAATTCTTCATTCCTGTACTACATCCTTGTAAACAATCTTTCTTTTATACTTTACTACCATTGAAATGACTACTTCTATGAATTTCATGTTCATCTTATTGTGGTAATGAGGTATGGCAACTTGAATCGATGCATATATTTGCCTGATCCTACATTATAGCTGATTGATAAACTTTTGTTAAGTTCATTTCCTTTGACTCATATTCAAGAAAATATCTATTAGATTGAATTCTATACAATTACACTTTATATAATCCATTTATAATTCATGATAAATCATAGTATATCAATGCGCTCAATGGTTAAAATGTTCAACTTTCAAACATTCAGTCATAGATTTCAGATTGAATTATTTCAACGAATTTTCTACTGTCTAAATGAAAGAAACTATTAGTTATAGATAGATAGTACAATATGAATGATAGTAAACTAACTATGATATCAAAAGAATAAACAGTTAGTTACCTTGGGGATTGTTTTTATTTCATACGGCAAAATATTATGATTAGATAATAGAAATGAAATGATTGATAAAGGATATCGATTATGTGAGTCACTCATTCATTCTACAATGGATTATTTTGTTTATTTATTTACTTATTTAAACACATAAACATTGGCACAAATGGGGCACCAAAGCCTTCAACCTAGAGGTCTGATTCAGTAAGCAGTGAAGCAACGTTAAAAGATGTAGTCTCATGGTGCCCGGTGTCCAAGTACAGGTTCACGCGCTATTTATTCTCCCGGGATCCTGCAGATCATATGCACCATTGGTTTGGAATCAGAGTCTTCCAACTCCGGTAGATACTCTGTATCCATTAACATTGTTTAAGCGCTAGACATTCGCTTTTTGTCCTCATCTTGATAAACAACAACACCGCCACGAGAAGGAAGTGAGTAGCGCTCGACTATCAATGACCATATATGCGTAACCAATATGAGAGCATTTGAAGAGGGAAAGAGGACTTTCCCCACCCTCGGTCGTATCAGAACATTTGAATTAACATATAATTATTACGTTTAATTCTCAATCTATCATATTCATTTGTAATTGAGGTTGAATTTAATATGGCATGTTACACTGTTTTATAAGCTTTATCATCCCTCATTTATAATCGAGTCATTAAATCATGTGTGGAGAACGAAATCCAGATTTCCATATTTGTATCTCATTGTTTAAGATTAACAAAGTTGATTCACTCTGATTTAGGCACCCGGACAATATCACAGCCCTCACATGAATTAATGATAACGACTAATGGCCTGATTGTTATTGTGCGGCGCATATGTATTTGATACCCCCTTGTACCAATATTTATGTGTTCAAACAAATAAATATATGACTAAGAGAATTATTACACGATCAGAACAAATTTCCCTCTGATAATACATACGAATTGATAACAAATATGATTATTACCCTTCTGGATACGTTTACCTCAATGAGTTACAGACTATCAGGAGACGACAGTTTTGACTGACGAATTAAATATTTAGGAAAAATATCACTTTACGTACATTTGCAAGTAGTGATTTAAAATGTTGATTTCTACTTCTAGCGATCAATACTCTGTATATATCTATATATTCATTGTTCTTTTCTCCCTATCTAAATTTATCTAGCGGCGGAACAAAGAAGATTTAGTTGTTGGTGGTGATAGCTAGATGTGATCAGACAGTATCTCCCCCCCCCCAATATCTTTCTCATAATTATTTGTTTTTTTGTTAATTTTCATCTTTGCTCACTCTCACACTCTCATCTTATAATCATGATTGTGAGTAAATAAAAATCAAGCAAACCTTCTGTGAATAAACACACACACATACACAATCATTAGTACTTTTTGTTATCATTTTGATTCACTAGTCTTTTTTGTTGTTGTTGTTGTTCTTCTTCTCTCAATAGTGAATTTCCAACATTTTGTAATTCATCTTATTTTTTAATGTTCTGCCACCCCCTCTTTCACCTTGATTTAATATAATCCCTATCTTCTTTAACATTTGTTTGTTTTTGTAAATCTTATCGAACCCTGTTGCCACCCCCCTTAGCTCTATTCGTGTTTTTTTTTAATCCTTAGTTTTATTCTCTTCATTCTCAAATTGTATGTGCGTGAAATGCGCTTGTTTTTGTGATTGGATAAAGTGTTCATCTGTAAGTAGTTGGATAATAATCATCTATAATAATCATGAGAATTTCTTAATATGTAATTTCACTTTACTCTCTTTGTCCTATATATATATATATATCTCTCGTTCTTAGTATCATGTATACTGGTTTCCTTACTTATCACTTCGTTTCTCCATAGCCTACTCTTTGTTACATATATTTTTATGTGTTTTATTTTATCCTTATTGTTCTGCTCAATTTTCGCCTAGTAGTTCTCTTATGTGTGGTTCACTTCATTTCTCTTTCCTTTCTTTCTCTGTCTGAACTCGAAAAAATCATGATGTGTAGAAGATGATGATTATGATTGTGTTGGTTAATAGACGACCGAGACATTAATTTTATGTGTTCGAATAGAAGAAAATGGTTATGTGTTTGTATATTTACACATGAAACATGATTTACTCTTTACTACCTTCCCCCTCTACTCTATCCATCGTTCTAAATTGTTCTTCCCTGTGTGTAAACAACTAATTTTCTTTGTTGTAACTCACTTCATCTTTAAACTTCAATTCTTCGCTTTTTGTTAACCATACCTTTAGTTCTATTCGTTTCTTATTCATTTTTTTTCAAACTCTTTCTTTCCATAGGAATAAAAAACAAAACAAATTAAGCTCAAATTACATTTAATTGTAGATCAACCAATAATTTCTCCGCTCGCATGTGCAGCTAACAACAAAGACAACACCCCTGTTCTCTCGTAACTAATATAACTTAGTAGGTAATTACATTTTCTTGTTATCAACTCTTCGTTGCTCACTACTACTACTAATTGGTCAACAATAATAAAATCGTACAATGAATAAATCAGTGTGTTAATCAAGAAATGATTATGATTGTTTCACCCCTTTCATCTCATTTAATTTGTGATTATACTATAGGTGTTTTCATCATTCTTACTATGGTTGTGTATTTGTCGGTTTATGTGTTATGTAAGAGACCTCCCGGTGTTGTCTTTCACATATTTATACGAGCGTACTACTACCACCACTTTGAAAGGGGGAGAGAGAGAGAAAAAAGAACCGTAAACACACTTATGTACATTTATTTGTGCCTTGAGAAAAGAAGAAATAAAGGTTGTCACTAAGTGAAATGAAATGAAATATATTTAAAAAAGAAAAGAAAAACGGCTTGAAAAAAAATAGACATTTCTATGTATTATCAAAATTGTAGTCGGATCATTTTCATTTTGGTTTCAATATCATTATTATCTCATTGTGGTTAATAACATTTTTCTCTTGTGTACTTTTGTGTGTGTGTGTGTGTGGATGTGTTTGTGTGTAAGTTTTTTTTGTCTTTGCTCTCTTATATTCCTATATTTATCCCCCTCCCCCCATTCTCTTTTTTCTATTTTACCCTTCAGTTTTTTTTAAAAAAAATTTACTCTTTTTAATGTGTAGACGACACTTTGTGCACGATATAATTCTCTCTTTTTTTCTATTCAAAGAAAATTGAAACAATGATAATAGTTTTGTTCTCAATTTATTGATTTTATTGTTGTGAACAACTTGATCTTGTGTGTTGTTACGAGTATGAAAGCTGATGTCACTTCCCTGTTGCTCATACTGTGGTAGGGTATTTCTTAAGGAACCTGAAAAGGAATTCGGATTAATATCGGTCTTAACGACTTGGGAGCGTGACTACGGAGTCAAAGGGACAACTGCTTGAGGCCGGTCGCTCACAGTCTTTTCGCGGGAGATTTTTAATGTGTTAGCTCCGTTCTTCAAAGGGCTTTACCGCCGGAGACAAAAATCCGTGAGGTGTGACATTCTTAGGGTCGACCTTTTCTAACCCCTTCCTCTCTTGTGAGAAGGCAGCATCGCTGCAGTTGTTGGTTGTTCGAGGGAAACACCTTACTGTTGTCACAGCCCTGTACACTCAGCAGTACAACTTCGCCCTCAGACATTGAGTTGCTGCTTTCAGTCTTACTACTCTCCAATCGACCTGCCTGGCATGGTAGAACCTACAGGTACACATGTTCCAGCCAATATAGCTCGGTTGGGTCATCACGATAAACAAACCTGAACACTACGTCAAGGTAGCAGCTATAGTCGGGAGAAAGGGAAGGACAATTATCAGTAGTATTTAAAGGAACTAATGGGATAGTTATAAACAAAAAAAATTGGTTTCAGACGTTCGGCTTTTCAGTTTCTAATTCTACATAACCAAGTTAACCCGTTAGCAATATTACTTGACCCGTAGACCTAAAAGTGTTCCTCAAAGTTGTATGTATAAACATGTACTTTGTAAATGGGCTACATTTTAAATATATACAGTACCTGCAATTATATGGTCAGTGTGTCTGCTAAGTCGAATTCTATCGATCATATTACAATGTGGTTATTAGTAAAAACGATTTAACTTCTCGTGAACTATGTTTGGACATTAGGTATTGAAAGTAGTTAGTAGAGAACCTTGTAAATCTAGGTTCTATCGTAGTTGGCATTCATCAGTAAATTTTATCTACAATATTAAAGGAATTGATATTCTTTAGTGAATTCGAATATGACTTCGAGCATCAGAGTCTGAAATGTTATCGAGCAACAACTAATTCATCACTGTAGGAGTTTTCAGAAATCTCTACTCTTTCGTTTATTGCAAGTTTATTTTCAATTTCATTGACAATTCTACATTGTGGACAGTTGTGAAAACATTTGTCATGTTCTTGAGAATCAGTTTTTTTAGAGAGCTTGATCCTTCTTTATACATGAGGTTTAAAAGTATTGTCCTTAGGTAGTTTCGGTTACTAATCATTGTTTATTTAAGACCATTGTGATTCATAGATACGTAAAGTAGTGGTCACTCTACAACTTGGTCCTTCAGCACTGGGAATACACGACAATAAAGTAAACACTTGGAATGTGTTAAAATTCAGTCTTCCTTGAGATTAGTATAAACTACAACATGATTGCCGTAGGGCTTTGTATTTTCCAATTTTAATCTTCAACAGGGTGCCGCAAATGCATGATAAGTGATCTCGATTAGTGACTACATTCAAGTTCATAGTTGGTGATTCAAATGGTCTGAGCAGTCAGTAACAACGTAGAACTTCGTACGTACGTACATCAGTTCGAGTTGCCACACCACCTTAGCACAGAGATGCAGTTGTCGATTCAAATCCCGTAGTGGTAGAGGTAGTAAGAGTATAAGCAGTAATCGGGAAGATTAGTGTTTGGAGATGTTATTTAAAGAGTATAATCCAGTGAAATAAATTTGAGAGGAGAAAAAAAAAGAGATAAGGAGGAATAAGGAGATCAAAATTTGGGAGAACACAAAGAGTAGATGCACCTACGCCATTGCAAACGATTTTGAGCCATGTCATTCAGGGTCTCTAACCATCGGTTGCTATCATCTCGCGGTCCCCAACCAGGTAGTTTACACCTACCGACATGACTCAGTCCACTTGTCAGTGACTTCATGGACTTGTGCCATGTTTTGGTCTGGCCGCCTCTAGCTTTCTTCCAACCTACTCCTATACCACTGAACATAGCACGTCGAGGCAGTCGGTCGTTCGGCATACGTAACACGTTTCCAAGCCATCTCAACTGACGAAGTTTCACTACGTCATCAATTGATTTGTCATCCTTACCTAGTACCCGTTTCCTAACAACTGCATTACTTACTCGATGGTCCCACGATATACGAGCAATATTTCGAAGACACCTATGATCAAATACTAGGAACCTACGAGTATCCTCTACTCTTACCGGCCATGTTTCACTGCCATAAAGTAGGACGGAACGAACTGCTGCGCAGTAAACCCGTCCTTTGGTTGATAGACGGATATCTCGCCTACGCCATAAATGACGCAAGTTGGTAAAAGCTAGTCGAGCCTTCTGTATCCGTGCTGAGATTTCGTCACACACCAGACCACAAGGGCTGATGAGACTTCCAAAATAAGTGAAGCGATCGACACGCTCAACTACTTCACTCCCTATCATTACTTCGGGTGTCAATGCAACCCAATCCTGAAACAACATTTTACATTTCAAGGGGGAGAATCGCATCCCAAACATGCTTGCATTGTTGCTTAGAGTGGTCAAAAGACTCTGCATTTTGTCAGCGTCTTCGCCAAATAAAACTATGTCATCAGCATATTCTAAGTCAATAAGTGAACCTCCCGATAGAAGTTCAACCCCTGTAAATTTAGATGAGGAGAGTGTTATCTCTAAAAGTACCTCGACCACAAAGTTGAACAAGAATGGGGAGAGTGGACAGTCCTGACGAACACCACTTGAGGTAATCAATTCTGATGGCAGTTCGCCATAAGCTCTCACTCGACCAGTTGTGTTCGAGTAGAGAGCCTGTATAAGGTTAATGTACTTCTTTGGTACTCCTTTCAGTGACAAACACTGCCATAGAACCTCACGATCAACAGAGTCAAATGCCGCCTTAAGGTCGAGAAATACTACGATTGTGGGGCGTCTGAACGTGTGTCTGTGTTCTACAACCTGACGAAGTGTGAATATCTGATCTATACAACCACGTCCAGGTCGAAAACCGGCCTGATTTTCTCTAGTCTGCTCTTCACGAGCTTTCGTTAGGCGTCGAAGTATTATTGAAGCTAATATTTTAGACACTTTATTAGTCAAACTGATTCCTCTGTGATTGTCACAAGAGGACTTTTGTCCTTTCTTAAAAACTGGCACAATCAGTGATTGAGACCAGTCAGATGGGATTACGTCCAGTTCCCAAATCCTACCTAAGACCTCAGTTAATCTCACTGCTAATACTGGACCACCATCCTTAAAAATCTCAGGAGTAAGCATGTCAGGGCCTGCTGCTCTCTCGTTTCAGATTTCCTGTGGCTTTTTCAACTTCGTAAAGGGACGGAGGACCTACATTAACTTGCCATTCAGGTTGACTGGAGATCGTGTGAAACCGAAGTGTGGCTGAAGGCCAGTTGAACTGATCCCTAAAGTGTCTTGCCCATCGATCCAACCTCCTGGATTGAGAATGTATAATATGTCCATCTTTCTCTGACAGTGTTTCGCTAATAGTCGGTTTCCTTAACAAGTCTGAACAATTGTCTGGTATTATCTATTGCCGCTGCCTTTTTCATCTCTCTCGCTTTCGCTACCCACCATTGTTCACGATCATTGCGTAGACTTCTTGTCAGCTTGCGCTTAAGCTGACTCCGCTTTTCGTTATGTTCAGATCCAGATAGAATGAGTTTTCGAGCATCTATCAGTGTGGTAGATGCTGCTGAGATCCAATGTTTCTCCATAACCTTGTGGTTTGCCGTACTTGCAGATATCACTGCTGTTTCCACAGCTTTTCGGATATCGTTCCATGCTGCCTCGGGGTGGACATCACATACATGGCTGCCTAACTGTTTTCCTAGTTGTTCCTGAAATATACTCTTAGCTTGATTATCATTAAGTAGGACCCTAAGAGGTTTCCTTGCAGCGTCTTTCCTACGTCCAGTAAGACGCAGACAGATACGCGCTCGTACTAGAGCATGATCTGAATCTAAGCATGTGCTCCAGAATGAGCGACAGTCTTCTATCGAGCCCCTCCATCGTTGGCTGATAGCGATGTGATCTATTTGGGTCCAACGTTGGGACGAATTACGGGGTCTCCATGCTAAAAGATGTTTTTCCTTATGCCTAAAGTTAGTATTTGCAAGAAAGAGGCGGTTATCTAAGCACAGCTGCAACAGACGGTCGCCATTATCTGTTCTTTGAGCCACGACACCATAAGATCCACCCAGGTGTCTTTCCCTATCGCTTGGTTTACCTACTTGAGCATTAAAGTCATCGGCCACTATTACTACATCCGAGCGCCTAGCTTTTCGGAGAAGGTCCGAAAGCTTTCTGTGAAACTCATCTTTTACATCATCTGCACTGCAGTCAGTGGGAGAATAGGCAGAGACGACGAGTGTCCCTATCTTTCCGGATCCTTACTGTTCCGTTCAGTCGGACAGCGCGCAAACGATTGTCTACTGGGATCCACTCTAAGAAAGTTATTCCTGCCCTAGGACTCAATGCTATACCTACGCCGGCGAGGCCACGGGAAGCAAAATCAGGGCTTCCAGATACACGAAGTGTGAATAGAGTTGGTTCTTTATTTTGGCATGGTGAGGTCAAATGAATTACGCTACTCGGATCTTGTATGAGCGTTTCGGAGACGCAGCACACATCGATGGCGCGAGATTCTAAAGTTTTAGCTAAGGAAGCTTGTTGTCTTATTTGGTACAGTGTTCGGACGTTAAAAGCTCCTACGTGTAGTTTAGAGCGTGGTTTCAGGAGACCAGGAATAACGTTCGCGTACTCAAATCGTTTGCTCTAGCGGTGCGAGGTGATAAAGAGACGTGAGGAGGGTTAGTCGGGGAGATAAGAGAGGTATTAGGAGGTGTAGGAAGGATTTGAATCTGACCAACTTGGTCTCGTGTGCTGTTACGGGTATGAGGGTTGATATCACTTTCCGGCTGCCCACACCGTGGAAGGGTATTTCTTGAGGAACCTGAAAAGGAAATTGGATTAGTGTTGGTCTTGACGACCTGGGAGCATGACCGCAGAGCCCAAGGGACAACTGCTTGAGGCCGGTCGCGCACGGATTTTTCGTGGGAGGTTTTTAATGTGGTAGCTCCGTTCTTCAAAGGGCCTTACCGCCGGAGACGGAGATCCGTGAGGTAAGGTGAGGTGTAACACTTTTAGGTGGACCTTTTCTAACCCCACCCCTCCTTGTGAGAAGGCAGCATCGCTGCAGATGCTGGTTGTCCGAGGGAAACACCTTACTGCTGTCATACCTCTCTATAGTCAGCAGTACGACTTCGCCCTCAGACCTTGAGTTGCTGCTTTTAGTCTTACCGTTCTCCGATCGACCTGCCTGGCATGGTAGAACCTACAGGAACATATGTTCCAGCCAATATAGCTCGGTTGAGTCATCACGATAGGCAAGCCCGACCACCGCGTCAAGGTAGCAGCTTCGGTCGGGTAAATGGTCTGAGCGCTATTTCTACAACTTATTCGTCGAGTAGCCCTTCACACGTCGGTTTGTAAAATTGAATATCGCTGGACCTTGCATGCCAGATTCCAAAGAGGAGAAGATTTGGAAAATACTCTGGAGGTCAATACATAAGTCATTACACTTCTTTACGTAACAAACCCTAATTCGAAATTCTCAAAGCAAAAGGAAATGCGACAGACTTTCATGTTTGTTTTTTCTTTAATTGTCTTATATTTTTCGAGAAAAAAGTGGCTAGAATTAGGTAGAATATGTATCAGTCAGTCAGCTACAATGTACGACCAGGCACATATTGGCATCGGTTCAAGTTGTCATACCGCATTAGCACAACAGGGGGAACACCGGATTGATAGGAGAAGTTAATTCAGTGGTGGTAATAGATAAAAGAAGGATTGCATATAAGGATATAGTACAGGAACAAGGAATTAGTTCATAGAAAGAAATAATGCATTCGAAAACGTATTGACTGGAGAATTTTTGGTTTATGTTGAGGTAATATGATTATTCTAACCAAAGATGAATAATATCTAGCAGTGGAATTCAGGAGACGCATTTCATCTTATTTGGGATGAGTCAGCTTGATGTACATGCATCTCAGAGTTGATATTTACTTTGGGACTCGAACCCAGTACCGTTCGCTTCAAACGCCATCGTGTTATCCACATAGTTACTGAGTTCATATAGCCATTAGCTTGTGCAATGGGTTGGAGTTTTGAATTCACTTGGTATTGTTTACTTGGATCTTCCCATCGATGTGTAGGATTGCAATTGATCAGTCTCTTATTAGCCACTGTCCATCTTTGCTTGTAATGATTGTGACTTAAGGCAATACGCACTTATGCCTGGAGAAGTTCAGACAAGTTAGCTGGACAAAACGTTGGAATTATTTAAATTTCAATCACTGAGATTATTTCAAATATAATTTTCACTTATAATGACTTCTCTATACTCGGCGCTCAATTTCTGTCAAACTGTTCGTTCTAATCTTGACGAATATTCGTATCAAGTGAATTTGCTTTATTGTTTACACAGAAAAATCGAAAATTAATGAATCAGTACAGGGAAGTTAATTATACACACATTTTTCATATTTAACAATAAATTGTACATTTCTCTATGGGCTGACGAGAGCACAGTGACAAAGGAGAACTAAAAGACACCATACAGATCTTTCTTTTTTACCTAAAGATTTCACAGAAGTAAATACCTATGACTTAATATGGGATCGAACCTAAAATACTCAATTCTTGCGGTGAGTGAATTATCTTTTAGATCATTGAGCTTATGTTGATTGATCCACATTTCTAAATGAGGTCATTCCGTGATATGGTACAACTGCTAATCACTATTATCAGTGGTGATTATCTTACTCCGATTGTTGTTGAACTCAACAAATCAAGATTCTTCATTAGAATTTCGAGGATCCATATCAATTTCTAGCATTAGAGATCATATTCGTTTAATTGATACTATGCTTAAGTTCTTTGCTTACAAATAGGAATGGACTGTATGTTTTTTTATCAAGAATCAAGGTTATTGATACTCACTATTAAGGTCAATTATCTATCGAACACACCCGGACACATCGCATAATTTGACCTTTGGTACTAAGCATATATAACCATTAAACTAGTACTTTTAGAATTTACATTTAACTACTTATGAGTAGTATAATTGTTAAATAATCATTCTAAGGATATTTAGAAAATCTAGATGCCATTTCGTAATCCCGAAACAATTCTAACTACATACTGTTACCAGTTTAAGGGGTTTGTAGAGATTATTGAATATTACTGTGTATAGAAACTGACCTGATTTAAAACACCTCTGAAATTAGGAAACACTAGATAACTCTTTCATTCAGTGCTTTCTATTTTCGGTAACATTCACCAGTAATTGAGTTTGATATACATTAGATATTAAAATCAACTGAGAATCGGGCATCAGTATGCCATTTGTTTCATACTAGTTTCCAACTTCATAACGTTTCTCACACACGATAGTTTAACAGATTAAGCCTAGGATCTTTAGATTTCGTTATGAGAACTTAAACTGTTGGTCAATGATTTAAAATCCTATGGTTATTATTTCCTTTTTCAAACGGGTGTCACTATAGCACGATATTATCCAATCCGATCGGTGAGTGAGTAACTACTATTTCATAAGGTTGAAATCCATCCAACATTCTCCAATCCACTCTGTCATGGATCTTCCTTTCTAGTTCTGTCTATTTGTTGTTCATTCTTCTCATATCATTTGGCATTGAGGATTCCAAGTGAGCGCATGCCTTGTGACGCAGTTGGGTGCGTTCCTCCGCCTGGAGCCCCTCCAGAGCTACTGCCAGTCCCAAGCCCGGATAAAGTAGGAGGGTTGGGTATGAGGTTAATGGCCCCATTCCGTAGAAAAATAACTCGCTCTAAAAACGATAAATTGACTGATACTACTCATTAATTTTGTATTCATTCACATACTACTATAAATGCATAAACAGTACTCATCGGAAATCACTTAGACCAATCATTACATTTCGAACAAACCTATTGGAAATTAATCCATCTAACGTCATAAATTTGACCAAATTTTTCATATCAACGTTAAATCTAAATTCACTTGGTATTGTTTTGCTTGAATCTTCCTGTTGAGGTTTAAGACTGCAATTGAACAGTCTGTTATTGGCATTTGTGCATACTGTGCGTATTGCCTAGATATTGCCTTAATTCACAAGCATTATATGCAAGAGATGGATAGTGGTTAGCAGCAGAATCCAGGATGCTCAAGCAAGTGGCTATCAGGAATCAGTAGTTAAGTGGATAATACGATGGCGTTTGAAGTGAACGATAATGAGTTTGAGTCGCAGAGTGAATATCAAATCTGAGAGGCATGTACATCCAGCTGACTCGTCAAAACTAGGTCGAAACGCGCGTCCTGAATTCCATCTTTGCATATAAACGTTAAATCTAGTTGAAATAACCATCATCTATATATATTTTTCACTTTAGTGACTGTCAAAAAAAGTATTGATTTTCAATTAAAATAAAATAGTTCATCTCTAACTATACGAATTATTCTGAAATTGAGGTCAACTATGTTTTATCGGTTAGCTTAATTTATCAAATAACTGTTAATTTTAATAGTTGAGATCATGAGTCAGTTGAAGCTAAACCACCATAGAAAACTTGAAAGCACTGGATGGCCATTTCGTTCTATTATAGGACTCCTCAGAAATGCGTATCCATAATCCTAGGACCTTCTGTCTCGTGCACGAATGCTTAAAATATAGATCAATGAGCTGTGTAGGGTTGTAGAGATTGTTGATCAATGTTAGACCATCACTGAAAACTTGGAAGCACTAAAAGGCTGTTTCGTCCTATTGTGGGACTCCTCAGTAGTGCACATACACGGACCTAGGAAGTTCTGTCTCGTGCGTGATGCTTAACATCTTGACCAGTGAGCCAACATTTGGCGGTGTTAATGTCTAACTTCAATCAATCCACGATATTGTGCGACCGTTATCCATTGTCTTCAGTGAGTAACTGTCTCACACTAGACTCATTTAAACTCCATTAGTCACGACGAGACTGAAGGTCCTGGATTGGAATCCCGTGTGCGGAACCGTACATGTACACTGTTTAGTGGTTTAACATTGATTCATTCATTATCTCAATCAAATAATTATTGTAAATTTTATATATCACTTATTCTGGCACATAATGTTAGCTAGCGTAGTTGTAAGTTGGTATAAGGTTAGGTTGAAGAACATATAGAACTCTAAACAACTGTCATCCAACATCGAAGTGAGGATCTTCAATACGAATATCAAGACACTTCTACTGTACGGAGCTGAAACGTGGAAAACTAGTACAACCATTATCAAAATGTGCAAGTATTTATAAACACTTGTCTACGTTTGATATTCAATGCTCACTGATGGGTTACAATCAGTAGTAGCCTACTATGGGAGAGAATAAGCCAGATTCTAATTGAATAGGGAATTAGAAGAAGCTGGAGGTGGACAGAACATATATTGTGGGAATCATCTAATTGCATCACAGGACAAGCCCTAACTTGAAATCCTTAAGGGAAGATAAAAAGTGGAATCCCAAGGAGCATACTGCATCGACAAAAATACGAAGCAGATATGAAAAGGATGAATAACAAGTGTAAAGGATTGTGGAGAAGAGCATTTGGCACAGAATGCTGATGAACAGCCTATGTTTCTCCATAAGGGAAAACAGACGTAAGTAAGTTGTCAGACAGAAATATTATACTATTCTATAACAACAGTGACTCTTGAATAGGTCTGTGCCAAAAGATATAAACTTCTTAGTTGAAGTCTGGGTAATATTGGTGCAAAACTAATTGCATTGACTCTTCATTTTCATTAAAACTCGTAATTTCAACATTTTTTCTGACTTCTTATCCCTCTTATTTTGATTTTGTAACCTCGGATTATCTTGTCGATTTTCACTCGGATTGAAACATAATAGTAACATTTCAAACTGTAAAGCTGGTTGACCTGAGTTCATATCCTACAGAGAGAGCTTCGGTTACCTTGGGATTATACATACTCTTTCATGCTGAGTATCAAATAGCATATAACCTATGTTTACGGTTTTCTCCTTACTACTACTGTAGTGAACGAGAACATGAGTAGGAACACGAAATTACAGAGAATATCACTAAAATCTGAGAATCATACAGTAAATAGTTAATTTTCAAAATATCAATCCATCGTCTTAAACTTGACTGTTCCTTTTGCAAATCTCAGTCCATCGTCTCAGATTTCTTTGTTCCTGCATTTTCATATTAATTGCGTTCCGTTCCCTCTCCTTCCTTATCGATCTTCTACTGAAATATATTCCATTCCTGACCATCGTTATACACTACTTATGTGGATATAAGTAGCTCACACCACACAACTACTACTACCTCTACTATTACTGTTATTATAATCATTATTATTATTACTACTTCCAACTACCTAAAATCTCAACATAATCCACGGGATTTTAAGTCACTTAGACTAATGATAACACTGAAACTTAATGAACAGAATTCAATTAAGATTTAACAAACTTAAGAAAGTATATTTAAGTTCAGATACTGTGTTGTTGCCCATCGACTAATACTTTTCGTATACGACTGTATGGAGAACAGTTTAAGTTAATATCTTAATTAGACTTTACATATTACTATGAATCAAATAAGTAATATGAATAATACATCTAAAGTTGATTCTTCATGGAAACTTATTACTATTATAATGATGAATTGGACGACGTTTAAGCGACTCTAAAATAGCATTCAGAATGTCCACCTACTTATTAGGGCTGAATGTCAGTTATCTGATTGATTCGTTCATAAATTATAGTTTCACCCTTATGCTAAACCACTTATATATATATATATATATATATATATATATATATATATATATATATATATATATATATATATATATATATATATAAGGAGCATGAAAAAGAACAAAAACGAAGAGATTAGTGTAAGGGAGTGTAGTAATAATAATAGTAATAATGAGGGAACGGAAAGATACAATCAGAAGAAATCTTTCAGGTAAGGGAGACACAACTACTTTTCATGAAGAAAGTAAAAGAAGGTTACAGCAGGATCGCCACTTGCTTTTATTCTGAGCCATATCTGATAACGTCTCTAGCCACTGTGTTGCACCATCTCTAGGACCTCAACTAGGGAGTCGTGAAGAACCAACAGAAGCCGGTCCTTTGCAGCTTTCTTTCATACCACGATACCATGTCATGCACTGACCACCTCTCCGCTTCTTCCAACCAGTCCCAGAGTCGGCAAATAATGCACGACGTGGAATTCTCTGGGACGACATTCGGAGAACATGTCCAAGCCACCGAAGTCGGTGTTTCAAGATGGTGACACGAATTGAATTATCATCTCTGTGCCTGAACACACGATGCTGAACCTCTGCATTACTGACATGGTGTTGCCACTGGATGTCAGCAATCCTTCGGAGACAGCGATGATCGAACACAGAGAGTCGTCTAACGTCTTCAACTCGGAGAGGCCAGGTTTCACAAGCATAGAGCAAAACTGCTCTCACCGACGCGTTGTAGATCCGACCTTTTACAGCCAGACTAACATCACGAAGGCGCGAAAGATGGCCTAGATTGGCATAAGCCGCTCTTGCTTATATATATATATGCTTGATTACTTACTAAGCTTTTTATTGTTACTTGGATCATCTGAATAAACTCCAACGATTCATTAGTGTTAATTTACTTATAATAATAATAATGTGACACATCATTTCTTACAATCGACAATGAGGAATTGAATAATGAATAGTTTATTCAAGTTTATTCAATTAGACACAGCTGTAAAAGATTGCCACAGGACAGGGTTGGATGAAGGGTGCTGGTGGACAGCTTATGCTCCTCTACAAGGAGTAACAGGCGTAAGTAAGTAAGTAAGTAAGTATGAGAATTTTCCATGTTCATACTTTATTTCATACTTTTTCTCTTGTTACACAACAATCTCCTACTCACTCACTCACTCACTCACTCACTCACTTTTTATTCATTTATTTAATGATATGATTAATGGGGACATTTAACAATTGATTAGACTTTATTACTTTTCATTATTATATAATCAGTTAATGTTTTCATTACTATTAAACAATGAAGAATTCTTTCTCTCTATCTCTTTCCATACACCATTATGATGTATTGAATTATGATTAAAATGAATAGAATATTCACTTTGCTGTCAATTCATTTACATGACCAGAAATAGAGAGAAGAAAGGAAAACAGAAAAGAAATCTTTACAGAATGACACCATCCACATCAATCTTTCACAAAAAGAATGTATTCTTTCCCTTAAAAAAAAGAAGGAGAAGAAGAAGAAGAAGAGGAAGGAGAAGGGGAAAAAGAAGAAGAATAAGACGACGAAGGAAAAGAGGAAGAACAGGGAGAAGAAGAAGAAGAAGAAGAAGACATGAATCCACAAACACAGAATAATAGAATGGAATAAAGTTTTTTTAAAGAGAACAAAAACCAGAATCACCAAAATTGTGATGAACCACCATTTTAGTAATTAGTTCACATGAATAATTAAACTTCATAGTTATAATTTTATCAATTGGAAAGTGTATAGATAATAATAATAATAATAATAATAATAATAATTGTTGTTATTGGGACAGCTTCCAAGAGCTTCAGAGGCCTTAAAAGAGTTGAAAAGTTTCCATCCAATCGGAATATGATGAATCTTTGTAGAATATCAACATGACATGCGACTATTGAATAGTAGCATAACATGCTTGTTTGAGGACTGGTTGAATTATAATATTGATATACCAAATGTGAAATATCTATAAATATCCATGATTTTCTGTACATTCCTGATTCTTACCCAACAAGTACTTTTCCAGTTTTCTGATTTGTGACTGCGTGGATACTATATGTTCGAATGGTTTAGTTGTATACCGTATTCTACATTAATCAAGTAGCGGACTTAACCATCACTATTATTATATTAATAACAATATATCCATAACGATGGAAAACCTGAAATCCCTGGACGGCCATGTCTTCCTAGTACGGGACTCCTCAGCAATTCACCTCCACGATCCGGCCTTTGGAGATCCGAACCAAGGAGCTATCACTTCCGCTCGTGAACACTTAACTTCTAGACCACTGAGACGGCCAACATCCAATCGTGTTAATGTCTAACTTCAACCAATCTACAAAATTGAGCTACCATCTATCATTGTCTTCAGTGAGTTACCATTTCACAACAGAAGAATAATGTCCTTAAATGAAATGAACAAGTTCTAAAGAAACATCGATAGATTGTATATGAGCAGTAATCTCTTTATGAT
This sequence comes from Schistosoma haematobium, assembly GCF_000699445.3. NCBI lineage: Eukaryota > Metazoa > Platyhelminthes > Trematoda > Strigeidida > Schistosomatidae > Schistosoma > Schistosoma haematobium. The sequence goes on from NC_067202.1 coordinate 3,327,890, forward strand.
GATTCTGGTAGTTCCAGAAGTTTCATCTCCCTACAGTAGGACTGTCTTAACGCTTGTACCGAAGATTCTCACCTTGATTTTTGTTGTAAGACCGTTGTTTTGAGTTCCGTATGTTCTTCAACTGTAAGAATGCTGTCCTTGCTTTGCCAATCCGTGTCTTTACATCTGCATCAGTTCCTCCATGTTCATCGATGATGTTTCCCAGGTCATCTAAGAAGTCCAAATTGTCTAGTTGCATCCAACCTATCCATTGTATTCCGTGCTTTCTCTCAAATGTTGAGGTCTTCATAATCCAGTCAATCACCAAAAGAAAGAGGGAGGAGGAGAACAGGCAGCTTTGTCTGACTCCGATCCTTACTTGCAATGCATCTATCAGCTGTCCTCCATACACGACTGTGCACTGTAGTCCGCCTTATGAATTACGTATGATATTGACGATGTTCTCAAGTACTCCATAGTGTCGAACTGAATTGTGGATAAGTATTCTGTGACTGTTAATAAGTTTCACATAGAGACATAGTTTTGAACAATTAGAATGATTTTTAGAATGATGGCCCTGAATTATCTTCACACTTTATATCAAGTTGACTGAATTCAGAGGTGTAAATCATTGGATTTCGACTCACTGCTATAAAATCAATACGATCAACATATAACCTAAAGTTTCCTATGTGTCTATTCCGTGTATAGTCATGAGTGAACTCATCAGCGGATCCCCAAACTAAAACGAATCATCTATCCACTACACGCTGATTAGTTGACGGATAATGGTCAACGCTTATCTAATCATAGTGACTTTTGAACAGTAAAAACTATGGATTAAATAGAAAATATACAGTCTCAGTGTTTCGAGATGAGCATATGACGAATAAAACACTAAGTCGATTCTCCATCATTCAAATTTCAATCATCATCCTTGTAGAAATATCAGAATTTATAACTAGACATGTCAGATATGAGTCAGTTATCCATTAACTTTGGAAGATGATTGGGTAATATCACAAATTAATTTAAGTTAAACATTCGAAATCACTAGATACCGATTAGGTAGTTTAAACGTCAAGTGCCCTCCATGAAACCTCGAGTTGCTGTATTCGATCTCAGGGCAAGTCGTATAGCCATACTCCTGAGGAGACCCATACTGGAACGAAATAGATGTCCAGATATTTCTGATTTTCAGAGGTTGCATAACTAAAGCCAGTCAGTGATACAAACTTTAAATATCAATATGGCATGCTACGTTTGGACAATTTCATAACTTGCCTCCTTAAGGATTGGCCACTATTAATATTTATAAATATCCATGTTTTTCTGTACATTTTTCATTCTTGTTTAATAATCATTTCCCCTTCTTCTGTCTTTTGGTTTGTGACCGTGAGGTTCTACACTTTCGAATGTCGTTAGTTGTGTACGGTATCTTGCCATAATCAAGTAAAGAATCAAAAACTGATTGCTTTAATCAATTATTCACTATTTCGCGTAAGAAGAATATTATACATATATTCATGATATTCCGTATTGTTCATTACTTTTACACAAGAAATTCAATTTGGTCACTTATATTATTGCAAGTGATAGGTATTAGTGTGTGTGTGTAGAACCCATTCTTAATTTGTAGGTATGACCCTGATAAGAGTCGAAACTAGGACATTCAAACCCTGAGGTGATAGCGTTAGTTTCGGATCACGTCTTCAACACTTATCATTTCTCAATGTTATGTGATCATCATTCATTGGTATCACTGATAACTGCCTCACTTATAATATGGCTGAACTCAATCAGTAACCAATATAACTCAGCACAGAAATAGAATGGATAGAGTGATAATGATAGGACTTTTGATTAATGTTAAAATGAAACCAGCGAAATAGATTTTATTTCATTCAGTTATTTCACATTAATCACAACCTGTTTACAACTTAACTATATTTTTCGTTTAATACTGACATCAACTCGAGTTCCAGATGAAAATCAGGAGGTTCTGAACTGATAAACAAGCTTCCTGTTCACACACCCAACAGGGTACTTCAATGACAAGAATGAGATTGAGTTATATATATGTGTCCTTTTGGAATTTGATCTACATTTTTCCACCAAATGACGTTAATCTTATTCGTTATAGAAGAAAGTCTCATCTTTTCCACTGCGATAAGCTTATTGTTTGGTTGATGTCTGATTAACCCACTGTATCAGAAACATTCATAAATAAGAACGAGAGAATTATTTACTCAATGAAGTAATCTCCAAAAACAATTCAACAAAACATATTAGCACGAACTGGTCTCAGTTAAACATCTATTAAAAACCACCAAGATTTGGGTAGCTGTTTCTTTCGAGTACGGGACTCCTCAGAGGCAGTAAGCAACCACAACATTGTCAGTGATTAAACCTAGAACCTGAAGGCGAACGCTAAACTTTTAAACGGTTCAGTCAGTTGCCGATGATTTACATATCCAACTTCAATCAAGTCATAGTATTACACAATCATCTTTAACTATTTCTAGTAAGCAACTATCTCATACCGGTTTTGATTGAACTCCATTGGGCACGGATTCTCATTTGATCATTGTGTGAGAAATTCCATACTAACATAAAACGCCTGTTCTGTACTATACAGTTTTCAATGATTGCCTTACTGAAATCAATTCCTAATACAATCTATAATGATCAATAATCTTCACAAACTCCTATGACTATTGAGTATATCATAATTTAAATAACATTCGGTCAGTATATTCTATCATAAAACTATCCAACAATCTATAGACTAATAGATAAACCTGTTACAAGTTGTGGCCTGTGTGCCCTGTTAATGTATACGTAGTAATACCGCCAATTAGAGAACAGTGATTTATCGACCGGACCAATGATGCACAAAACAAGTACCAGCAGTCTAGAGTACTTATCGGTCCTGCTTCCTGCCTATCCCAACCAGTTAAGTCCAGAACACCAATATCAGCCTCTGTGATATCAATTATTTACTACAAACATACTTACTTTATATAACAGCCAGAGAGACCACATAATACCATAAAATAGGAAACAACATTTGTACGAGAATTATCCAAATGTGGCTGTGAATGTGGGGGGGGTAGTGATTAATAGACAGAGAATAATTCAAGAATGGTAAATCGTATAATAACAGTTCATAGATCACAATGAAGCTTATAATAAGAGGGATACGGATATGAATAGTTTAGTTACTTAACAACTCTACAATAAAAATATACGTATAGTATTGGTTTATAAATGGATCCCATTAGTTACCATTCATTATTCTCATCGGGACATAACAAAACCCAGTAGTGAAAACATATGATAAGATTTTATAGATCTGAAAAAAGTGAAAAATGATCTAGAAATGATCTATAATAATAATAATAACATACTACAGTGAATGAATTTAAATAAGAATACCATAGAGTAAACCGGGGATCATACCACATTGTCAGTGTAGTATGGCAACTACCAATGAAATGTAATAACATGAACCGATGCATATATATATATATATATATGCCTTGTCCTATGTTGTAGCTAACTGATTGATTGCAGTGTAGTGTAGTGTAGTGTAGTGTAGTGTAGTGTAATCTTTTGAATCGTTTTATCCAAGACTATTGAACTTCTGACATAATCATTGATTACTATTATTTATGATAAATGCATTTGATACTTCTAGTCTGATGAAAACAACAACAACAACAACAGCAAAAAGAAAATTGAATTCAGACTATTCCACCATTCTATTCAGTCTCATAAATCAAATTATAAGTTAAAGTAAAGTACAATTTATAATTGAACAAATCAACAGTCTATAAAATGTTGTTGATTTCCGTTTCATTCATTTCCTGTTAGGGGAAGAAGAAGTAAAACAACGACGAGAAAAATGTTGTACATATTTTTTTCATTTTTTGATGAATAAATATAGTTATTGGATTTCTTAACATGAAGATTGAGTTCTTCTTATATATGTATGTATAGATTACTTACTTATGCCTGTTATTGACAGTGAAGCATAGGCTGCCAACCAGCATTCTGCAGTTCACTCTTTCTTGAACCTAAATAGTTGCTCTGATTGTTAGAAGGGGCATCAGCTTCGTGACTCCCAAAGGAACTCAGCTTCCACCATGAGGCGTTATAATTCTTCTAAATGAAGACTTTTTAACTCTCGGAGCAGAGTTTAAATGGTTAGATTATTTTTTCTGGTTAGCGTTTTTTCGGCGAGTTAGTTTTCTACAGGATGGGGCTGCTAACCCCATGCCCAACCCTACTCCTTTATCCGAGCTTGGGACAGTCAGTAGCTCCAGAGAGGTTTCATGCGAAGTTATATATGGAGAGAGGCGGCCAAGCGAAAACGTGGCACTATTCCTTGAAGTTACTAACTTCTAGTATGAGCCAAGTTGATGGTACATGCAGACTACTTGGTTGGGGTACGCGTGACTATCGTAACCAATGGTTGGAGACTCTGGGTGAAATGGCTCAGAATCGATCACAATGGTGTAGGTGTATACACTCTTTGTCTTTCATTAAATCGTGAGAACTGATTCTTTGTTCTTGTACTATATCCTTATATGTAGTCATTCTTTTATATATTACCACCACTTAATTAACTTCTTCTATCAATGCGGTGTTCATCTTGTTGTGCTAATGCGGTATGACGACTTGAACCGATGCATATATGTACCTGGTCGTACGTTGTAGCTGACTGACTGATACATATTCTACCTAATTCTAACCACATTTTTCTCGAAAAATATAAGATAATTAGAGAAAAAAAACATGAAAGTATATACTACTAATTATAATAATTTACTGCACAGCAATAGTAGTATACGAAAGTGTGTATGAATTATCAATCACTAGTTATTATTATTATTTATGTCTTCTATCCCTCTTGGGATATAAGTTCCAAACTAGAGATTTCCAACCAACCCTGTCTTGGGGTCTACTTTCCAGTTGTTATCAAGTACTACTCAATCTTTAATATCTGACTACAATTCCTTACACCATATGTTCAGTCGTCTGTCGCATTTCCTTTTGCTTTGAGAATTTCGAATTAGGGTTTGTTACGTAAAGAAGTGTAATGATTTATGTATTGTACATCCTATCCACCTCCAGAGTCTTTTCCAAATCTTTTCCTCTTTGGAATCTGGTATGTTCTATATCACAATAAGTTATTGCTGACAGTTTGTAACCAATGGAACTCGAGTATCTTGCGTAGATAACTAGCATATGTGATAGGCAATGATATTATTTTAGTATTGTATTCCTCAACTGTGTTCAGTTATGATGTCATCAGAGATCCTCGTTTAAAAAAACACTAGGCCTGATTGAAAGTGCATAACTTTTAAATAGTTTAGTTGATATTAACTAGTTCACACCTCTAATATCAATTTTGGACTAGATTCCATACAAGATCAAATATGTACAATATTGAAGAATATCATACCATAATGAAACCATCTTCTAATATTACCGAGTATTAATGATTTTCCAATCGAAATCAGTCTCTTAATGCACTTCGTATTATTTACTTGAATCTTCCCATTGATGTTTAGTACTGCAATTAATCAGTCTCTTCCTTATTGACATATGTGTATACTGTAAGTATTGCTTCGATATTACCTTAAAAGTCATAAGCATGATAAACAAAGATGGGTAATGGCTAGCGGTGGAATCCGGTAAGATGCATGTTTCATCTTAATTAGAACTTATCAGAAGCTAACTGGATAACATAATCACGTTTAAACTGAACGGTACTAAGTTCAAGTTTCAGAGTGAATATCAACTCTGAGATGTAATTAGATTTAAGTGACAAGTCCGAAATAGGACGAAACGTATATCCTAGATTCCAGTATACTAGCGACTATCCATCTTTAGATATTAGTTTATGTTGTGAAACATCCCTAAATTGTACAATCACTACTTTAAAAAAAAAAGAAAAAACAGAAAGCAAACCTTTCTTTCTAAAACTTTGTATCTTCATTAACTTTTACATAAACTAATCTAAATAAGTTATTCAACTTACAAATGACATTTAAAAACAGATGTGAACATTCTTTGAATTAAAAAGAAAGAAAACAGTATGGTGATTATGTAACAGGGTTACTATTTTCTTTGTTTCAATTTCAAAAAAAGAAGAGAAGAAAAAAGAAGAGAGAAGAGAAATGAAAGGAAACTATTAGATGGCGGTTGAAGGTAGTCGACAGGAAACCCTGGACCCGGGTTTCGTGCTACTTGGCACTCGTTAGCAAGATGTACCTGTAATCTTGAGGGAACTGGTGTTCCCTGGCGGATTCGGTCCCGTGTCAGTGGTAACGTCTCTGACTGCGAAGCTGGATGTCACGGGATCGAACCCGTCAGGGAGCACCAGTTTCCTCAAGATTACAGGTACACCTTGCTGACGAGTGCCATGTAGCACGAAACCCGGATCCAGGGTTTCTTGCTGACTACCTCCAACCACCATCTCATCTCAACATAGTGTACGCACTGTTGAGTCATCTAGACTGGTGGCCACATTGTAACTTGGTCGATAGCATTCGATCTGCACTAAATAAGGACTTGACACGCATGACGTTGATCACCACACAGTGATCAATCAATTGTAAAACGAAAACATTAATGATACTAATATAAGGAAAAGATATGCATACACACGTTATCCCTTTTACAATTCCCTATTTCATTTACTTAATATATTACATATTCATTCAATGATATCATTATTGTTTTTTTCTTTAATTAATAAGTTGACATTCAAAATATAAAAGAATCAATGTTAAACTAATAGTGAGTAGTAACTATATCCTATAAATACACTCCTTTTTTTCCTTTCAAAAATGATGGAAATGGATAGGACACATACATTACGGAAATCGTCAAACTATATCATGAGGCAAGCCCTCACTTGGAATCCTGAAGGGAAGCTGAAAAGAGGAAGATCAAAGAACATATTACGTTGGGAAATAGAAGCAGATATGAAAAGGATGAATAACAATTGGAAAGAACTGGAAAGAATTGCCCAGAACAGGGTTGGATAAAGAGTGCTAGAGGTTAACCTATACTCCTTCACGAGAGGCAATAGGCGCAAGTAAGTAAGTAAGTGAGTGAGTATAAATACACTCCATTTTCTTTCAAACTATGACCAGTTATTATTATTAAACAATATATAAATGTTTGTAGGTATGTTCATAAGGATGTATTTATGTAGATGTATCACTGGAATAATTAACTATACAATGTAAGTGGATAAGTAGATAAGTAAGTTAGTAGATATTACAAAATTTGATTTCGTAACTGTCATTCTTGTTATATTTAACTTTCATAGGTATAATAGTGAAATAAGCATGTTAATAGTTGAGATGATGAGTCATTTGAAGCTAGACCATTATGGGAAACCTGGAAGCACTGGATGACCGTTTCGTCCTAGTATGGGACTCCTCAGTGTCAGTGCGAAACCACGATCCCGACTCGCGAGATTCAAACCCAGAACCTATCAGTATCGCGCGCGAGCGATTAATGTCTAACCTCAACTAACCCATGAAATTGAGTGACACATTCACCATTGTCATCAGTGAGTTACTATCTCACAACAGACCCGGTTGAACCCCGCTGGTCGCTGTATCTCACTAGAACTCCAGGAAATACCTCTTGAAACCAGTCACTAGTGAGCATACAATATTAACACCGTTGGGTACCGCCGGCTCAGTGGTCTAGTAGTTAAGCGCTCACGCTCGAGACTGACAGACCCTGGGTGGATGTGCACTGCCACTGAGGAGTTCTATACTAGAACAAAACGGCCATCCAGTGTTTCCAGGTTTTCCATAATGGTCTAGCTTCAATTGACTTATGAGAAGATTTTTAAAATGAAATGAAGAAAATTATGACTATAATGCACAATTTATAAGTTCCTGTTTATTTAGTAATCTTTCTTCTATTTTCAAACAGGAAGTATTAATGTGCGTATAATTATCAATAGTGATAGTAATGATGGCAATGGTAGTAGTATGATAGTAGTATAATAGATTAATAGTCTGTTTTAGGCAGTAAATATATATAAACTATTAATCATTATTCATGATAGATATACAGATAGTCCGTTAATTACTTAATCCATTGATCAGTCACATGACCAGTTAGTTAGTTAGTTAGTTAGTTAGTTAGTTAGTTAGTTAGTTAGTTAGTTAGTTAGTTAGTTAGTTAGTTAGTTAGTTAGTTAGTTAGTTAGTTAGTTAGTTAGTTAGTTAGTTAGTTAGTTAGTTAGTTAGTTAGTTAGTTAGTTAGTTAGTTAGTTAGTTAGTTAGTTAGTTAGTTAGTTAGTTAGTTAGTTAGTTAGTTAGTTAGTTAGTTAGTTAGTTAGTTAGTTAGTTAGTTAGTTAGTTAGTTAGTTAGTTAGTTAGTTAGTTAGTTAGTTAGTTAGTTAGTTAGTTAGTTAGTTAGTTAGTTAGTTAGTTAGTTAGTTAGTTAGTTAGTTAGTTAGTTAGTTAGTTAGTTAGTTAGTTAGTTAGTTAGTTATGTGAACATATTACCGTTTGCTTCAAACGCCGTCACGTTATTCATTTAGTTACTGAGTACAGATAGCCATTAGTTTGTGCGATGGAATGAGATGTGAATTCATTTTGTATAGTTTGTTTGAACGTTCCCACTGACGTTTCGGACGAAACTCGAGTCCTGGATTGGTTAGTTAGTTAGTTATTCTGTTAACTGTTCGTCAACCTTTTATATTTAAAAGTCATAATTACAAAAATGATTTGAAAATACATAGATGAGTTTAGTTGATTGTTGCTTTGAACACAAATCAAAATAGTGTAGTACGGTGACCAAATAAAATATTACAAATATATATATCTTATATAGAAGAACATTCTATAACAAAAGAATAAAGATGGATGGTGACTAACAGTGGAATCCAGGACGCGAGTTTCGTCCCATTTGCCATTCTTCAGCTGAATGTACCTGCATCTCAAAGTTGATGTTCACTCTTGGACTCACATGCATTACTATTCGCTTCAAATGTACATTATTCAGATCTCCATCCCTGAGCCGCTAATATCTAGCTGGCGATCATTCAAAATTTGTCGTCAGGATAGACCAAGAAGTAAGAAACGGAAATTTGTTGAAATACTTTGTGCTGAGAATTCTATATTGTACCAAAAATATAATATTGAATAAAGCTGACAATAATAATACTTACACTGGTGTTCATAGATTTCCAACTTCAGTCAATCTATATGACCGTCGGAGTTCAACTATGTTAAGTGTGAATCACTTGTCAACGATGATTATTGTTCATCATTTCCATTTTTTTTAATTCAATAGTCTCTACAATCCAATACTGATACTTATCATGTGCTCAATAAGAACTCTGCTTCAAGATGGATTTCCTGAAGTTCTAGTGAGAAGACATAACCAGTGGAGTTCGACCGGGTCTGTTGTGAAGCAGTCACTCACTGAAGACAATTGAAGAATATCGTGCAATATCGTGGATTAGTTGAAGTGAGATATTAACACCGTTCGATGCCAGCCGTCTCAGTTGTCTAGAAGTTGAGCATTCACGCACGACACCGAGGTCTTTGACTTCGAATCCCAGGTGAGGGATCGTGGGTGCTCACTACTCAATAGTCCCATACTATTACAGAACGGCAGTCCAATGATTCCAGGTTTTCCATGGTGGTCTAGCTTCATAACCACTTACTAGTCCATAGTCCCCTAGTACTGTTATAATCGAGAAGTTGGGTGGGAAAACCGTTCACAACTTAACATAAAATTACCGAGTTATTTAATAAAATATAAAAACCATATGTTCAATCATTTATTTGCAAAATGTCTATTAATTGTCTTAGACTTTATTATCCCTTCATTTCCATACCAGTCACTCTCTGTTCCTGTTCGCTTCTATCCGATTATTCATAACCTTCTACTGTCAGACATTCCATTTCTGATTGGTCTTATATACTACTTATGTCGACATAAGTAGCACACTACATAGTACATGTGATCATGAACTGTTACAAAGAATGTGTTGAAATCAATAACAAAATCGATAACTACTCAATAAAATAATAACAACGTGATTCATTATTATTTATAGTTCTTTTTAAGAATTACTGATAAATGATGCTTGATCAAAGTATTATTGCCTTACTTAATTGCGCCTGTTACTCCTCGTGGAGGAGCATAGTTCGCCCACCATCACTCACTAGCCCACCCTGTTCTGGTCAATCCTTTCCAGTTCTTTCCAGTTGTTATTCATCCTTTTCATATGTGCTTCTATTTCCTGACGTAGTGTGTTCTTTGATCTTCCTCTTTTCAGCTTCCCTTCAGAATTCCAACTTACGGCTTGCCTCGTGATGCAGTCCTATTCATTTTCATTACTATTTCCACTGATTCCTGAATACTTATTTCGAGATCTTCAAATACAATTACAATTCAGTGATTCAACTGTATAGTTTTCACTGTGGTACATTAACATTAGAACAAGGAAATTCTCTATTTCTCTGGGTTTTTTCAACTTATTTTTCTCTATTCGTAGGAAATAACATCATAATGGTGTCTTACAAATTCAGACAGAGTTGTCAGTGTCCCTTATTACTATCAGAACGACAATAAGATGATCGAATAAACAAATAGGAAAATGTCAAACGATCTGAAATGAAACCAATAGTCTACCATATCCTTCCTCCCTCCCTACCTCACCCTTACGACCCTCCTAAAAAAAGAAAAGATCAATAACAGCACTACTAGTAGTATGGTTATTTAAATGTACTAGATCACATTGTCAATCTTTAATTAATAGAAGGAAAACGAAGGAATCCATTGAAATATACCATAGTCTACAAACACGAGAAATACTATGGACATTTCATTTGATGATGTATTCGTACTATGCCCCTGAAATGATTTGTAATAAGTGAAAAATAAGAAACAAAATATGACATAGGATTTTTGGAAATATACTTAGTGATAACAGTATTGAACATGGGTTACAATAAAGTATTTGTCCAAAGCATACAAAAATATATTTGTGAATTGATTGAAGTTAGACACTAACACCATTGAATGACGCTAGCTCAGTGGTCTAAAGCTTAAGCGTTCACTCGTGAAACTGATGGGTGTTGGGTTCGTATCTATCGCGGGGCAGGATCATGGATGCGCACTGCCACTAAGGAGTCCCATACTATGGTGCTTTCAGGTTTTCCATGATGGTCTAGTTTCAATTAACTTATGAATTCAATTATGAAATATACCAGTATTTAAAGTTTGGTGAATACATAAATTTGTTACTGCTGTTGATCGTTACTCTTATAATTTTGCTGTTTGACTCTGTTATGAATATAAATTTTCCATTTGGTTTTTGTATATTCTATTTAGGTTAATTCGGTTTAGGCAACGGTAGTAATAAAAATCCAAATATGAATTAAGTTGGTAGATTATCGTTTAAACATACCTTTATGTAGACAAGAGATGAGAGATATGAAACAAGGCAGCTGAATGTTCTGACTACATTGAAGAGACAGATACATACTTACTAGCCAACATATGCACGAAGAGTACTCAATTCTACACATAGGTAGTTGTCGAGGTTATATATACATGAATGATAGGACAAAGAAGAAAATTGAAATAATTTATCAGTCCAAAGATTATAACAAATGCATAGGGGTGTGATAACAGAGATTTGCTACACTCTACATAGTCTTCTATTTGATAACAATATTTATTTTTAACTTTGTCACTAACAGCATATACTTCTTACAAAGTATTATCCTCAAATGTCTTGGTACGGTCGAGGGTGGGTAGGATTAGCTGTCTCTCTCCAAATGCTCTCATATGGCTACGTGAATACAACCACTGACAGGGGAGTCCTACTCATTGACTTCTCGTGGCATTATTGTTGTTTACGAAATTGGGAAGACGAAAAGCGAATGTTCAGAGCTTTAACGGGTTGATAGATACGGGGAATCTACCTAGAGGAGTTAGAAAACCCTCATTCCAAATCAATGATGCACATGGGCTCCAGTATCCTGAAAGACCAAATGGCATGTGAACCAATCGTTGGTCACCAGCTACCATGGGACTGTATCTCCTGACGTTGCTTCACTGTCTTGTGGATCAAACCTTGAAGTCGAAGGCTAGACATTATCAATGTGATTCAAAAAGAAAGAATAAATTCATAGAATAAGAAAAAGTATAAAGTGTAATTATAAAACTCAAGATTTAAGAGAAGACAAAAAGTGAATACATTTACAGCTTTGTAACCAATTCTAACCCATTCACCAAACTTCTGAAACTGTTGTTTGCCATAATTAATTGGATACTAAACAGGAAGTTGACACCTATCAACATAACTCAATTCAACAATCAATGATTTCGTGAATTGATTCCACATTTTGATCACCCCCCCCTAGTTTTCTTCCATCCTACTTTTTATTAGGGTCTATCAGATCAAGTTGTGACATTACATAATGATAACCAAATGTACAATACTTGTTTTAACCGAAATCCATTCACAAAGACTTTTTTGATAAGTTAAAAATCGTCTGAAAATTCAATACAACTGTTTCAAACTCATTCATACAGTATACCTTCAACAAAAGCTGTTCTATGAATCGTTTTTCTTCTTTAGACTTTTCAATTGACCATCAATTCACCATGAAAATTTTCCTGTGAAAACGGCCTCCAGAAACTTTTCATCACTGAATAGTTTCCAATGTCATGCTTGTTCAGTCCTTGGATTCCTATTTAGTTCTATCGATCAAGTTTCATTGCTACCTATAATCAAAATAACTCGATATCGTGTGCGTTATTATTGAGATGTTCGGTGGTTGGAGGTAATCGACAGGAAACTCTGGGGTTTGAGTGTCATTCCATTTGATATACGTTAGCAAGACACATATTCAGTTTTGATAGAATTGATGTTCTCTATGCGATACAATACAATACAACTAAACAATACTAAGGATAACAACTGATCAATCTATATTGGTAAGTATACATCCTAAGTGGATTATATCTTGATATGGAGTTCATTTGCTTGTGGTTCTCAATGAAGTCAGGTACATCCAGGCTTGGATTCTTCTACTAACAATATTCTTTGGATTTTTTAAATTAAATGAAACTTCTCCTTTAAAAGAATTCAGTATACTTTCTAAATCATTTGGTAGCACATATCATCTATATACTCATTTGTGTGTATGTAAGTGTATTGTGGGGTGTATATCTGATGATTTTATAGGAACCATACATTAAATACATAATTTTCAAATCTTCCATCAGTTGTCTTTGACATACTTTATCATTCTTTCATTTTTGTTGTTATTACAATTATTTTCTGTTTCGCTTCCTGTTTTGTTCAATTGAATCTTCTCAATCTTCTGCTGGCATACAGTCCACCTCCGATTCATGATTTATACTAATTATGACTGGCTTCAAGAGGTATTTTCTGGAGTTCTAGTGAGATATAGTGACCAATGGAGTTCAGCCGGGTCTGTTATGAGATAGTAATTCACTGATGACAATGGTGAATGTGTCATTCAATTTCATGGATTAGTTGAAGTTAGACATTAACACCGTTGGATGCCGGCCAACTCAGTGGTCTAGTGGTTAAACGCTTGCGCTCAAGACTGATAGATCTTGGGTTCGAGTCGGGATTATGGATTCGCACTGCCACTGAGGAGTCCCGTGCTAACACGAAATGGTCATCCAGTGCTTCCAGGTTTCCCATAATGGTCTAGCTTCAATTGACTATTAAAATTACTATCATATCCACAAAACCCCTTCCGACACTACTTATATCTGTCAACATAAGTAGCATACGCTATATATAAATATAACTTTCTTGGTACGTGTATGTTTATACATGTACTGAACCATGAGACAGGTGAACTAAGATAAGATAAACCTAAGTAATAGGCATACTTTTCATCATTCACTTATGGTGTGTATGTGTGTGTGTGATAGAGTGATATTACAGTTTCTTTTTGTTCAATTCAAAATAAATAAATCATAGTCCACCGTCCAAATTCTTTGTATTTTCTACTTCTATGTATATGTATATACATGTACAATAATATACCTATAAGCTTTCTCTATATCATTGTCTATACTGGTCACAATTTACTTTACCTTATTCGTTCATAGGAGGGAAGGAGTACATAGGTATATTGGGTTTATCTGTGACTACTACTATAATTATATTGATTTTTTCATTCCGTTGGATTAGAATGTCTACTTAGTCATATGTATATACATATTAGTCATTTACCATGGTAGACCTTTGAACAAATCCCGAAACAGTTAAAGCTTAGTATTGGATATTCAATGAAAAGTAATTTGATATGTGATTCATGTGATGGGTGTGAGATTAGTTATCCTTTTGATGGAGTTTTGTTCTTTGAACTGGATAGTTTGATCGTGGAGCTTTCATCGTTCTTCTGAACGACACATCATCAGCACAAACTTCAGATAGAAGTGAAGTGTTCGAATTTCTTCATATGCGTTTCACAGCTTGTTGATTCTTATTGACTTTAAATTTGTCATTGTTTACTTCTTTGTTTTGGTTGTGTCTCCCAATAGGAGACCAAACCATCCAGCTCAGAGAACAAAACTCTATCAAAATCATCTACCTGAGCTACAAATCTCCACCATTAATTATCCTTTTTTATAATGATTTAATAAAAGTGCAGAAACATGATAGATCAGGTGTAGATGTGAAGAAGCGTATCAGCAAAGCAACGGCAGTATATCTACAACTGAAGAACTCTAAATTGAAACTCAAAACAACTGTCTATCAACCAACATCAAAGTCGCAATTTTCATTACAAATGTCAAGACAGTTCTACTGTATGAAGCGGAAACTTGGAGAACTACGAAAGCGATCATCCCGAAAATACAAGTGTTCATTAACAGTTATCTACGTAAAATACTTCAGATCCGTTGGCCAGACACTATTAGCAACAACTTATTGTGGAAGAGAACAAATCAGATCCCAGCGGAGGAAGAAATCAGGAAGAAACTCCGGAAGTGTATAGGACACACATTAAAGAAAGCACGCAACTGCATCACATGGCAAGCCCTCATCATTTGGAATCCTTAAGGCTAAAAGGGAAGAGGAAGACCAAAGAACATATTACGCCGAGAAATGGGAACAGCTATGAGAAGAATGAACAAGAATTGGATAGAGCTAGAAAGGGACGCCCAGGACAGAGTGGTTTGGAGATTGCTGGTCGGTGGCCTATGCTCCATTGGGGATAACAGGCATAAGTAAGTAAGTAAGTAAGTAAGTAAGTAAGTAAGTAAGTAAGTAAGTAAGTAAGTAAGTAAGTAAGTAAGTAAGTAAGCAATATCGAGAATTTCTCAGTATTTTCAATTTCAATTTGGAAAGGACAGGAGGCCTATGTTAGTCCTGACAATGAAGGTCTTTCCATTGACTCAACTTTCATTTGAAAGCGTCGCTAGATGGAACTTTAATCATATATTGACATAATGAATTCCATGTGAACTATTTTAGAGTGTCTTCATAAAAACGCTTTTTTGAAAAACAAAAGAAATGAAGGCATTTTATATTCGAATTCATCACTAAGTAAATTAAAAACTATGGTCAAGTCACCTCTGGTTCTTCAATATAACAATGGAATTAGGTTTAGTTTAGCCAGTCAAGCATGATACAAGAGCTTTTCTATACTGAGAATCAGCTTAGCTGAAGTTATTTGAATCTTTACCAACAGCTCACTGTCTCTTTTTAGGCATAGGCTAGCCGCTTGTATACAGTATTCGAGTTTAGAACAACGAATACTGTATACAAAGTTAAAAAGGTTTTAACGTCAACAGGGCTAACGATCGCATGCATTTACCATGGGGTTCTAAAACCTTTGGTGGCTATCACACAGTAGTGTGCAGTAGTTTTTAAGTTTTGGTTAACGATGACTCCCAAATTATTGTGTGTCTGGACAACAGGTAGCTAAATTTCAGCTGACTACCGACTATCCCGTTGAATCATCAACGATTGGAATCCATTATCTCAACACATGTTTGATGACCAATATGCATCATAATGCACTTGGAAGCATTTGTTAGCGATTGCCAAGTTTCAGGCCATTAAGATAATCCCTCCAGGTCATTTTGAAGCTCTAAACTACCACATTCTTTTATTATCGCTCTTCATATCTTGACGTCGTCAGCGTATAATAAGACCGATGATGATAGGAGACGAGGATGGTCATTTACATACAACAGGAACAACACTGGCCCCCCAAACACTTCGATGGGCACAGTTTCCAAGCTAGACAACTTCGAGTTCACTTGTGCGCTTTGTTGACGCCCAACTACGGAGTCCTTTATCTACATCAATGAATTACCCACGATCCCGATATTACTAAGCTTATTTAACAGTGGGTTGTGAGGAACTTTGTCAAAAGTTTATTTGAAGTCAATGTAGGCTACGTCTATAGGTAACTTTCAGTCTTTAAGAGCGTACCAACTTTCACGAGTTACTAATAGGTTAGCAAAACATGAGTGACCTGTTCTAAAGCCATTCCGCGTTTCAGAAAGAATCCGGTTTTCGTCGAAATACTTAAACAACTCCTTCCGACTAATCTTTTCTAAAATTTTAACAACAACGCTAGTTGGGCTAACGGGTCAATAGTACTCAGGTTTATGTTTCGTACCTGTTTTGAATACAGGACTTATTATGGCGTTCTCCTAGTCTTTTGATAATCAACACTGAGATACAGATATATTAAAACATATATTTGAGGGACTCTCGGCAAAATCCACTAGTTTCTTTAGTAACCTAGAATGCATTTCACTGGATCCCGTGGATTCGCCTATATCAAGCTTATTTAGCAGATCGAATACATCGAGTTCTTTAATGTTCACGTTGTCCAGAGTGTTTGTGGAGGTTTATATGAACTGGAAGGGAGGTGTTTCTCTACGATATATACATCGCTAAAGTATTTTGAGAATACCTGAGCTCTACCATAGTCGTCCTCCACCATCGACGAAGTACTACTATCTCCCCATAATGCTGGAATATTTCCTATTCGCTTAGTCTTTTGGTTTATGTACGAGTGAAAGTGTTTTGGGTATTCCTTAGAATTGTAGCAACTCTCCTACAATTAATTTCGATTATGGTTAAATTTTATTAAACCCTTTTAGTCAACTTACTTAACAGACGATGTTAGTCGAACAGTAACAATTCCTTTATTTCCTTGTAATATTATGATCATTACCATATCTGTATAAACATGTACGCTTGATCACATATAAAAGCCTACGCACATATCTCTCTAGCTAGAATGTTAACCGCTTGAATATCGATAGACCAATCATTCTCTTCCCCATGTATATATGTACGCGAATCCTACTATTAACCTTTGCTTTTCATATCTGCGCTTTAATTCGATTTGACTGTAAATTTGCCTCTGTATTTGTTCGCACACACACATTCACCTCTGTACTTCAAATTTGCTCGATTTGCTATCCGCTAATAAACTGTAGTTGTTGCTTCTTATTGCCTTCTAATTTCAAAAACCGTTGAGATTTACATAAATACGGTTGTCAAGATGATTGATTGACGAAGCTAAGACACTATAGAAATGGCGACCCAACGTACGAACACGACATAATTCTCGACGATATAATCTAGTTTCGATTAGATTTTCTGGGCGTTTTCTGCTGACTGCCATTTGGAGGGTATAGTACAGAAGAAAATTCTTTTCTTGAGCTTTTATATCTAGAGGACCTCTTTGAAGGCGGTCGTTCCTCCTTTGGCCCTTGTAAGTCGATCGATTCTGAGCTTATATGAGGTAACTTCACGTCTATTGGTATAACGAGCGAGTGAGCACCACTTGACGTATCTCGATTGCTCTTGGTAATACTTCTTTTTGCAGCATTCACCAATGCAATGGCTTCGGAGAGAAAGCTGTTTGCGCCCGAGTAGCATTGCTGACACAACCATACGCAACTATTTGTACTAAACCAGTTGAAACCTCAGACGTTAGATTCATGCAGAATTTTTGGTACCATCTTTTACACTCATCATATTGCATACCACTTCCTACGATGTATCCACAACCTGGGAGTTGACAGTTACCTTTTTTGCACTGTTCAGTTATCATCCAGAGGGTTCCAGAAGAAAACTAGACATAAACAATATCTAAAGTCAAAATAAATTGATCGATCTAAAAGTGCAAACAAATACAAAAAGAACCAGTGTACTGAAAAGTTTATTTCAAGCACTGAGTTTCACTCTATACGCTTTTTTCAACAGGCAAGTTAGATATGCTACAGAGTTGTGTTGATAGAAGACATATTTAGATGATTAAACTGAAAGCTCCGGTGAAAACTATACTTTTACATCTAGAACTCATCCATTAAATGAATGAAAAAGTTCCGGAAAACAAACAAACTAGATATTGTAGTTTTACTGAACGATGAGAAAAGAATAATTAAACTTACACAAATGAATGCCAAGATGTATGATTTTATTCTTCATTGGAACATAATGACTGAATGTAGTAACATTTCATCTTGACGACTTTCGTGAATAGATAATGCTTTCTCATTTGAAGTGAGAATGACTAGATTCGAGTTTTCATCAACATTAGATTTCAGCTTGAGCTACTATTCAGTCAGTAGAAAGATTTTGATCTAAGTTCCCTGCTAATTATTCATCATGAGGCAAGCCGTAAGTTGGAATTCTGAAGGGAAGCTGAAAAGAGGAAGATCAAAGAACACACTACGTCAGGAAATAGAAGCACATATGAAAAGGATGAATAACAACTGGAAAGAACTGGAAAGGATTGACCAGAACAGGGTGGGCTAGTGAGTGATGGTGGGCGAACTATGCTCCTCCACGAGGAGTAACAGGCGCAATTAAGTAAGGCAATAATACTTTGATCAAGCATCATTTATCAGTAATTCTTAAAAAGAACTATAAATAATAATGAATCACGTTGTTATTATTTTATTGAGTAGTTATCGATTTTGTTATTGATTTCAACACATTCTTTGTAACAGTTCATGATCACATGTACTATGTAGTGTGCTACTTATGTCGACATAAGTAGTATATAAGACCAATCAGAAATGGAATGTCTGACAGTAGAAGGTTATGAATAATCGGATAGAAGCGAACAGGAACAGAGAGTGACTGGTATGGAAATGAAGGGATAATAAAGTCTAAGACAATTAATAGACATTTTGCAAATAAATGATTGAACATATGGTTTTTATATTTTATTAAATAACTCGGTAATTTTATGTTAAGTTGTGAACGGTTTTCCCACCCAACTTCTCGATTATAACAGTACTAGGGGACTATGGACTAGTAAGTGGTTATGAAGCTAGACCACCATGGAAAACCTGGAATCATTGGACTGCCGTTCTGTAATAGTATGGGACTATTGAGTAGTGAGCACCCACGATCCCTCACCTGGGATTCGAAGTCAAAGACCTCGGTGTCGTGCGTGAATGCTCAACTTCTAGACAACTGAGACGGCTGGCATCGAACGGTGTTAATATCTCACTTCAACTAATCCACGATATTGCACGATATTCTTCAATTGTCTTCAGTGAGTGACTGCTTCACAACAGACCCGGTCGAACTCCACTGGTTATGTCTTCTCACTAGGACTTCAGGAAATCCATCTTGAAGCAGAGTTCTTATTGAGCACATGATAAGTATCAGTATTGGATTGTAGAGACTATTGAATTAAAAAAAATGGAAATGAAAGAACTGGAAAGGACTGCCCAGGACAGGGTTGAATAGAGAGTGATGGTGGGCGACCTATGCTTTTCCATGGGGATTAACAAGCGTAAGTACGTAAGTAAGTAAAGTTCCTGCTTATTGGGATCAGTTATGACTCAAGTAGATCAGTGATAATACCTTTCATCACGGCCACAAGATGATACATAATCGAATTTCACAGGAAACGACAGTTCCCTTAAGAATCCAATCACACGATTGATGATGCGTACTAGCAAACATGAAACCTAGTCTATGGTTCATTTTAATTATCTGATCATCAAACAAAATTCATTACAATATAGAATCCTTTAAATTAATGATAATAAGAAATGTTCAGATAACTGGACCGTGAAACGTATGTTTGAGAGAAAAAACAAAAGGGCAAGAAGGGCGAAGAAAAATAAACGAAGAAAGAGTATGAAAAACAATAAAATCATTTATTAAGGCCAAGGGAGAAATAAAGGTGTTACAAATTTCTTATGAATACAAAGACTTAGATTGTTAACTCGAATTTCCATAGCTTCTGTTATGTGTACAAGACGAGAACTAACGCCATAAGGAAAACTAGTAGGAATATGATCGCTTTCTCTACAGGAGCAGCTGAATTCGTCAATACACATAGAAGTGGCATAACCATGTAACTTATCCTTTAGTCGGGGAATCACCGTAGATCAGGTTGAGTACGATAGACAGAGGTTGGTTGCATTAAATGTTCTCTTCACTGCTCTAGTCCGTATATCACATAGTACATAAACAGCTACATCTCCATTGAATTTCAGCTTCAGGAAGAGAAGTTTCTTACTAGCCGTTGATGTCGCTATTTTCTTGTTTGTTACACACAAGTGTTTCTTCAGGTAACTCTGCAGATAACCCGTTTCAATTAATATATTATACATGTACTCTAATTCCTCGTTAATTGTATCGACTGAGCATATCTTAATAGCTGTATTTGCCAGACATTCGACTAAGTTTCTCTTATAATGAAGGGGTACAAAGCTTAAGAAATGTGTGTATTGGCTTGATGAAGAACTTTATCTATACGCATTTCTACTGATAGGACCGTGTTCTTTTGTGTTTAACAAAACATCATGGAAATGTAGTTTATTGTCTAGTTCCTTTTCATATGTAAATTTAATTCCTGGATGTTTGTTGTTAAATAGCTCTAATAGTTCATATTTTCTAATGTTCTGATCGACAATAATGAAAGTTATTGATTGAGATCCTGAACTGGTTTGATGTTAGACCACCGTTGAAGACCTGGATGGCCGTTTCGTCCTATTGTGGGATTCATCAGCGGCGCGCATCCACGATCCCGCTCGCGGAGTTCGAACCCAGGGCCCTCAGTCTCGCGTACGAACGCTTAGCCTACTAGACCACTGAGTTGGCCGGCATCCAACGGCGTTAATGTCTAATCTCAATCAATCCATGAAATTGAGCAACCATCTTCCATTGTACTGAGGTAGATATCTGTCTCTACCCAACACTGATTAGCTCCACTGGTCATGGCTTCAAGACCTCAGTTAATAACTTAACAATCTCCACAAACCTATACTGATAATAATGAAAGTATCATCAACGTAACAACAGTAGAAGTCAAGCTTATCAATAACAACCCTATCAACACTAAAGAATTACATAATCATGACATTGACTACTATTAATCAGTGATTATCCAATATATAGGGATAGAATGAAATGTCACTTTGTATCCATTCCGACAATATTGTCAATATAGTATACATTTAAAGACTATGACAACGTACATACATACGCACACACACACACACACACTTACCTACATATGTCAGACAATCGGTACAAATCATAGTGAAAATACAAAAAAAAAGTTGTTTTTTTTTATCTTAGGAACAGAACAAAAACCATAAACCCACTGCAATAACAATCTTAATCAATGCAAATATTTACATCGTAAGAGTTTCTTTTTTTTTTGTATTTTTGAACGAAACAAACAAACAAAACAAATTTTTTTAAAAAAAACACTAAGGAATTTGAAATAAACGCGCCTGACACAGTAAAAAAAGGAATTAAAACTCAGATACATAAATAAAAACATTGAAAGTATTCAATATGCTTTACAATAGTAATGGTAATAGTAATAGTAATAATAATACAGGCTTAGTAACAAAGTAAATAAGTTTCACGTATCGGATCGATTTTCTAACTCTATTCTATTCATACATCAAAGATCACATGCTTCAATGCATTCTGTTGTTGGTGTTGTTGTTGTTGTTGTTGTGTTTATATTAATAATTATAAAGTCAAATAGTTGATCTATGATGATGAACATAAAATAACATAATTATCAGTGGTTTTAATAATAATAGTAATTATCAGTTTATGGGTTGTGGAGATTGTTATGAAATCTCCATTCAGCTCAAAATAACGGAACTCCACCGAAATAATCCATTTGAACTACAAATCTTCTCAACAATCTCAAAGTCATTACCCATACACTGTTGTTAATCTCACTTCAGTGATTTCGATCAGTTTCGTATATTTGAAGCTAGTTTATAATGAAAACTATCCATTTAAATTATCATTACTTTTATTATTACTATTATTTCAATGGTTGAGATCATGAGTCAACTGAAGCTAGACTACCATGGAAAACCTGGAAGCACTGAACGGCATTTTCGTCCTAGTATGGGACTCCTCAGCAGTGCGCTTCACGATCCCGCACCCCGCGGGATTCGAACTCAGGACCTGTCAGTCTCGCGCCAGGCGCCTAACTAACTAGACCACTGAGCTGGCCGGCATCCAATGGTGTTAATATCTAACCTCAACCAATCCACGAAATTGAGCGACCATCTTCCATTGTACTGAGGTAGATACCTGTTTCTAACCGATGAGCCCCATACTAGGACGAAACGGCAGTCCAGTGCTTCCAGGTTTTCCATGGTGGTCTAGCTTCAATTGACTCATGATCTCAACCATTGAAATAATAGTAATAATAAAAGTAGAGTAATGATAGTTTAAATGGATAGTTTTCATTATAAACGAAAATTATCGAAATCACTGAGGTGAGATTAACAACAGTGAATGGGTAATGACTTTGAGATGGTTGAGAAGATTTGTAGTTCAAATGGATAATTTCGGTGGAGTTCCGTTATTTTGAGCTGGATGGAGATTTCATTGACCTATTAAACAAATATTATCACCAAAAACTCCAGGTAGAAGTGAAGCGTTCAAAGTTCTTTATATGTGATGATTAGTTTGTCCTGTCGACCTCGATCTTAATTGATTATTATTGACCTTTAACCTGTTATTGCGAGTATCTTTATTTTGATTGTATAACTTTTTCATCTGATTCGTAGCCTTATATTTGTTCATCGCTTTTCTGTTTGTTTGGTAAATTGGATCGATTTCAGTATGTCTATGGACTGCTGACTGACCTGAGTGCTAAGCTTTTAAAATTTCTTCGGTGTTTTTAGTATTCCCTTCATCCAAGACATCAACATTTTTCCAGTTGAATGTATGTCCCTAGTTGTCCATGTGCATCGATATCCGCGAAGATAATACCATGGTGTTTGACTACCAGTTGATGTTCATACATTTAGATCAATCAGCAATAAACAAACACATTAAAATCGAAACCAGGAGTTCCTCTCACTTACATTAAGAAAATGAAAGAAAGATACAAGAGTTTCATCACTAACTTATATTCTGAGCTATTTCTGACAACAACCCAAGTTACCGTGTCAAATCATCTCTAAAACCCCAACCAGGGAGTTGTGAAGAACTAACAGAAGCCAATCACGTACAGCTTTTTTCATACCACAACACCATGTTAAAAACTGACCACCTCTCCGATTTTTCCAACCAGTCCCGACATCAGCAAATAATGCACGATGTGGAATTCACTGGGAGGACATCTTTAGTACATGTCCAAGTCAACGAAATCAGTGTATAAGTGAAATGAAATTGTGCGATACATAATCAGAATAAATATGGTCAACATGGGGTGAGAGAGAAAATAATGGAATAAAAATCGGAAATTACGTAATATGTAGAATAGTATAAATTAGGTCAGATATAGTAGATTTAGAGGTGGATATTGAATAAATTCCTCAAAAAGGTTATCAAGTGTAATGATAATATTAATAACTATGATAAAGATGATAATCACAGTGGTAAAGATAGTAATAATAATAACACAGATTGAAATAATGAGTCAATTGAAGCTAGACCACCATGGAAAACCTGGAAGCACTAGGCGGTCGTTTCGTCCTAGTACGGGACTCCTCAAGAGATACTCCTGGAGTTCTAGTGAGAAGCCGTGACCACTGGAGTTCAACCAGGTCTGCTGTGAGATATCAGCTCACTGAAGACAATAGTGTACGGTGGCGCGATTTCGTGGATTAGTCGAAGTTAGACATTAACACCATTTGATGCCGGCCAGCTCAGTGATCTAGTTGGTCAAGCGCTTGGCGCGGGACGGATAGGTCCTGGGTTCGAATCTCGTGGGGTGCGGGATCGTGAAGCGCACTGCTGAGGAGTCCCATACTAGGACGAAAATGCCGTTCAGTGCTTCCAGGTTTTCCATGGTAGTCTAGCTTCAATTGACTCATGAGTTCAATCTGTGAAATTTCTAAAATCTCAGCAAACCCCTTCTGATAACAATAATAATAATAATAATAACAATAATAATAATAATAAATTTGGGACATAAAATGAACATTAATCAAATTACGTCACCATATTATAAAATTGATTAACTAGTTGGCCAGGGTAAAAGGAGTGGCTGAACATATTTCTTTTGGATGCAAAGCTTTGGCTTTTTGATTCGAATAACAATTGCTTCAACCGTCTGTATGATTCGCAGTCTGACGGAATTAGGTAGACTGTTGTTAACACGATAGATTATTGCAAAAGATTGCTCCATGTTGGCTGTATGTCCTGTCTGAACTAGATGGTCTAAAATGGAGCTGTTAACTGTTTTGACTACACCTTTGCCTAACCACACGGGGAGGTGTTCACAAGCCCGAATGTACAAATTCCTAGAACGATCTGACCTTTTACGGTCAGACTAACATCACAAAGTCGGAAAAGATGGTCCGGATTGAGATAAAGCGCTTTGTCGTTCACTATACGCAAATTGATCTCTTCACTTACGCCACCACCAGCACTAACGTAGCTACCCAGATACACGAACTTCTTGACTGCATCTATTTGCTCACTATCAAGAAAGTGCAGGTACAGGGTCCTGCCATTCTTGCAAAAGTACTTTTCACTTAGGTGCAAAACACATCTCATACATACGGACAATAAAGGTTAGGTGTGGATTGAATGACTTGAGTATCATCACAAAGTAAGACAATATCATCCGAATACTCAAGGTCGGAAAGTCTTTCTCCAGTTTGTAGATTCACACCACCATTACTCACATCCATCGGTGTTGTTTCCAAAACGTCATCGCTGACAAATTTGAAGAGGAATGGTGAGATTGGTCAGTGAAACAATGGAGTGATATAGTTGTATGTCCGTAACTCTGCCTAGGGTGTATAATTGTATATAGGGTCTTCAAGATGATAATAAACTTCTCAAACACATTCTTCTTCAATAGACAATTTAGTAGTATAAAGTTTTCTTTTCAACTGACTGGGTTAATAAGTAAGAGCACATTTTTCCTCTTTTGGTGAATTGTAAGTTGGAAGGGCTTCTATTTTACCTCGTTTGTTAATATTTAATATAGAATCGATCACCATCATGTAGTTTACATCACTAACTAATCTGAATTAAACAACTATTGCGAACCAAGAAATAAGGGGCACCAAATGCATCCTGGTATGAACTCCCCACCCACAACCCGAATAGGGATTAGACACAGGGTCTTTCAGATCTCACAGTGGGCGTTTAACCTTCAAACTAATTAGGCTATTATTCAATGGACTACATATTTAGCTCCAACCAGTTTGCGTAATTTCACAGCTGTCCTCCAAAGCCGTTAGAAACTTAATAAATTCCACTAATTTTCATTACTATCAATAGACGTATGCCCATTAATATTTAATCTACAGATATAATTCCTGGAGTTCTAGTCAGAAGCTGTAATTTATTTTCTTAGGTGATGGTTACTTACCAGGAGTTTACACATTCTTCTTAGAGTTAATCGTCAATGTACACATTGTTATTATTATTAAAGCGATAGGTCTTTATTGAGTACGTAGAGTATATTAATAATGAATACTTAGTAGTAATTTTTTTATTATTTTATTTTAACACATACATATTGGTACAAGGAGGCACCAAATACATATGCGCCACACAAATCTCATTTAATATGTCAGGGCTATGATACTGTCTGGGTGCCCAAACCGAAACAGGTGGTTTTCTTAGGGGGCCACACCCAGAGCCTTCGACTTGAAGGCCTGATCCACGAGGCAGTAAAGCAACATCAGGAGATACAGTTTCATGGTAGCCAGTGACCAACGATCGGTTCCTTCAGGATACTGGAGCCCATGTGCACCATTGGTTTGGAATCAAGGTTTTTCAACTCCCCTAACTGGGATCCTCCATGTCCACCAGCCCGGTTAAAGCGCCGGACTTTCGGTTTTCGTCCCCTCAATTTCATAAACAATAATAATGCCGCAAGAAGGCAGTGAGTAGGACTTCCCTGTCAGTGGTTGTGTGCACGTGGCCATGTGATTGCATTTCAAGATGGAGAGAGAACTCTCCCCACTCTCGACCGTACGAGGGCCGATCCCATTACATTCTAAAAGGCGAATTAATTTCATAAAGCCAGTAAGCAATTCTTACCAGCAAGTATATCTATTTGTATGCATTCGATTGAATTTGGATTTGTTAGTAAACCATTTCGTTGTTTTACTCACCTACTTATGCCTGTTATTCTCCGTAGAATATAGGCTACCAAACGGAATTCTCCACACAATTCTGTCCTCAACTATCCTTTACAGTCGTCACAAAGTTCTACTCATTCTTCCATATCTGACTACAATTCCCTACATCATGTGTTCCCTCCTCTACCATTCTTAATTTCTCTCGATGCATTCCGAGTTACGACTTGCATCGTGATCCAGTTCGATGATTTCTGAATTGTGTATCCTATCTACCTCCAAAGTCTTTTCTTAATCTTCTCCTCACTCGAAGACCGATTTGTCCTCTGTCAGAGTAGGTTGTTGTTGATGGTGTCTGGTTAACGGATTCGACTTATCTTGCATCGACACTTTTTTATAAATACCTGTAAATTTTCCTTGATAGTTGTAGTAGTTCTTCAAGTTTTAACTCCGTGCAATAGAGTTGTCTTGACATTTTCAGTAAAACTCCTACTCTGACGTTTGATGATAGTTGTTTTGAGTTCCAAATGTCTTTTAGTTGTAGGAATATTGCCCTTGTTTCGCCAATTCTTGTTTTCACATTTTCATCAAGTCCTCCTTAATTATCAGTGATGCTATTCAGGTAAGTAAAAGTTTTAACCTCTTTCAAAGCTTCTCCATCGAGTATGATTTTATTTCTACTCACTATGTTCTATTTTAGGATCTTTTTTCTCCATTGAATGTTTGAACCTAACATCGTAGAAGTTGTTGCTAAAATAGTCTTATTCGCCTGCATTTCTGGGTGACTAACACCCTTTCTGGAGCCGTTCTCAGGTTACTGCTAGCTCCAAACCTGTATAAAGAAGGAGAATTAGGTACTGGGTTCATCATCAGCATCATCATCATCAAGATTATTAGACAGAATATAATTTATCCTCAATTTTACCTCAACTGTTTTATGATACTGACTCATTACATGAAAATTTTAAAAAACCGGAAGTTAGTTAATTATACTGAACCATTATTGTTTATTTCTCATAACTAACAGTGTAATTTTATTAAAAGAAAATTGAATAGTTTTAGTTTTGATTAGACTAAACTCTACGACTTAGTAAAGCTAATGACTTTAAAATATTTCAATAGTTGAACTCATGAGTCGTTGTAAACTAGACCACTATGGAAAACTTAGAAACAATGGATGGCTGTTTCATCTTAATATGGGACTCCTCAGAAGTAAATGAATGATTGGTTACACAGTCATTCATGGATCGATGGAAGTTAGACATTAACAGTGTTGGATACAAGCTTATTGGTTTAGAGGTGAAGTGTTCATGTGAGAGACAGAAGGTCCTGGTTTCAAATCCCGTTTGTGAGGTCATGAATGCGCATTGTTGGGGAGTCCCATACTAGGACGAAACAGCTTTCCAGTACTTTCAGGTTTTTCATGGTGGTCTAGCGTACATCAACTCAATTCTGACTTTAAATTAATTCAATTTAGAAACTGGAAACAATTTTGTAATGATTGATCATTTGGTCGTAAAACAAAGAACATTGAACACTTGCTAATACTGATTTGACATGCAGATTAAAGCTGATATCATGTTTCATTTATCTAATTAAGTGATGATTATGGTAATTGCCCTTCCTATTTTTAAGTGATTCATTTCTTTATTAAAATTGTTAACCAAGTTATCAGTTTATTAAGTGTTGTAATCAAGTTACTATTTAGTAAACCCTAAAACGAATTTACTTCATACATAAAAATAACTTGCCCCCAAATTCCCTGGTACGGTCGAGGGTGGGAAGAGTTTGCTCACACTCGCAAAATGATCTCACAGGACCACGTGTATACAGCCACTGACAGGGAAGTCCAGCTAACTAACTTCTCTCGGCATTATTGTTGTTTACGAAGTTGGGAGAACAAAAAGCGAACATCCGGAGCTTTAACCGGGTTTGTGAATACGGATGGTCTACCTAGGGAAGTTGGTAAACCTTCATTCCAAACCATTGGTGCACATTTTCTCCAGTAACCTGAAGGAACAAATGACGTATGAACCAATTATTGACGACCGGCTCCACTGCCTTGTGGATCAGACCTTTAGGTAGAAGGCTCTGGGTATGGTCCCGTAAGAAAACCACCTGTTTCGGTTTGGGCACCCGGCTAGTATCACAGCCCACACACAAATAAAGTGACTCGTGTGGTGCATATGTATTCGGTGCCCCTTTGTACCAATATTTATGTGTTCAAATAAATAAATAATCTCAACAGTCGAAATTATGAGTCAGTTGAAGCTAGATAACCGTGGAAAACCTGAAAGTACTGGAAGGCCCTTTCGTCCTATTGTGGGACTCCTCAGTGGCAGAGCGCATCCATGGTTCCACCGCCTGCGAGATTCGAACCCAGAACTTATCAGTGTCGTGCATCCAGTGCTTCCAGATTTTCCATGGTGGTCTAGCTTCAATTGACCCATGATTTCAATTATTGAAATTACCCCTTCTGAAAATAAATAATCATTTAACTTCACTTGTTATATAAGAAGATGAATACACTCTTAGGATAATCATACTTTGATTTGACTTTTGACATTGTACCTCAATGTTTGGAGGTTATTTATTTGAAAAATTGAGCACCAGCTCTGCACATAGTTAAAATTCAACAAACACAGTAACCTTATTCATCATATAAATTAAATTAATTCAGCTTCATAACAAAACGTAGCAGGTAGAATAACCTTGCTATATATAAACCACCCAGTGTATTCATACATTATTCAGTTCAGATAGAACTCTTTGGATAGAATAAATGGAATATGGTTATTAGTGGAATCAAGGATGCGAGCTTCGTCCTATTTAGGACTCGTCAACTGGATGCACCTTCATCTTAGAGTTGATGTTTACGCTTTGAATAGTTTAACAATTTTCTCACAAAATTAAAAATGCTACTAATGAAGATGTGAGTGTAAGTAGACTGTTTAATTTAAAGACTAAATGTCTCATTCAGGACTGATATCAATTATAGAAACATTTAAAATTAGGAGATACTAGATAGCAATTCAGTAAACAGTGTTTACCTGTGGCCTCCATATGTGGTGAAACTCCTGACTGTTAGCTCTAGATGATGTACACAATTTCACCAAACCATTAAGTCATCACCTAATGATCTGAATTTCCATTATTTACACGAAAATCACCCACGATAACCTGATATATATATAGATATATATAACCATCGCAAAAAATGTAAATGTATTTATAAAGAGCCAAACACCATCAACAACAACCTACTCTGACAGAGGACAAATCGGTCTTCGAGTGAGAAGAAGATTAAGGAAAAACTTTGGAGATGGATAGGATATACAATTCAGAAATCATCAAACTGGATCACGATGCAAGTCGTAACTCAGAATGCATAAAGCGAAATTAAGAATGGTAGAGGAGGGAACACATGATGTAGGGAATTGTAGTCAGATATGGAAGAATGAGTAGAACTTTGTGACGACTGTAAAGGATAGTTGAGGACAGAGTTGTTGGGAGAATTCTGTTTGATGGCCTAAGTTATGTGAAGAGTAACTGGCGTAGGTCAGTAAATGAGTAATATTTACGAGTATAGAGTTGTGGAGAAAGCTGAGTTTCATTGATATCCCAAACCCATCTAATTTTGACAATCTTTGAAAACTTGGAGATAGTAGATGGTTTTTTCATCCTAATGTGGGATTACTTGGTGATGGTGGACTTATGTTCCTGGATTCTATTCTCAGTTACAGGGTCGTGAATTCACACTACTAAGGGGTCACATATTGAAACGAAACGTCCGTTGAGTATCTCCAGATTTCAATGGTTGTGTAATTCAGATCGATTCGCGATATTGTTAAAACTCAATAATCTCCACGTCTCCATACTGGTATATGAATGTGTATACAAATCCATTTTGTGTTTAACTACCTACAGGATAACATTTTTGTAAATTGAATTTGTGAAAATCAACTTCCAGTACTTGTGTATTTGTATGCGACAAATTAAACCGAAAATATTAGTTATTTTCCGCTGAAATGAATCCCTTACTGTTTCTTTATGATGTATATGCTTAGTCTGTAGGAATGAACAAACTTGTGACACAGTTTAAAACAGTCGCTTTTGAATTAGTCAATTATTTCTAATCAAAGATGTATAGTGGCTAGCATTTGAATCCAGGGGGGCGCGTCTCACTCTATTTTGGACTCGTCAGCTGCATGTACTTGTATCTCGGAGTTAATGTTCACTCTGGGACTCGAACCCAATGAACCTCTTTTTAAGATCTGAAGGGGATTCAGTCAAAACGCAAGGAACCCATAAGTTTATTCATATCAAGAGCTCGCTACGAAAATTGAAGGTTTTAAGTTCAATCGCTATTGGAGTTGTAGATCCATACTAGTGAGGAGCTACATACTTTAATAAAATAGCTATACAGCATATGTTGTTTCCCACTAGTTGTCTAGCAAGGGCAGCATTCCTACAATTGAAGAATATATGCAACTCAAAACAACTGTCTGTCGACCAATATAAAGTCAGAAATTTCAACACGAATGTCAAAGCAGTTCTTTTGTACGGAGCTTTGTTTCGGAAAACTACTACAACCATCATCTAAAATGTACAATTATTTACAAACACTTGTCTACATAAGAAACTCAATGTCCGTTGGTTGATTACCATCAGCAATAGCCTACCTTTGGAGAGAACAAAGCAACTTCCAGTTGAAGAGGAAAAGACGATGGAAGTGGATAGGACATAAATTACGGAAATCACTAAACTGCATCACGTTGCAAGCTCTAACTTCGGATCCTAAAAGGAAAAGAAAAGAGGAAGAACAAAGAACACAATACATCGGGAAATAGAAGTACATATGAAAAAGGGTTCATAAAGACGAGAAAAAACTGTAAAGGATTGCCACAGGACAGGGTTAGATGAAGAGTGCTGGTGGACGGCCTATGCTCCTCCACAAGGAGTAACAGGTATCAGTCAGTCAGTCAATCAGCCAGCAGTCAGTCAGTCAGTCAGTAAGTAAGTAAGTAAGTAAGGATGGAAGGAAGGAAGGAAGGAGGTAAGGAAGGAAGGAAGGAAGGAAGGAAGGAAGGAAGGAAGGAAGGAAGGAAGGAAGGAAAGAAGGAAGGAAATCAGGAAGTTGAGTTACAACTTATTTAGATCAGATAAATATATAACCGCTTAGTAACTTGTTAATTAATCAATGAAAAATGCAGTTATTTTGTTTATTACCATAAAACTAAACAAAACAAATGTAACCCGCTTTAAATTAACTTCATTAATATCAAGTTGATGTTTATTTTTTTGTAACGAGTGGCCTAGTTACATTATAACAATTAGTCATATCATCATCATTATCATCATACGATCTTATATGGAATGAGACTAAACATAACTATTCTAGAAACTTTAGATCATTTAAAAAGAAAAGAAAACTAATTCTAATTAAGACTTTTATTCATTTTAAATAAACAATATCATAGAGAAAACAAAGTAAACAACAACATTCTTTAATGAAACGTTTTCATAAACAATATGTGAATAGTAAATCTGTGAATCTATAGAGAGATTGTTGCACTAATTAGTGTACCGACTTAATTGATTTACTTTTACTTTACTTACTTACTTACTTACTCAGTCACTTCCTTCCTTCCTTCCTTCCTTCCTTATTTACTTACTTACATACATACATACATACATACTTACTTACTTACTTACTTACTTACTTACTTACTTACTTACTTACTTACTTACTTACTTACTTACTTACTTACTTACTTACTTACTTACGCTTGTTACCCCCCAATGGAGTATAGGCCGCCGACTAGCATTCTCCAACCAACTCTGTCCTAAGCCATCCTTTCTAGCTCTATCCAATTGTTGTTCATTCTTCTCATGTCCATCTTCATTTCTCGGAATAATGTGTTCATTGTTCTTCCTCTTCTCGTTTGACATTAAAGATTCCAAACGTTGTGAAAATATTTCTATATCTTGAATTTAATCGATTCTTAAACAATAACAACTAATGAACTTGTTCTATACTGTCAACTATACTATACTTGACTATATTTTATGAATGAACCAATCAGATTTAAGATAGTAGGTTTTGGATTTTGGCACAAAAATGGTAAAAGTGTAAAACACTGACGATCTTAGGTTGAACAATTAAAATTTAGATAACACCTCATGAATTGTGAGAGAAATTTAAAGCCCAGTGATAGATCAAGTGAAAATTGACAAAATTTTAGTTTCAGGAGGGGTTCTGTGGAGATTGCAGTGATTTCAACAGTTGAGATCATGAGTCAATTGAAGATAAACCACCATGGAAAATCTGGAAGCACAGGACGGCCGTTTTGTCCTGATTTCGAATCCCGCGAGGTGGGGTCGTGGATGAGCACTGCTGAGGAGTCCCATGCTAGGACGAAACGGCCTTTCAGTGCTTCCAGATTTTCCATGATGGTCTAGCTTCAATCGACTCATGATTTCAACTGTTAAAAATTTTAGTTCTTGAAATGCCTAAAATAACTGAAAATCTCTATGAATCGAACAACAAGTGAATTTTACATGGTATTATTGGTTAATGTTTTTTGACTAAGGTTGTTTTATACGGGATTGGGTTACTGATCCTATGTCCATCTCTCTTCCTTTACCCGAGTTTGTGACTAGCAGTAATCTTAGAGGAGCTATGGATGAAATTTGATTTTACTTAATCTAAATTACAAAACATACCTGTTTCTATGGTGGATTATGTGTTAAAGTGGTTGACATGGTTCATTGAGTAATCAAGAGTGTTTGGTGAAGCTAGGTAATATTATCCGAAGTGGTGAGATTATAATTTATATACGACCTTTGAGCGACGCCGAAGTGACCTTGAGAACATGCACCTACTAATTAGGACTTAAATGAGGGTTATAAACCAGTTGGACTCATGATTTATAGTTGATGTTTAAGGTTAGGAATTAGATTTAGTTTTTTCATCACGAACTGACATCAGCAATAATACCAAAACTCTATTTATCCAAATGGATGAATGAATTTCGCGCCAAAATTCAAGACTCGTCATCTTGTACCTGATTGGTTCGTCGATAAATTATAATCTCGCCTCCCAAGTTTGTAAATAGGAAAGTGGAAGGGGATTGTACTGTAGCTCATGTCAGTTTGTGTTAAAAACCATGGCCCCAAGTTGTGAAGCCAACTCAAAATTCCATGTTTACTCTTAATACCTGACCCTAACCTATATGCACTACAACTGATGTCACTTGGTAACGAAAACTCTATCGGTTGATAGCTCTAACTCACTATACTAGCCTAACTCCTAGTATGCATTATATATTTAGATCTACCCTTTTTCTTTACTATAAAGGATAGTTTAACTCATGAGGATTAATTAAAACGACCAAAACTGTTATACGATACTTTTATCGAGAGATTCATCCATCCATATGGCTAAATAGCATTTTAACATTATAGATCATTGGTACAAATTAAAATTTCTGAATCATCAAAAAACATTAACAGTGAATTTGGTCTTTTACGTACAACCAGAGCGCCTTCGTGATGACAGTATGTCTGTAAGAGGTCGGATCTACAACGCATCAATGAGAGCAGTTTTGCTCTATGCTTGTGAAACCTAGCCTCTCCGAGTTGAGAATGTTAGACTAAATCCAGTGGCAACACCATTTTAGTAATGCAGAGGTTTGACATCGTGTGTTCAGGCACAGAGATGATAATTCAGTTGGTGTCACTATCTTGAAACATCGACTTCCGTGGCTTGGACATGTTCTACGAATATCTTCCCAGAGAATACCACGTCGTGCATTATTTGCCGACACTGGGATTGGTTGGAAAAAGCGGAGAGGTGGTTAGTGTATGACATAGTGTTGTGGTATGAAAGAAGGCTGTACAGGACCGGCTTCTGTTGGTTCTTCACGACTCCCTAGTTGAGGTCCTAGAGGTGGTGCAACACAGTGGCTAGAGACATTATCAAATATGGCTCAGAATAGAAGCCAGTGACGATCTTTCTATAACTTTATTTTACTTTCTTCATAAAAAACGTGAAAGTAACTTCTTTCACTGGAGGAATTCTTTCTGATTGTAACTTAGCTAACTGAAGCGCATCTCCCATTATTATTATTTCACTTTCATACACTAATTTTTGTTCGTTATTGTTCCTTTTTTCTTATACACACACACACACCATACACTCTCTATCCCACCTCACAAGATTCGAACCCAGGGACTGTGGATACGCACTGCTAAGGCGTCACACGATCAGACGAAACAACCGTCCAGTACTTCCAAGCTTTAATTGACTCAGAATCTCAACGATTCAAATGACTATAATATCCACAAAAGCTCTTCTGATATATAATGCTGATTTTTCTATCCTCCAATTAGTTCATTCAAATCATTTTTAACAATCCAACAATCCAATTCAATTGGTATTTTATTATCTCTATCAACTTTATTATTCACCAATCAGAAATTCATTAAGGATAGAGAGAATAATGCCCAACCATTGCAAAAATTTTCCTACATCAACTAATCATTTATTTACTCGTTTTGTGGGTGTTATATCCTTGTAACTCCTAATATTTTATCTAGCCCTAGATACAGGACTTATAGTCTAGTCCTTGTATTATTCATTTGGTGTTGCTCTTGTTGTTGTAATGATAATATTGGATAAACCAATCATATTACAATTGTGAAATTATCCTTTCAAGGTCAATGAATCAAGAGCAATGTTTATGAATTGTCATTGGTGCATAATAATATGATTCAAGGTCACACTTGGATAACATGCTTTAAAAATGTGTACTATTACAATAATGAATTATTCATTTGTAATACAAATACATTGAAAAAGGTTTTTAGTTATACAAAATGGTATTTGCATCAATTTTAGTGCATTAGACATATTGTTTCTAAACTAAAACATACTTCTTGTAATCTGATTGGATATGAATAGAAAGATTGGTGATCTAATTTGGAATGAAATCATCTTTATATAAGACCAAGTAAGTAGTTTACCGTATTATTTATTTAGTAATATCATAATTAGGATTAAGTTTTATAGAATTACATAGTTCGTTTATTGTATTATATAAAAATGCCCTGGTACGGTCGAGAGTGGGAAGAGTCTTCTTGAAATGCTCTCATATGGCCACGCGTATATAGCCTCTACCAGGGAAGTCATACTTACTGCCTTCTCGTATCACGGGTGTTGTTTACAAAATTGAGAGGACGAAAAGTGAATGTCCGGCACCGGCTTTAACCGGGTCGGTGGACATGAAGAGTCCACCTGAAGGAGTTGGAAAACTGATTCTAAACTAATGGTGCACATGGGCTCCAAAATCCTGAGGAACAAATGTCGTATGAACCAACCGTTGGTCACCTGCTGCTATGGAACTACATCTCCTTACGATGTTAAACTGCCTTGTGGAATAGACCTTCAGATCAAAGGCTCCGGGTGTGGCCCTCTAATAAAACAACCTGCTTAGGTTTAGGCATCCGGTCAGCATCACAGCCCTCACACATATCTATTTGTTGCCTCCTTGTACCAGTGTTTATGTGTTAAAATAAATAAATATATAAAAAAGAGGGATAGTGACTAGCAGTAAAATCCAGTTTGATGCGAGTGTTTCTTCCTATTTAGGATTGTAAATCTGATGTTTATCAGTAATTGATGAAATGGGAAACTTGTTCAGAACTGTTTAGGGGTATGACACCCTAAGAAAATAAACCTTCTTCGGTTAAGGTACCCAGGAATTATCTCAGCCCTTACATAAATCATTTGATTTATGTGGTGCACATCTATTTGGTGCACGCTTGTATCAATGTTTATGTGTTTAAATAAATAAATAATAATCTCAATGGTTGAGATCATGAGTCGATTGAAGCTAGACCACCATGAAAAACATAAATACACTGGATGGCCGTTTTGTCCTATTGTGGAACTGCTCAGTGGCAGTGCGCATCCACGACGCACGTTTCTTCTTATTTGGGACTCGTCAGTTGATGGCTATAAGGACTCAGTAGCTAAGTGGATAACTCGATGGCGTTTGAAGCAAATGATAATGGGTTTGAGTGACAGAGTGAACATCAACTCTGAGATGCAGGTAAATCCAATTGACTCATCCCAAATAGGATGAAACACTTGCCTTACTACATTCCACTACTAGTCACTATCCATCTTTATTTATCTAATCATAAGTTTAGAATTGGAAGAGATAATACATTTCCATCAGCATCAACTCTATGAATGAACTTCAATGTGATAATTTATTGTTTATGTTGATAGTTCCATCGAAACGAAATGCATTTTGTATTTATTTTGATGGTTAACTTATTTTCAGTTGTAAATGATATGCCAATCATTTGTTTGGTTTCATAAATAGATCATTGATATGTTTAGTGAATTAGCTTGGATCTTTTAAATGAATAACATTGGATCATTAGTGATATTTGTTTAGGTTATTTTGTTAAAACTTTTATTTACCACAATGTGAACGAATTCCATAAACTGTTATTGTTTGTAGAGACTGATATGTCCAGAGTTCGAATCTCGCGAGACGGGATTATGGTTGCACTGGTGATTTAGCTTCAATCGACTCATGATCTCAACCTATGAAACTATTATTTATTTATTTGAACACATAAACATTGGTACAAGGAAGCACCGCATAAATTATTTGATTTCTGTAAGGGCTGAGAAATTGCATGTGTGCCCAAACCGTAGCATATTTATTTTCTTAAGGTGGCATACCCCTGAACTGTTCTGAACAAATTTCCCACTTTATCAGTTACTTCTGTTATTAGTATTAGAAATATCACAGATGAAAATGAATTTACTATTACTGATAAACATCAGATTTACAATCCTAATACAAGTTAGACATTGTCACTACATTCTGTCCATATACAAATACACAGTCAACCTTCACATTTCTTTCTCTCTCTTGCCATTAGTCTAGCATGATTGTCTTACTAATTATGGTAATTATATATACTATATCTATTATTATTATTATTATTATTATTATTGTTATTATTATTATTATTATTATTAGTAGTAGTAGTAGTAGTGGTATTAGTAGTAGTAGTAGTCACAGTATTAGTACCAACCATTCAGTTAGTTTTACTAAGGTTGTTTTTTTTCAGAAATGCAAATTACATTCATCGAATTAATTGCATACATATGTAAACGTACAAATCAGACCGGAAGTTATTAAAGTAGTCTGGTGTTTTTGATAGACTGTGAAATCTATTCAAGTACATGTCTACCTGGTACATATATTTGATGGAGGAGGGAGAGGAGGAAGGGGACTCAGGTATCCATTATGTGGACTGCTTATTTTATGCAGTATTAGTTATATTACTACACTGTATTTGTATCTTATTTAGAGTGAATCAAAAGGCTAAGCTAAGAGAAGAATTTCACATGGAACAATAAGATATCAAATACACTAACTAATGTCATACTACTGTTTATTCATTAATGTTGATTGAATTATCTGATCGATCAAGTCTCAGTATATATGTCCATTAGAGTTATTGGTGTAATCGTGATGGATATGCTTAGTGTTACATAATTGGAAGTTATAGATCAAGGTGATGTGTTGGTTGACATGTCCTAGTACTTGATACCACTAGCTTGAATTGTCAAATCTTTGGAAATACTCAGCTTGGAACGATTGGTGATTCTTCATTATTTGTTATCATTTAGTAGTAAGCACTCAAAATAGATTACACTCTTCCTAGGCGTTCAAAGTGATGTTCCTGTTCTGAGGTACTGTAGCCCCCAAATGCCCCGGTATGGTCGAGAGTGGGGAGAGTCCTATCAAAATGCTCTCACATGGCCACGCGTATATAGCCTCTACCAGGGAAGTCATACTTACTGCCTTCTCGCATCACGGGTGTTATTTACGAAATTGAGAGGACGAAAAGTGAATGTTCGGCACCGGCTTTAACCGGGTCGGTGGACATGAAGAGTCCACCTGAAGGAGTTGGAAAACTGATTCTAAACTAATGGTGCACATGGGCTCCAAAATCCTGAGGAACAAATGTCGTATGAACCAACCGTTGGTCACCTGCTGTTATGGAACTACATCTCCTTACGATGTTAAACTGCCTTGTGGATTAAACCTTCAGATCAAAGGCTCCGGGTGTGGCACCCTAAGAAAACCACCTGTTTCGGTTTGAGCACCAGAGTAGTATCCCAACCCTCACACATATCAAATGAGATTTGTGTGGCGCATATGTATTTGTTGTCTCCTTGTACCAATGTTTATGTGTTCAAATAAATAAATAAATCAGAGGTACTATGATATATACATATATATCCCTTCTGATTATACCTTATAAGCATGTAATTTAAGTCCGGGCTTCAGTTGTTTTATGAATAATTGTAAAGTTCGAAGATAATTTTTCTTCATGAATACTAATATCGGCCACAAGACCGTCGCAAACTTGTGGAGCAACATATAGGTAAATAATGGTAATATCCTCCCTAATTAAGATGATTTTGAGTGCTATGAGAGGTATGAAGAGAGTTGTCTTTTCTTGGTTGCTCATCTTGTAGAGGAACACTACTCCTTCTGGGATTTGTCATAGAAACTAGACTAATAATGGTCACATCGACTTGGAAGCGTGATCAAAGAGACCAAATGACAACTACTTGATGTCGATTGCGTATGGTTTTTTAACTAGCGTATGATATGTTAACTATGTAGTTAAAGACCTCATCACTGGCAACGGAAATTCGTAGGCGGGATAAAGTGTTCTATTTTTGAGGCTAACCTTTTCTAAACCTTTTTTTCGTTATGACAAGACAGTATCACTGAAGATAGTGGTTGTCTGATGACAATATCTTACTGTCATCATACACCTGTATAGTCGGCGGTACGAATTCGTCTGATCATGAGTTCTCCGTTTTTAGTCCTACTGCTCTCCAACCAACCTACTTGGCAATGATAGAACCTGAATGTAGGATTGTTCTAGTCTATATAACTCAACTAAGTTATCACGATATACAACTCTGAACACTGAATCAAGGTGTCAGGCCATCAGTGACTTACGTCGAGACTGATTAGTTGAAGTTCAACGGAAAGTTATGGTTAGTTTGTGATATCTTCACTTTCTACTGTGTTGAAAATATCTATTCGGATTACATAATTTAAAGGAATCGCATTAACTTGTAAAACCTGACATTTTAGTATAAGAGTATTGAGTTTGGACAATGTTGATAAGGATTCTTAAACTAACGTGATAGTCTACTTACAAACATTTGGGGTCAATTATTTGTTAGCTGTGTAAATATTCTATTAAGCCTGTTTTTTTATTTTGTTTATATCAATAGTCTTGAATACTCATCGTGTAAACTCAAACATTTACATTAGATTGTGTTGCTAAGTACTAGAAAACTCAAATAAGATTGGTTGAGGTTAGACTTTACTTTAATCTTCTCATTGATGTAGTTACATCCAGTTGATGAGTCCCAAATAGTACGAAACGCGCGTCTTAATGGAATCCGTTGCTAGCCACTATTTATCGTTGCCTATAAGCAATTATTAGCATAAAATTCAATTTTCAATAAGACTGGTGATATAGAAAATTGAACATATATCGGTGGTAACTTCAAAAGGAAATCATATGCCTTGTGTGAACTTTGAAAAAAAAGAAAGAGCTCAACCAGGTCTGTTGTGAGATAGGAACTCACTGAAGACAATGGTGTACGGCGGCGCAACTTCGTGGATTGGTTGAAGTTAGACATTAACATCGTTGAATGCCGGCCAGCTCAGTGGTCTAGTTGGTTAAGCGCCTGGCGCGAGACTGGTAGGTTCTGGGTTCGAATCTCACGGGGTGTGGGATCGTGGGTGCGCACTGCTGAGGAGTCCTATACTAAGATGAAACAGCCGTTCACTGATCCCAGGTTTTCAATGGTGGTCTAACATCAATGGATTCATGATCTCAATCAAAACTTGACAATCTCCACAACCACTATACTGATAAGAACACAATTGTTGAGATACTTTCTTCCTTGTCTATAAATGAAATCTTTGTCAACTAATATCAGTTTATAGTGAAAATCATCTTTAACTTTCATATCTTCATAAAGTCATCGAACATGACGATTACCACTGAGTTGTATTCGTTTCAATTTTTCAGTACTCCCTTGATTCAATGAATCTCTCTTATACGTCTACAGTTTTTCCTTTGGTTAACTGGAATAATGAAAGTCCTATAGCTTGTTTTTTTAACAAGTAATCAGAAAATAAAATTCAATTGATATCATGAATGGATGAATGTTAAACCATCATTGAGAACCTGGAAGCATTAGATGACTGTTTCGTCCTAGTATGGAACTCCACAGTAGTACACATTCACGATTCCGCACGTGGGACTCGAACCCGAAGCCTTCGGTCTCGCGCGTGTGGGATCATGGATGCGCACTGCTCATGAGTCCCATACTAGGACGAACCGTCCATCCAGTGCTTCCAGGTCTTCAACAGTGGTCTAACATTGATCAATTCATGATCCCAGCATTCTCTACAACCCTTTACTGTTAAATATTAGGTTATTTATCCTATTTTTACTCATTAAAACTTTGAATCTTATTCGCTTCTTTTGTTTTCATTACCGAAATAAAGTGTGCCAATTTTGATTAATTCATGTTTATCTTTGTATATGACTGATTTTAGATCCTATGTAAGATGGGTATTGATTTTGACCTTCCTTAGGATTGTGATTTTTACAGTTGATTAAGTTGTTGTAACCAATTTCATTCGTGTTTAGTC
The DNA here is from genome assembly GCF_000699445.3 of Schistosoma haematobium. NCBI lineage: Eukaryota > Metazoa > Platyhelminthes > Trematoda > Strigeidida > Schistosomatidae > Schistosoma > Schistosoma haematobium. The sequence continues at coordinate 3,369,244 of NC_067202.1, forward strand.
TTTAGTGCTGATTGAATTCTATCAGTCAAGTTGTCATATGGTCAATACATGAAGGCCGGACATTCAGTGTTCATGGAAGCCCTTCATGACAAAAAATGTTAATAACATTTATAAAATTACCTCCTCCGTCTAATCCGCTGTGACGAACCGCTAGATGTTATACGGCCATGTCTCCAGCACACAAATTTAATGTACGAGTTTTCATTTCTGCACAAATGCGAATCTCGAACTACATAATGACAGTAAGTTGATCTTTCATAATTTGTGATAGCGGACTTCAACGCTTCAATCGATGGGAACGCAACGAGAAACAACGTTGTCAAAAAGACTTCCTCTATTTCTGTTACGTGAGAAACAACAGCGCTTGTACTAGGCACGTTACTGTCCTCCATAATGATGATTAAAATGTACTTCGTCGACAAGTACTGATGTTTTATAGCAATCCGACAAAACATAACTAACAAATTAAAAACGAACTTCAAAACTAGCCATTTCATTGGACGAAACGGGATGAAAAATATTGCAATTTTGGGTTGAAAAAACATTTTTAAAAAGGGTGGGGGGGGGTTTTAAAAAAAATTGCCGTGGGGCAAATGAATTTCTTAATGTTATGTATGGTTGGAATTAAATCTGGATTTAAATATCAAGCTGTCTGACTAGCCCTCATCACCAAGAGAAATCTACAGTCTCAATGGGATTTGTGACCTCTGTGATATTAACTTTAACCGACTGATGGAAAAGATCGGATGATGCGTGTAGTTTGTTAGAACTCATTGACTAGCAAGATTTACATGGATTTAACCAAGTGGTATGTAAGGGGTTTATGGAGATAGAATTGTTGGGCTTCATAGTTTGCATAATGAATTCATCTTAGACAGCAACTGGAAACTAGAAATTGTCGTGGTGTTGTTTCGTCTGAGTACGGGACTCTTCAGCGGCAGTGTATACCCACGAGCCCATAGAGGGGATCAAACATAAGACCTACGTATTTCACTGAACACCTATTCTTTAGACTAATTAGTTGGTATTTAATGGTTTATGTGTTCAACTTCGATCACTTTATGATCCTCTCTAGGGTTGTAGATGTTCACTGCTGAGAAATTCCATGATGAGACGAAGAACTGTCCAATGCTTTTAATATACTTTGACTATTTACGGTAAATTCAAGCATTTCTTAATTTCATTGGTTGAAATCATGAGTCAAGTGGAGCTAGACCACCATTGAAAACCTGGGATCAGTGAACGGCTGTTTCATCTTAGTATAGGACTCCTCAGCAGTGCGCACCCACGATCCCACACCCCGTGAGATTCGAACCCAGAACCTACCAGTCTCGCGCCAGGCGCTTAACCAACTAGACCACTGAGCTGGCCGGCATTCAACGATGTTAATGTCTAACTTCAACCAATCCACGAAGTTGCGCCGCCGTACACCATTGTCTTCAGTGAGTTCCTATCTCACAACAGACCTGGTTGAGCTCTTTCTTTTTTTTCAAAGTTCACACAAGGCATATGATTTCCTTTTGAAGTTACCACCGATATATGTTCAATTTTCTATATCACCAGTCTTATTGAAAATTGAATTTTATGCTAATAATTGCTTATAGGCAACGATAAATAGTGGCTAGCAACGGATTCCATTAAGACGCGCGTTTCGTACTATTTGGGACTCATCAACTGGATGTAACTACATCAATGAGAAGATTAAAGTAAACATTACTAAGTGAATTTAAACTTCGCCCTATTGGACAAGCAAATGGCTATCAGGATTCAGTAGCTAAGTAGATAACTCGATGTCGTTTGAAGCAAAAGGTAATGGATTCGAGTCCTGGAGTGAACATCAACTCTGAAATGCAGGTATATCTAGCTGAATCGTCCCAAATAGAATGAAACGCGAGCCCTAGATTTTACTACTATCCATCTTTACTTATAATGCTTACGACTTAAGGCGATATCGAGGCAATCCGCACAGGATGCACATATACCAATAGGAGACTGATCAATGGCAGCCCTAAAGACCAGTAGGAAGATTCAAATAAACAATACCAAGTGAATACTAATTGGTTAGTATTAAAAAGAATTTAACTAATATTATACGTTGTTGAATTAAGCCAGGTCAACAAACTACATAAATATAACCTAGAAGAACGTGAAACACATAAATATATGTATTGATACAGGTCGAATTAGCGAAACTATAATTTACGAACGAACCAATCGGATTTAGGATAACAAGTTTTGGATTTTGGTGCGAAATCCATTCATCCATTTAGCTAAATAGCGTTTTGATATTGCAGATAATGTTACTTCGTAATGAAAACTTTAAATTTAATTGCTAACTCTAACCATCAATTATAAATCATAATCCTTATTCTTCACACAGGTTTATAACTCTTATTCAGCCCTAGTAAGTAGGCAGACATTCTCAAGGCCACTTTAGAGTTGCTTAAACGATGTCCATAAATTATAGTCTCACCACAACCTCTGATATTATCACTAATACATTGGTATCTGATTGAGATCATGAGTCGATTGATGTTAGACCACCATTGTAAACCTGGAAACACTGGATGGCCGTTTTGTCCTATTATGGGACTACGCAGCAGTGCTCATCCACCATCCCGCAACTAGGAATCGAACTCAGGACCTTTAGTTTCGCGCGTGGATGCTTAACCTCTAGACTGTTGAGTCGGTATCCAACATTTTATAAGTTCAACTTCAACTAACCCACAATATTGTTCGACTATCTTCCATCGTATCTGGTGTTTAACTTCCCCACATCCAACAAGGTTTAGCTCCACTAGTCGTGGGTGCGCACTGTTGAAGAGTCCCATGCTAGGATGAAACGATAGCTCAATATTTACAGGTTTTCAATGGTTGTCTAACTTAGATCTGCTCATAATTTCATCCATATTTTTGTAATTGACTTTAATCCAAGATGTTAATGTGATGAGGCGTTGAGATGCTACTCGACTAATCAAATCGAATTCAGTTAATCGTAAGCAACGAAGAACCTGGGAAATATATGTATTGATCCAAACTTCCACATCATATCACGAGGGAATTATCGGGACGAATGCCAAAGTAGTAGTATAAGTAGTAATACCTGTGGTAGTAGAAAACATTAGACATAGATAGTATAATTCTAGAAGAAAGAATCTGGGTAATAAAAAGTACAAAAATGTAATTTTAAAACCCAAGACCTAAGAAAGACAAAGAGTGAATGCACCTGCATCATTGTAACTGATTCTGAACCACTTCAACCACTGCTCACTGTTATAACATGAGCCCCAACTAGGTAGTCTGAGCTTACCAAAACCGGGTCAGTTCAGCAGCTAATGATTTCATGAATTGATATCACGTTTTCAACTGACTACTTCTAACTTTCCTCCAACATAGTCTTACACCAGCAAACATTTCCCGTCAAAGTAGGCAGTGATTTGGCATGCGTAATACATGTCCCAACTATCAAATTAGGCAAAGTATAACTTAAACTTACAATCTTATTAGTTGACAGCCGATTAGTGAAGATAACCCTTAAGTCATCTCTCTACAGATTTCCATGTTATTTCAGTCATTTATTCCATTCTACGTTTACCCTTTTTCTTCAGTTCTGTAAGAAGTATCATATATGTATATGTATTCATGTTGCATGAGCAGTTGTATATTAAATCAACAGCCAAAAAAACTCCTCAGCTAATCACTACCATCATCAATCTACAATATACTTGACATTTCCCAAGTTTATTCTGTCATGATTTTGTACTTTTTCTCTCTGTGGCCGAGGGTAACTGGAAGGAAATCTTCAAGTTTTATGTTAGTTAACACTACCTACTAAAACGTACTCTTAGAATCTTGAGGGAACTAATCTTACGTGTTAGGTTCAAACCTGTATTACTAAGCTTTACATACTGAGATATTATGACTTTTAGCTATTCAAGACTTAATTGACCATCTATGTGACAGATTATTTATTTGTAATCAATATCATCCCTGTCTATTCCTTGATGCTGATCGAATTCTATCAATCAAGTTGCATTATGGTCACTAATACATGTGACTTGAGATTGTATGAATTGTGTTTTGATTTCAGGCGGGTTTATTGATATGTATGCTATGAATAATTCATTGTTATGTTGACGCATTTTGTTGAGGTAGTTTCCTGGATTAGGACGAAACTGTAGTTGATTATCATTTATCTAACCAATTAATGGGTGAGATTATTCAAAATCAGTTGCAATAAAGCTAATTTCCAACGTGTTACGTTCTAAAAATGCTTGCAGTACTTTAAGATATATGACGTATGCCCATCCACTGACTAACTGAGCACCCGTTAATGGTCAACTTGAGAGTAGGTTGGAGGAAAGCTAAGGGTGGCTGCCAAATACCTTGGTACGTCCTAGGGATGGTGAGAGTTCGCTCTCCTAGAAATCTCAGGTGGTCACGCGTATATAGCCAATGTCAGGCAAGTGATACTCAGAATCTTTTCGTAGTAGGGGTGTTGTTTACAAAATTGAGGAGGTAAAATGCGCTTAAACCAGGTTGGTGAGTACAGAGCATCCACCTAGTGGGGTTGAAAAACTCAGATTACTAACCAATGTTGCATATGAGTTGCATGATCCTGAGAGTACACATGGAATATGAACCTACTATTTGTCACTGGCTACTATGGGATTGCCTGTCCTAACACTGCTCCACTGCCTTGCGGATTATACTTCAGGGTCAAGAGCTCGAGGTCTAATCTAAAAAACCACCTGCTTCGACTCGGGCACCCGAACAGTTTCTTGACCCACAGACAAACTGAATGATTTATGCGGCGCTCATATATTTTTGTGTTCCTTTGCACCGATTTTTGTGTACTTATAAGAATAAATAAAAATAAAAGGGCTGATAAACCAAAATACAGTATCAGTCCATAAAGACACTCAACATTGTACTGAGCAATGTAGAAAAGTTCAAACTACTTGGCCAGGGTCACTGTCATTATCAAAATCAATGCTTAGAGACTTCCAGTCACATGGCTCATAATAATTCATAATAACTTAGGTCCATTCATTCTTTGCCTTCCCTTAAATCATACGTTTCTAAATTCATCATAAATTTTTCTATCTCACTAATCCGTTTGTCTCTTTCTCTCTCTCGAATAGTACCTTCTATGACTAATCACTTCTATTACCACTAATACTGTTACTACTTCTACTACTCTGAGATTTGTGCTAACAACGCCATCTCTCCCTCTATGTGTACGTGTTGATGAAGTATGACAACTTGAATCGATGCACACAAGTGCCCACGTTTTATGTTGGGTTTGACTGACCGTCTCTATTATTTTAAATTTTCTCAAAATCAATTTGTATCATATGAATTTTGTGTTTACTAATGCAAAAAATATAGAGTTATACTTACTTCATGCATATCATCAAATACTATTCTTAATACAATTTTTCTAACTTCCAAACAATTTGACTCAAATACTCAACCAAGGTTATCTGAAATGCCTTCTCACTGTTCAACGTACGTCATTTCTGTGAGGATAGTCTTTCACAGTATATTGCCGCCCAGTAAGACAAATAAACCTACGAATGAGTATCGCACGGTCACTCGCAGCTTCCAGGTGGTCGAAAGGGTACTTGTCAAGTTATATCAAGGTAATAAGAAGTGGGAACCAGATGTTATAGAACGTCGAATTGGAAATTTACTGTATCTAGTCCGAAGTAATGTCGGAACGTCAATCAGGACATAAATCTAATTCAAAGGGACGGCAGAACATTGACCACACAAAGCCGACTCCCATTTCAAGTGCTCGTGGATTCATCTCAAAAAAGTCCTAGGGAGAACGAATGTAGAAGATATAAAAGACGGAAGGGCAAAGCGGCACAACCTTCAAGAGTGATAGACCTCAAGAGGAGTGCGGTAACCAAATCTCAGGTGGACCCAAGGAAAGTCTTATACAACAGATTTTAAAGAGGGGAACCGTGAGGACGTCCCACGGGTTAAGTCGAGCAAGCTTTAAGAAGCTCTAAGAAAGAGCCCAAGATATTCCGTCCAATCATTTTTGGGAAGAATATTCCAAAATCTCTACATGTAGCTTCCCTATTTGATCAATACTAATAACCTCCTGTATGCGGATTGGAGGACTATAATGATGACTTCGCTTTTACTAAAAAAAACTATACCTGACAGTTCTGTACCATAAATGACACTGTTTGGAATAGCATTCCTTTCACTTGTTTTATGTCTTCTCATTTGCAACTTGGAGGGTTTTAGCATTCGAGTGCTGAAGTTATACGCGGTATATTAAGAATCTAAGCGCTAGATATAACAGTTTCCAACACCTGTGGTCCTTTTTTCCCTTATCTGATGTATGTATGTTGCATATTCAAGTGTAATTCTCAAAAAACAGATTACATTTCAACCGGTTAGAGTAGTGTCTACAATTATTTAGCATAAGTATATTCAATTCGGTACAAACGACATTCCATATGAAAAAACACAAATATAGTAAAGATTGAGACTTGAAACGAAATCTTTAATGAAAATTACACTTTAATATACATAACTCGTTCATTAAATAAACGGAGAACGCATTGAAATAGTTTCACATCCATTAGAACACTTCTACTAGACGATGATCACTGAAAATTAGAAAGCATTGAGTAGCTATTTTGTCGAAGTACAAGAATTTTTATTAATGGCCGTCTAGAGGACCCCATTTAGCAATTAAACTCAAGCATTTCAAGTCTTGAGGCAAGTGTTTTGTGTCTAGATTATTGAGTTGGAATACAATAATTCATACTGCTTTTGCTGTATTGATGGTGGATGTGTCATTCAATTTTGTGGATTAATTGAAGTTAGTCATTAACACTGTTGGGTGCCAGCTCAGTGGTCTAGATGTTAAGCGTTTGTGTGAGACCGATATATTCTGGGTTCGGATCTCGTAAGGCGGGATCGTGGATGCGCACTTCCACTGAGGAGTCCCACAACAGGACGAAACGGCCATCCAATGCTTCCAGATTTTCCATGATGGTCTAGCTTCAATTGACTCATGAATTCAACTATTAAACTATTATAATATCCACATAAATTCCTTCTGACATATTTATTTCCATGAAAGTTACTCTGCTGTCTAGATCATATTACATCCTAGTTAATTATAAATCATAAATATATTTTAAGCAAAGATGGATAGCGGCTAACAGTGGAACCCAGTAAGACGCGCGTTTCGTCCCGCCTGGGACTCTTCAGTTGTATTTACCTGCACCCAAGAGACGATGTTCACTCCAGGACTCGAACCCAGTACTGTTCGCTTTTAACGCCATCGCGTTATCCACTTAACTACTGAGTCCTGATAGCCACCTGCTTGTGCAATGAGGTGAAGTTTAAATTCACTTGGTGTTGTCTTACTTGTATCTTCCCATTGTAAAACAACACCAAGTGAACATAAATATACTGGTTTGTTCTGTCACAATAAATAAGAAAAATTGTATTTCTGACGTTTCATAACTGAATATAATCTACTTCTTCAAATTAGGTTTGGTGCTTAAACCGAACGGTTCTGGGTTTGAGTTTCCTTGTGAACATCAATTGGATACAGGTACATGTCAGTTGTTAAGTCCCAAATAGGACAATATACACACATGTCCTCAACTCCACTACTAGACATTATCAAACTTTAATGAATACTTTAGTGTTCTCTTTTAACGATATAGAACATATTTTCCAATCATTCATTATGATATCCTTCTTATATTAACTTTAATATACATTCTTAGTTGATTGGTTTGATTATTAAATTAGGCGTATTTTGTTATTCATTATTCTCTTTCCTAATTCTCTGTTTGATAGTTTGATGATTATGTAATGCCGAAATTTTTTTTTCTTGTTGATATGTTGTTTCACCGTTCTGTTTCCCTCTCTCTCTCTCTCTCTCTCTATGTGTGTGTGTGTGTGTCTATAGCCAATCACCGATGACAATGTTGAACTTGTTGGAAATAGATTTCTTCACCAAATACATTTTTTCTATGACTTAATCCGTTTACGTAGAATATTAGAATGTTAGAAAAACGAATGGTGGTAGAAATTAACCTACTACTAGAATAGAATAGTTTACTCTTTTAAGCTAATGAAATCATTTGATATGTATATATCTTCTACCCTTTAAAGCAATAACAACAAAAACAAAATTGTTTTTCTATCCTTTTTTTATCATTTCGTATTCGATTGATCAATAAATCTGTAATTTCAATAGTTGAAATCATGAGTCAATTGAAGCTAGACCACCATGGAAAACCTGGAAGCACTGGACGGCTGTTTCATCTTAGTATGGGACTTCTCAGTGACAGTGCGCATCCACGATCCCACCCCCCGCGAGACTCGAACCCAGGACCTATCAGTCTCGCACGCGAGCGCTTAACTATTAGGCCACTGAGCTGGCATCCAATGGTGTTAATGTCTAACTTCAACTAATCCACGAAATTGCGCCACCGTACAGCATTGTCTTCAGTGAGCTGATATCTCACAACGGACCTGGTTGGACTCCAGTGGTCACGGCTTCTCACTAGAACTCCAGGAAGTGCCTCTTGAAGTCAGTCACTAGTGATCAGATGATTATTATCGGAAGGGATTTTGTGGAGATTTTAGAAATTCCAACAGTTGAAATCATGAGATTCGATTCATTGTTTACATTATTGGTTTGTTTTATTGCTTTTTATTAGTTGAATGTATGAGTCAATTGAAGCTAGATCACTCTGGAAAACGTGGAAGTACTGGATGACCGTTTTATCCCAATGTGGGAATCCTCAGCAGTGCGTATCTACAATCCCACACGTAGGACTCAAACTCATGATTTTCGGTCTCACTCATGAATGCTTAACATCTAGATTACTGAGCCCGCATCCAACAGTGTTAATGTCTAACTTCTAGCTTTAATTGACTTATGAATTCAACTATTAAAAATTACTACAATATCCACAAGACCTCATTCTGACAATAATCGTTATTTACTCACTAGTGACTGAAGTTCTAATGAGAAGCCATGGACAGTGGAGTCCAACCATGTCTGTTTTGAGATGGTAACTTACTGAAGACAATGGTGGATGTTGGCATGATTTCGTGGATTAGTTGAAGTTAGACATTAATCGTTCGCGCGAGACTGATAGAGATTAAACGTTCGCTCACGAGACCGAAGATCCTGAGTTCGGGTCCCACTTAGATGCGCGCTGCTGATGAGTCCTGCACAAGGACGAAACGGTCGTTCAATTCTCCCAGATTTTCCATTGTGCTCTAGCTTTAATCGACTTATGAATTAAACTATTAAACTAAATTTGCAAAATGTCACAAATTCGATGATCATATTAAATCTTAATAATGATACCTACAAACTCATTCATAGTAGAAATGATCATGTTTTACTGAATCAAATTAAATACAATAACTTCTAAAGGAGATTAACATCTTATTGAGTATATAGCGTTGAAAGCTGAATGGTTAAACCATTCATGGTTCGAACCACTTAGATTCTGTTTTGGTTTGAACAGTCAGGTAGCTTTCTATTTCTCTTTATCTCTCTTTCCTACACACACACACACATACATACATACATACATACATACATACAGATCGTATTTCATCCAAAGCCCTGAATACTCCTATAATTGTATTCGATCAATAAAGTTACAATGGAATCTGACTATTACCAATATTAGGTTTTATTGTTATTGATTTAAAAACAAACTGAAAATTCGCTTAATTGATTGATGTGCACTTGTTCTTATGATCGAATTACTGAGAGAAGTAAATCGATTGATTGATTGATTGATCGATCGGTAAGTAAACACAGTTTCTTCAAATCAATAAATCAGAATTTAATAGCTGTGCTATTTTTAATTATTTTCCAGTTGTAGTATCAGTTCCATGTGAGAAGTATCTTTAATTTATATAAAATTTTATAGAAATCAAGTATTCGGTAGCCAGTTCAGCCCCCAAATACCCTGGTACGGCCGAGAGTGGGGAGAGTCGGCTCTCTCTTTTTCTCTTTCGAAATGCTCTCACATGACCACGTGCATGCAACCACTGGAAGGAAAGTCCTATTCACTGCTTTCTCTCACCACGGGTGTTGTTTATGAAACTGAGAGGACGAAAAGTGAATGTCCGGCACCGGCTTTAACCGGGTTGCTGGACACGGATGGTCCACCTACGGGAGTTGGAAAACACTCGTTCCAAAGCAATGGTATACATGTTCTCCATGATCCCGTTGGTCACCGGCTACCATGTGTCTGTATCTCCTGAAATTGCTCCACTGCCATGTGGTTCAGATCTTTAGGTCGAAGGCTCCGGATGTGGCTCCCTAAGAAAACCATTTGTTTCGGTTTGAGCACCAGAGTAGTATCACAACCCTCACACATATCAAATGAGATTTGTGTGGCGCATATGTATTTGCTGCCTCCTTGTACCAATGTTTATAGGCTTAAATAAATAAACAAACTTTCAGTAGCTGAGTTCATGAGTCAATTGAAGCTAGACCACCATGGAAAACCTGGAAGCACTGGACGGCTGTTTCATCTTAGTATGGGACTCCTCAGTAGCAGTGCGCATCCACGACCCCACCTCGCGCGATTCGAACCCACGACCTTTCAGTCTCGTGCCGGGAGCCTAACCAACTAGACCACTGAGCCAGCATCAAACGGTGTTAATGTCTAACTTCAATTAGTCCACGAAATTGAGCGACACATACACCATTGTCATCAGTGAGTTACTACCTCACAACTGACCCGGTTGAACTCCACTGATCACTGTATCTCACTAGAACTCCTGGATATATCACTTGAAGCCAGTCACTAGCTAGCATATGTTGATTAGTATCAGAAGGGGTTTTGTGGTGATTGTAGTAATTTCAATAGTTGAAATCATGAGTCAATTGAAATTACTACAATCTCCACAAAACCCCTTCTGATACAAATAAATTAACCCAGTTAATCACGTATTTTAAAGACAATTTTCAGTGTTTTTCATATCATAGGGATTGTATATACTTGTGTTAGACTTGATATCATTCAATTTTAATTGTATCATATTCACAATATTATTTCATCGAATCAGTCACAGAATTCTTTACTTGTTCACATCACTTTGAAAAATATAAGTTCTTCGTAAAAATTAGGCGATACACATACGCAATTGATCGATCGCTGAATAGTAATCAATATTATGTTTATCTACTCCTTCAAGTCCTGATCAAATTTTATCGATCAATTTGGAATTCGGTTATAAGTGTAAGTGACTCAACATCACTTACACCTTGTTGACTCATGATTTCAATCTGTGAAATTTCTAAAATCTCCACAAAACCCATTCTGATAATAATAATCAACTGCTCACTAGTGACTGACTTCAGGAAAAACTCCCGAAGTTCTAGTGAGAAGCCGTTACCAGTGGAGTTCAACCAGGTCTGTTGTGAGATAGGAACTCACTGAAGACAATGCTGTACGGTGGCGCAACTTCGTGGATTGGTTGAAGTTAGACATTAACACCGTTGGACGCCGGCTCAGTGGTCTAATGGTTAGGTGCTCGCGCGCGAAGCCAGTAGGTCCTGGGTTCGAGCCCCGCGTGGTGCGGGATCGTGGGTGCGCACTGCTGAGGAGTCCCATACTAGGACGAAACGGCCGTCCAGTGCTTCCAGGTTTTCAATGGTGGTCTAGCTTCAACTGACTCATGATTTCAATCTGTGAAATGTAAGATTTTGTTTGAAGGTAGTCCTACATATCAATCGTCATTCGAATAGCTCAGTAATAATGTCTCAGACTTCGAAGTTGGGTGACGCGGATTCGATTCCTACAGGTAGAATCAGTTCGTTTAAGATCAAAGGTAGACTATCACCGATAATGTATAATCCTTCAAATACAACAATTTCAGTCACTTCACGATCTTACTCAACCATCTTACATTGCCCTTGGTAGACAACTGGCTCACATCTGACATGGTTGAACTCTACTGATTATGGCTTATTCACAGAACCTTAGAAATTACCTTTCAAAACAAATCACCAATGAACGCATGGCTATCATTGGTGTAATCAGTTGTGGATACTTTCAATACTACATTTGGAACTGAACTTAGTTATGACACCATTGGAAATTAGGGATCATTAACCGTTTCATTCTAGAAATAAGTTCGATCTTTTGATGAGTTGTGAATGCACACTACACTTTCAAAGAACCTTACATAACCAGTTCAATAGTCTTCTTTGATTCTTAATAGCTGTTTAACTAAAGTTAATCTTTACTGTGAAAGTAATTCCATATACACTGACTGTGAATAATACAAAATTCACAGTCTATTCATTCGTGTTTATGGGTACATCCATGTGAAATATCGATTTTAATATTCATAGTAGTATCTATATATGCGTGTATACACCCATAATACTAAATAATAAGTAGTACAAAGATTTCGAAAGAAAGAAAGTAAACAAATTTTTATTTATGTGTTTACAATTTTGTAAATATGTGAATAGTCAGTAGTAAGTAATATTAGTTAGTAGTGGGTATCAGTCAACAATATACACATTGAAACATTTACATACAAGCTCGTAAACACGATCCCGCATATAGACAGATAGATAGATATACATACTCAACTAATGTTTCTTTTTTCCACTTAGTTACTACCACTACCACTACTACTACTCTTATGCTAGTAGTAGTAATAATAATAATAGTAATGGTAGTAGTAATGTCATTACTATTCCTTATCGTTGGGTCATTTTATCAATGATGAATAGCCATATAAGAAGTGTATGATATTTCATTTTTCATCTAACTGATTAATGTTATGATTAGTGATAATGAGTAGAATGTTAGTCATATTAGCCCTTCCTGCTCATTTACACATATTTACCATGATAGTGATATATCTTATCCAGAATAGTACTATTATTAGTGGTATTATTATTAGTCATCAATATATGAATTATTCAAACTGTTTACTTGGTATTTGTTTCTATGTTCTTGCTCGGTGCCTCTCTCTCTCTCCCTGTCACACACACACACAGTCACTCTCGCTCGCGCTCTCTGTGCGTGTGTGTGTGTCTCTTTACTTCGTTCGTACACTTTCATTTAATGTCTATTGTCTTATTTGTTTCTCTCCTTGATATACTACTAACACATATACACATTATCAATGATTTATCAACATGATTCAGTCGGTACTATTTATTTATTATGATTAGAGAAGGTTTACAAAGTTCTCTTGTTATGATTACTTGTTTATTATTATTATTATTGTTATCACCATCTGAATGAGAAAGAAACCAATACAGTACTGATCATATTAGTAATAATAGTACTCTATAATTATTTGTTTTATATGTTTGTTTATCTATCTTTTGTACACACAATACACATAGACAATAGATATGCATCGAATTGTATAGAACAGTAGTATTGATAGTGGTAGTGGTAGGGTTAGTAGTAGTGGTAGGTGATAGGAGTATTAGTAGTAGATGTGGAATAGCTGTATTCGATTGTCTGTGTTTCATTTAATTTACTTAGTTCTTTGTATTTAATTGATAAATCTAACTACCCCACATATACACATGTTTATTTATCTCTAGTGTGGTGTAGTATAACTTAAACATGAATACAATATACAAATGTAAATATTGATTGATTAAATGATGATTAGCATCGACTTAGTATAAAATGTGTAGTTACTCTATCCTATAGTTCCTATCGTTTTTATCCTAGTATAGGACTCTTCAGTAATGTTCATTCATGATCCTACATGCAGAATTCGAACTCAGGACCTTCGGTTTTGCGCACGAATACTAGTGACAGTTAATAATTGGAAAAAAAGGAGCGAAAACCAGTATAATCGGAAGACTAATTCTTCACATCACCATAAATTTGATGAGGAAATTGAAATCATATCAACTTGGAAGCAGTCAGTCAGTCAGCTACAACATAGGACCAGGCACATATATGCATCAATCCAAGTTGCCAGACCTTATTAGCACAACAAGATGAACACCGGATTCATATAAGCGGTTAATATATAAAAGAAAGATTGCATATAAGGATATAGTACAGGAAGAGTGAATTAGTTCGAAGAAAGAAGAAAAATAGTGTATACGCCATTGTAATAGATTCTGAGCCATGTCACCCACAGTCTCCAACCATTGGTTACATTAGTCACGCGGACCGCAAACAAGTAGTCTGCATCTAACAACATGGCTCAGACCAGATTTTAGTGACTTCAAACACTGATGCCACGTTTTGGTTTGGGCGCTCCTAACTTTCTTCCAACCACCCCCTACACTAGTCAGGATTACGCATCGTGGTAATCGGTGTTCAAGCATATGCAACACGTGGCCTGACCATCTCAGTGGATGAGCTTAGGAGCGCAACAACACCGCGTAAGAAACAACTACTTGATTCCAGTCACATGGTCTTTCCTAAGGTATTTTTTTGATGCTGTAACTAAGTACATTTTAAGCGTGGTATTTGGTCATTTACTACAGATTATCACTAGCTATCTATAGAAAGTGTAGTGTTACACCACTTATAGTCTGTTTGGCAAATGGTTATCTACAGTATATAGTAGTATTATTTAGAGTTGCTTAAATCAAAATTGAACATTCACATTTGTCGTTCTTTTTTGTTTTGATATTTATAATCTTCAGTGAGATAATCAGAATCTGTAATGCATAATTTGTTTGAATTATGGAATACTTTCATGTTTCGACTAATATACCTCAATAACTATGAGTTCGTTAACACTATTTATTGTATACGGTAAAATGATCGGTAATTCATATAGTAGTTTCGCCCCCCCACACACACACTCAAATTACCATTCACAACATCAGGAATACCAATTTATCTATTTATTTGAACACAAATATTGGTACAAAGGGGCACCGAGTACATATGCTCCAAACAAGTGACGTGATTTGTGTGTGGACTGTGATACTACCCAGGTGCCCAAACTGAAACAGGTGATCTTATTAGGGAAGCACACTCGGAGCATTCGACCTAAAGGTTTGATCCGCAAGGCAGTGGAACAACGTCGGGAGATACAGTCACATGATACTCGGTGATCAACAATGGATTCCAATGTTTCATAATTTTCACGTATTCTCCTCATCTTAATGGTGAACTTTGTCGTTATATTAAGTAGTAGCAAATAGGATTATTCAGGATAATTCCATCTAAGCTTGATGATACTTTTTTGGAAATTATATTTTACTTACTTACCTGCGCCTGTTACTCCTAATGGAGCATAGACCGCCGACCAGCATTCTCCAACCCACTCTGTCCTGAGCCTTCTTTTCTAGTTCTATCCAAGTATTGTTAATTTTTCTCATGTCTATCTCCATTTCTCCAAGTAGTGTGTTCTTTGGTTTTCCTCTTTTCCTTCGGCCTTGAGGACTCCATCTGAGAGCTTGTCTCGTGACACAGTTGGGTGCCTTCCTCAATGTGTGTCCTATCCAATTCCAGCGCTTCTTCTTGATTTCTTCCTACACTGGAATTTGGTTTGTTCTTCCCCACAGTAGGTTGTTGCTAATAGTGTCCGGCCAACGGATCCGAATTATTTTGCGTAGAGAGCCGTTAATAAACACTTTTATCTTCTGGATGATTGCTTTCGTAGTTCTCCAAGTTTCCGCCCCATACAGTAGAACTGTATATTTTACTTAAAAGTAATTGTAAGTATATGGTGATGAAGGTTGCTCAGTTTGATTGGAATCATGAATCGATCAATCTTAGACCATCATTAATAATCTCCAAGCATTGAACGGTCGTTTCGTCATGGCATATAACGCATCAATAGTGAGCATCCACGATCTCACAACAAATGGAGTCGAACTCAGAAACTTCGATTCTGCACATGCATTCTCGACCTTCAGATCACTGAGTTGGAATCCAACGGTGTTGATGTCGAACTTCAATCAATCCACGTTAGTGTTTGAACAGCTTCCATTGTGATCGGTAGCTATATGTCTCGCACTCAACACGGTTCAACTCCACTGGTCACCGTCATGGAAGATGGTCGCGCAATATCATGGATAACTTGAAGTTAAAACTTAACACTGTTGGATGCAGACTCATTGGTCTAGTTGTTAAGCATTTTTGTGCAAAACCGAAGGTCCCGACTTCGACTCTCTTTGTTACAAGATCATCGATTCTTACTGCTGAGTATTCCCATACTAGGACGATATGCCTAGTTCGTAATAGGGTAGATGAGGTCACATAGATCGTTGTTAGAGGTGTGAGTAGTTAGGTCTGGTCTTGACGATACGGGAGCGTGATCACAGACCCCAAACGAGAAGTGTTTGAGGCTGGTCACATTGTTGTGTGTGCTACTGATATCGACAGATATAAGTAGTATGTATCATTAATCGAATGTGGAATGCCTGGCAGCAGGTTAAGAAAATCAAAGAAAAGAGAACGAGATGAGAGAATGATTGCTGGGGAAACGAAGAAACAACAAAGTCTGTGATGATTGATTGACATTTTGCAAATGAAATATTTACTGTATGATTCTCAGATTTTACTGAGACGTTCTGTAATTTTGTGTTAAAATCCATTTATTTGTTTTGACTGGTGTTCTCGTTCATCACAACATGTATCCTCTTTGCAAGAAGTTTCTGATGTGAAAGCCTTGTACTTTTCAGACTTTACCGCCTGTGATAGAAACCCATGAGACAAGATGAGGTGTACTGCTTGGGTGGGGGCAATCTTTTCAAACTCCCTCCTTTCGTTGTCGGACGACAGCATCAATTTAGATGCTGGCCAAAAAAACATTACAGATACCGGTACGACTTAACCGTCGGAGCACGAGTTTTTTTATTTCAGAATTATGGTGCTCCAGACAACATACTTGATATGGTAGAACCAAAAGTAGCAAGTGTTCCAGTCGATATTACTGGACTGAATTATTAGGATATCCACTCTCAACTACGGTCAGTCTCAGCCTGGATATTTATCGCTGAAGTCTATGACTAAAGTGATACGAGATGTTTCAGGTTCAAATCTCACAAGGAACATTAATCCCAAGAATACAACTAAATCTTACTGACCATGACCAACTACCATAGATCCCCTTATATAGGCTTCCTACTGATAATCTCCTAATCTCTCACACCAAACAGAGTCCATCATAGTGTCGAGTCGCATCACAACTTGATCAACAGAACTCCATAATCAATACTAAACACTAGGCAACGTGGTTATTTGATAATTAATCGGTATAAACTCATAATTAATTGATCACAGGGTGGTGATCAGTGTCATGTATGCCAGGTCCTTCTTAGTGCAGATCGAATGCTATCGACCAAGTCGCAATGTGGTCACTAGCCTAGACTCGACATTGCATGCACTATTTTGAGATAAGATGGTGGTTGGAGGTAGTCAACCATGATCAATCAATTGTGAATACGTCTCAGTCCTACATGAGGTCAGTCGTGGCTCGGATAGCCCAGTGGTAACATCTCTGGCTGTGAAGATGGGTGACACAGAATCGAATCCGGCAGGGAGCATCAGTTCCCTCAAAATTACAGGTACACCTTCCCGATGAGTGCCAAATAACACAAAACCCGGGTCCAGGGTTTCCTTTTGACTACCTCCAACCATCATCTTATTACTATAAATTATAATGCTTTCAATCGTCCATACGTACATTTACATGTATATATTTCCACTAAGAAATCTTTAAAAAATTATCGGACAAAATGGATAGTGAGATGGTGGAGAAGATTCGTAGCTCAGGTGGATGATTTTGATGGAGTTTTGTTCTCTGAGTTGTATAGTTTTATCGTAATGCTTTCATCATTCTTCTGAACAACATCATCAACAAAAACTTCAGGTAGAAGTGAAATGTTCGAATTCCTCCACATGTCGTTCACAGCTTGTCCTGTACACCTCGATGTTGATTGATTTAAGGTCAACAAGAACCAATCAACATCGAGGTGTACAGAACAAGCTATGAGCCACTTCATTTCTACCTGAAGTTTATGCTAATGATGTCCTTGAGAAGAACGATGAAAGCTCCACGACCAAATCATCCAGCTCAGAGAACAAAACTCCATCAAAGACAAGATGGATTATTATTATTATTATTAGTATTATTAAAATGATAAAAAAAAGTCGGCCTTAGATCCAAAAATAAATATTTCAAAACTTCATTTATATTAAAAGGCTACCACCAGTCAAACATGATCATTATTATTGGTTAGATAGATTACAATTCCATTTGAACATCTGTTCCTGACAGTGATAATAACATTTTGTCCTAAACACCATAGTAACATATATATATATTGACAAAATAAACACAGACACACAGACACAGACACACACACATTTCACCATCTCTATATATTTACGCAAATAGTGTACAATATCTTTTGTTTTACTCACTAACCATTATGATTTGTATTTCCCAAAAATATTGTTAAACTATATATGTGCGTGTGCTTAGGTATGCGTGTGTGTGTGTGTGTATATATATATATATATATAGAAAGATAGAGAAAGAGAAATCAAGATAAGAAATATGAAATAGTTATTTTAATCAAATACATATGTACATCTTAATTATATCAAATGCCTATACACTCAATTATGTACATTCTTTATATATGTGTGTACGAGTGAATAACACCGCCACCACCGCCACAACAACAACAACAACAACATGAACAGATAGATTTCAGTAGACTATTTAACATTAAACCAGCATCTGTTTGACATGAATACAACGTGGAAATGATTCGTTTATTATAGAAAGAGAGAAAGAGAGAGGAAATATAATGAACATTTATTCAATATATATATATAGTAGATAATTACTATTACTATGATTATCTTAATAGCTGTATTTACAAAATGCTACTGTGAATTGTAATATTTTGAGAGGAGATTTTTGAAGTTCTACTAAGAAATTGTAATTAGTGGAGTTGAATCATGTTGAATGTGACATAGATATTAATCAAAGATAATGGAAGATGTCTGAGCGGCATGATGGATTGGTTGAAGTTAGACATTGACACCGTAGGATAACAGACGATTGGTCTATAAGTTAAGTATTCGCTCGTCAGATCAACGGTGTTGGGTTCCAATCCTATGTGCATGATCATCGATGCATACTACTGAATAGTCACATACTAGGAACAATCGACCGTCCGCTGCTCGCAGCTTTTCAATGGTACTTTCATATTGATCGCTTCATGAATTCAATATGATTCAATAATCTCCACAACCACAAATTGGAAATGATCATGTGCTCACTAGTGACTGGCCTCGAGAGGGAATTCTCAGAGTTCTGTCCTAATGAGAAGCCGTGACCAGTGGAGTTTAACCGTGTTGAGTGTGAGACATATAGCCATTGAACACAATGGAAGATGTTCAAATACTATCATGGATTGATTGAAGTTCAACATCAACACCGCTGGATTTCAACTCAGTGATCTAGAGGTTGAGAATCCGTATGCAGAATCGAAGATCCTGAGTTCGACTCCGTTTGTTGTGGGATCGTAGATGCTCACTGTTGATGAGTTATATGCCATGACGAAACGATTGTTCAATACTTGGAGGTTATTAATAGTGATTTCAGATCGATCGATTCATCAACATTGAAAAATAAATAATATCCATTCATAAACATGAATGCATCTAGGACTTTTAGAACAGTTAAACATGGAATAAAATAATATGTATCTTGAAATAGTGGTTCTGAATACCATATCTTTACGTTTATATATGTACACTTTACTGATGAATCCCAGCTATCATGGGATCTAGGTCAAAGACTTCCTGCTGACTACTTTTAAATATCTAACATCAAGGTTAAATGTGTATAATATCGAGTCACTTATAGTAGTGATCAGATTAAAACTTGTTCGATAAGATTTGGTCATAATATAAGCATAGTTTCGAACTCGAGTGACTTGTAGACTGACTTTAAGATTATTTTGATTCATTTTATTCAATCAGAATATATCAGAAGGGGTTTCGTGAATATTATAGTAATTTTACTAGTTGAAGATAATGATGAATGTGTCGCTCAATTTCGTGGGTTGATTGAATTTAGACATTAACACCGTTGGATGCCGGCCGATTCAGTAGTCTAGAGGTTAAGAGTTCGCACTCGAGACCGGTTTGTCCTGGGTTCGGATCTGACGAGTCGGGATCGTGGATATGCACTACTGAGTAGTCCCATAATAGGACGAAACGGACGTCCACTGCTTCCAGGATTTCCATGGCGATCTATCTTCAATTGACCCATGATCTCAACTATTAAAACCCGAAAATAGCATATGAGAATGAGTGATATATGACAGAAGATGAAAGAATTTAAAAAGAGTATATTATTTTATATAATTAAAGTACTTTTCTAAGCTATTCATAAGTTATAGGAAGGACTGGTTAGCCATCGTTGATAATAAAGCCACAAATAGATGTGTTTTAGATCAAGTTATCATAACACATTACTACGACAAGATAGGATAGCAAAGCACATTAAAATAATATAGTAACCATTGATGTAATTGAAAAAGACAGAATGGAATACTAGAATTACGACACATTTCCATTTTAATAGTTGAGATCATGAGTCAACTGAAGCTAGACCACCATGCAAAACCTGGAAGCACTGGACGACCGTTTCGTCCTATTGTGGGACTCCTCAGTGACAGTGCGCATCCATGATCCCGCCTCGTGAGATCCGAACCCAAAACCTATCAGTGGACCTACCAGTGAAATTCAACCGAGTCTGTTGTGAGATCCTAACTCACTGAAGACAATGGTGAATGTGTCACGCGGATTAGTTGAATTTAGACATTAACAGAGTTGGATACCGGCTGATTCAGTGGTCTACAGGTTAAGAGTTCGCACTCGAGACCGACTGGTCCTGTGTTCAAATCTCACGAGTCAGGATCGTGGATGCACAATGCTGAATAGTCACATACTAGGACGAAATAGTCATCCAGTGCTTCCAGATTTTCCATGGTGATCTATCATGATCTCAACTATTAAAATTACTATCATATCCACAAAAAAACCTCATTCTGATCCATTTCCATCTGTAATAATCGAATCAATTAGTGATAGTAGTTGTTGTGTTAGTGATGGTAGTGAGAACAATAAAGAACTGAAATTTTCTTTCTTTAAAAAAAATAACTTCATTATACTTAATACAAAATAGTAACTGGATATATCTGTATTGTAAGTGTGTGTGTGTGTGTGTTCAACTATTTTCATCAATTGTAAAACTGTTTAAAAAATTTATTGGAAAATGTGTAAAACAAAATGGAGATAGATGGATAGATAGATAGATAGACAGACAGACAAACTGTGTGTGTGTGTGTATGTGTATGTGAGAAAGAGATCCAGAGGACAAAATGTTTCTATCCCCCCCTTTTTATTTTTTTTCTCCAATAGTTACAGAACAGAATTGTTATCTGGGCTAGTCTCTCTCCCTCCCCCTTCACACAATTTATCCATTCGTTACTATACTAGTTTTTTTAGCCTCAATTTGAAATCTTTTAGTTGTTTTTTAAAAAAAATTCAGTTTCACATCACAGACTGATTGTTTTTGCTTACATATATATATACTGTTATACTTCAATGAGTAATAACTGTGGTAATAATTTGTAATGTTCCGGGGTAAAACAAAAAAAAGAGGTTGATATGAGTACTTTTGGGTGGGTAGGGAGGGGATATAGAAAAATAGACACTTGTAAAAATGTATATCAATTTATGGTTTATTACATTTTAACGCTCAACTACTGACATTTTTTTGTTGGTTGGTGGGGGGGGGGCGGGAGATGAGGAGGAAAGTAGGTAACTGGATAACTATGCTATACACAAATAATTTCTATGTTTATTTGTATATAATTGTGTCCAGTGTACTTTAGTTTACCCATTTGACGTCGAATTGAGTTGTTTTTTTTAATGAAAGAGAACAATAACAATCATTAAATTCACTTGCTATTGTTTAGTTGAATCTTCCTATTGATGATTAGGACTACAACTGATCAGTCTCTTGTTAGCATATGTGCATACCATGCGTATTGCTTCGATATTGCCTTAAATCAAAAGCTTTATAAGCAAATACAGATAGTGGTTAGCAGAGCGATCTAGGACCCATGTTTCGCCCTATTTCGGACTCGTCAGCTGGATGTACCTGTATCTCAGAGTTGATGTTCACTGTGGGACTCGAACCCAGTACTGTTCGGTTCAAAGGTCATCACCTAATCCACTTAGCTAATGAGTCCTGATAGCCACTTATTTGTTGTAGAAAAAAGCTGGATATTGTGTTATGGATAATGCTCGAAATTGATCGAATGTCCTAGTTTAGTGAACGAGAACACCAATAGGGACAACCAAATGTATGTGAATATAAAATTACAGAACCTCTTAGTAAAATCTGAGAATCATACAGTAAATACATTTGTTATATCTAGAGTTTCGATTCTTAATATACTGCGTATAACTTGAGCACTCGAAAGCTTGAACCCTTCCAAGTCGCAAATGAGGAGACAGAAAACAAGTGAAAGAAATGTTATTACAAACAGTGTCATTTATGGTACAGATTTTAGTAAAAGTGAAATCATCATTATAGTCCTCCAATCCGCATACAGGAGATTATTAGGATTTATCAAATAGGGAATCTACATGTAGAGATTTTGGAATATTCTTCCAAAAAATGATTGGATGAATAATCTTCGGCTTTTTTTTAGCTTCTTTGGGTTCATTCATGGACCGCCCTCATAACATCATTTGCAAAATATCTATCAATTGTGTAAGACGCGATTGTTCCTTTGTTTCCACACCAATCATTCTCTGTTCTCATGCTCTTCTCTTCGGCCTTCTTAACCTTCTGCCGTCAGATATTTCACTGTCGATTGATGACATATATTACTTTTATCTGTCGATATCAGTAGCACACACCACACTGATGGACTGGTCGTGATAACTGTGTTCATAAATTAGGATTTTCAATAAGTTTGAATAACAAACAGATATTAACTACAATCTCACTGAACACAAATTTCTCATTACGGATTGTTATGATCAATGTAGAATCAATAAAAACTATGAAGTACTGAAAACAGTCCATTCGTCTCAGTTTAAAATTCACCATCACTTCACTATATAGTCAGTCAGTCAGTCAGTCAGATACAACGTAGGACCAGGCACATATATGCATTGGTCCAAGGTTTTCACTGAGGTGTCGAAACACGAGGATGAGATTTCTACTATTGAGTGGAAATGTAATGCTTCATAAGTTATTGATGAATGATCTCTTTTTCTGGTTACTAATGATGCTTCCCTATTGATGTTAATTCACGACAAAATCAATACTTGGGTTAAAATGAATTTCCCACAACTCGTTCAATCAATTTGACATTGCAAGTTTCTATAAGCTAAAAATGTAAATTGTTGGATACCAACTTAGTGATCCAAAGGTTAAGTGCTGCCAGTGAAATCTGAAGGTTATGTTTGGTAGTAGATGCGCTCTTCTGAGGAGTTCCGTACAAAAACAAATAATCTATCCAGTACTTCCTGATCCTCAAAGGTTGTATGTGTGAGATTAATCCGTGAGGTAAAATATAAAATTTAGCAATCTCTATACATTTCCTATACACTTATGCGTTTTTGTAGTTTAAATCACGAATTAACCTTCGCTAGACCACCATTAAAAATGTGAAACACTGGACAACCATTTCATCCTAGTATGGAACTACTCAGCAATGTGTATCTATGACCTCGCTACAGGAGTCGTATCTTAAAGCTAGTTACTAATCGGTACATGATCATTATCAGTATCAGGGGATTTGAGGAGATTGTGAAATTTTTCACAGAATACCTTGTTAAAATATGAGAGCCATACATTGAATACTTCATTTGCAAATTTCAATCATTTATCCTTCACATTTTGTATGATTCTTCCAGTTCCCAGTTTCTTTCCATTTCCCTGTCTATTCTCTTCAATACAATCTTCTTAGTCTTCTGCTGTCAGGTTTCCCACTTCCAACTGATGTTACATACTCCTTGATATATACAAAATATTTGTCTACATCAGAAACACAAAGATCAATTTAGTGGTGGAAAAAATTTCAGTAAATCCGACTACATACTATTATCGTACACAAACAGAAAGAAGGGCGAAGGGCTTGGCACATGATTTTGTGTTGATTCAAGCTGGATTACATTTCATTAAAAATAATACTCTGGTACGGCCGAGGGTGGGGATAGTCAGCTCTTGCTCTTGAAATGCTGTCACATGACCACTTGTATACAGCCACTGACAGGGAAGTCCTATTCACTGCTTTCTCGTGACCGCGATGTTGTTTATGAAATTGAGAGGACGAAAAGCGAATATCCAGGGCTTTATCCGGGATCTTCGATATAGAGAATCCACTCAGGGGAGTTGGAAAACCCTGATTCCAAAACAATGGTGCACATGTTCTCCAGAATCCTGAAGGAACAAATGGTGTATGAACCAATGGTTGGTCACCGCCTACCATGTGACTGCATCTCTTGACGTCGCTCCACTGCCTTATGGATCACACCTTTAGGACGAAGACTCGAGGAGTGGCCCCCAATAAAACCACCTGTTTCGATTTGGTCCCAGCCTTCACGCAAATGTGGAGCATATGTATTTCAGTACCTCTTCGTATCAATGTTTATGTGTTTAAGTAAATAATAAATAAACACTGTAGTATGAGGGGAAATCTTCAGGTCCATCAATAAATTATAGTCTTACCATTACTTGTTATTAATCTTTTCATATTCTGTTTCATAAAATGACACGAGTTTCCGAATCTTTTTGAATAGATTGATCCCATGTATTGCAAGAAGTTCGTGTTATGTCACTATGAATAAAACAATTTACTTGGTTATTTCATTTAACAATTTCAATAGTCAGTTGTTGATCAGTTATAAATGACGTAGAATTTGATAATGTATGTCGATCCAAGTCATTACACTATATTAGCATTGCAAGATGATGTTATCAAGATGGATTCCGCAGAAGGATCCTGGAACCCATGTGCACCATTGGTTTGGAATAAGGGATTTCCAACTCCCCTAGATAGATCCTCCATATCCAGTAACCCGGTTAAAGCCGGTGCCGGATTTTCGGTTCTCGTCCTTTCAAATTCGTAAGTAACAATAATGCCGCAAGAAGACAGTGAGTAGGACTTCCCTGATAGTGTTTGTATGCACGTTGCCATGTGAGAGCATTTGGAGAGGGAGAGCTGAATCTCCCGCAGGGTATTTGAGGGCTTTATTATTCTCAATCCCTTCAAATGCTTCATTGTCAAATTTATGAATCTGGAATTGTAGTAGAGTCTCCTGATTTTGCATGATAATGGTGAAAAGTACTATATTTATTTACTTTTCGTATAGTGAAGGGAAATAATGGACTTATCATGTAGAAAGCTTATACGTGTTTTTCTAGTACTACTCAACAATTATTTTGGGATTTCAAAATTCTAATGTACTCTCTCTATTTTTTCTATTTATCTTCATCCTACTCTATCCAGACGCATTAGACAAGTCCTAATTTGGAATCCTGAAGGAAAACGAAAAAGAGGAAGATCGAAGAACACACTACGTCGGGCATTGGAAACAGAAGTGAAAAGCATGAATAACAACTGGAAATAACTGCTAAGGATCGCCCAGTACTGAGTTGGATGAACAGTGTTGGTGGGAGGCCTATGCTCCTCCATGAGGAGTAACAGGCGTAAGTAAGTAAAGCAAGTAAGTATTCTATCCAAGAATCTTGTGAAATCATTGTAGTTTATCGCCTAGGTCCTTAAAACCTGTCATGATAGTGAATTTTTTCTTGTGTGCTTTATTATAAATAATTGCTTGGGAGGATAGATGACTAGAATTCGAAAAAAGAAACTATAGTGTGATTGTCATCCGGTTTATTCACGAATTTCAACTTGTCTATCTTCTAACACCAAGTATATATATATATATATATACGTATAATATGGGATAGGAATTCTTTGCATGGATATTACTATGCAGAACCAATCTCATATAAGTAGCTAATGATGTTCAATCAAAATGTGAATTAAAAAGAATTGCTTGATATTAAAAGTGTAAGCCATTCGATGCCAACTCACTAGTTTAAAAGCTAAGCTCTCATGTTCAAACTTGGAGACGTTGGATTCCATCCCAAGTGTAGCATGGAAGGTACGTTAATAAAAATATATATACCTAAATAAAACATATATCCACTGCTATTCGTTTTTCAATGGTTGGTCTAACCTTTACATATCTGGGCAGCATCATTGATGAACACGTTGGATCTGACGCATATGTGAAGGACTGGATCGGCAAAGCAAGATCAGCAGATTTATAATCGAAGAACATCTGGAACTCAAAACAACTGTCTGTCAACCAACATTAAACTCAGAATTTTCAGTACGAATGTCAAGATAGTTTCATTGTATAGGGCGGAAACTTGGAGAACTATGAAAGCCATCGTGCCTTGACTTAGACTTTTTTTAATTTACTTTAATTTTCAACTCCTTTCGTAGAATAGTCAGTCAGTCAGTCAAACTCAACATAAAACGTGGGCACTTGTGTACATCGATTCAAATTGTCATACTCCATCAACACACACAGAAAGCTGGAATTGTTAGCACAAATCTCAGAGTAGTAGAAGTAGTAACAGTATTAGTGGTAATAGAAGTGATTAGTCATAGAAGGTACTATTCGAGAGAGAGAGAGAGAGAGGGAGGGAGAAAAAAAGAAAAAAAAGGGAGAGGCAAATGGATTAGTGAGATAGAAAATTTTATGATGAATTCAGAAGCGTATGATCTAAGGGAAGATAGAATGAATGGATTTAAGTTATTATGAGCTATTATGAGCCATGTGACTGGAAGTCTCTAAGCATTGATTATGATAATGACAGTGACCCTGACCAAGTAGTTTGAACTTTTCTACATTGCTCAGTACAATGTTGAGTGTCTTTATGGACTGATACTGTATTTTGATTTGGCTACCCTTAGTTTTCTTCCAACTTACTCTTATATCGGCTATCATTAGATGTCGAGGTAGTCAGTGGTTAGCTATACATAGCTATACATTTCACTACCGCGTTAATCAATTTGCCATCCTTATCTAGTACTCCGTTTCTAACGTCAGAATTGCTAAATTTATGATCTCAGTATATAAGAGTAATGCTTTGAAGACCTCTGTAATCAAATACTAGTAACCTACGATATCCTCTATTTCCAAGGTCTACATTTCACACCCATACAGTAACTACTGCTCTATGAATGACAGCTAAGATTTACCTCATTATTAAAACAATCATCTGTTTTTATACAAGTAGTTCATCAAAGACCTTCGTGCCTCCTATGTGTGTGTTGTGTGCCATATGAAGAGATCATCCATTCACACAAAATATACACATATACACATATGAATACAAATTTATCCAAGAGAACAGTCCAGAATTGATTTATCGACCAACAAACAAATAACCAAACGAGAAAAAATTATTAATAATGACTAATACTGTACATGAACAAGAGCTTAACAACTATGTCATTTGTAAGGTAAACAAATAGATAGTAATGTAGACAGAGATTCTAATACAAAATGACCTTGATAGTGTAAAGATAAAACAAGCCAAAATGATGATAATAAACATTGTACCTACCATTAGTAAAGTACATTCACTTAAATACGATCTGTCTACATTCAATAGAAAACAAGACTTACTTACTTACTACCCTTTTCAGTATACATACTAAAGTAGATCTATATGATTGTTACCTACTATGGTAAGTACTATACTTTACTGTTTAACATAGAAAGAGAAGAAAAACAGAGAAAGAAGGAAAGAAAAAGAAACGAAGAAACTTTTGGATAGAAAACACAAAACTTCACTTCTAATTCCCAATTGTTGACCTTTCTACCCGTGAAAAAAACACAAAAATGTGTTCTATTTCAACAATAATGCACTTTTATTGATAAATGTATGTAAGTCAAAGATACATGAATAGAATTTTAGGGTAGTCGAAAAGTGATATGCGATATAGTTTAATAATTTGTTTTTGATTGAGATCATGAACTGATTGATGGTAGACCACTGTTGAAAACCCGGAGCATTGAACGGTCGTTTCATCCTATTGTGGGACACCTCAATAGCAGTGCATATCCACGATCCCATTTGTGGAATTCGAACCTAAGGGTCTTTGGTCTCACGTATGAACACTTAACCTCTAGACCACTGAACTGGCCGGCATCCAACGATGTTAATGTTTAACCTCAACCAATCCACGAAATTGCGTAACCATCTTCTATTGTACTGAGTTAGATTACCTGTCTCTACCCAGTATGGATTAGCTCGACTGATCAAAGCTTCTCATTGGAACTTCGAGAATTCCCTCACGAAGCTAGTCACTCATGAGCACATGGTTATTGTTATTACTGTTATTATTCTTATTATAGTTTGAATGACGTTTTATTTACAAGGTTACTGCCTATTGTATTTGGTGTTTTTTATTTGTTTTTGTTTAAAAAACATAAAAAAACTAATGGAGAAACAATTTCAGTTTGTGAATAACTGGAAAGAGGTAGTGATTCATATGACTATGTATTACCCCTCTGTGTGTGTGTGTGTGCGTAAGTGGGAAATAAAACAAACAAACAAATGATTACGTATGTGTTTGTAAAAATATTATAACAACCAAACGTAAACATTGTTTTATTTCCACTTCCCCACCCCTCTCATATATGTATATATATATGCATGCACACACACACACAAAGAGGTGATTTCAATTCAAGTCGTATGTCTCACTAGCTTCATACTGGGATTCACTGAACATCGACAATTATTTTTGAATTATTTTGAAATGACTATAATATCCACAAAAATCCCTTCTGATATTAATCAACATCTGCTCGATACTGACGAACTCCAAGAGGTATTTCATGGAGTTCTAGTAAGAAGCAGTGACCAGTGGAGCTCAACTGGGTCTGTTGTGAGATAGTAACTCACGGAAGACAATGGTGGATGTGTCGCTCAATTTCGTGGATTAGTTGAAGTTAGACATTAACGCTGTTGGATACCGGCTTAGTGGTCTAGACATTAAGCGTTCGGGTGCGAGATCTAAGGCGAGGTCGTGTATGTGCATTGCCACTGAGGAATCCCACAATAGGACGAAACGGCCGTTCAGTACTTCCAGGTTTTCCATAATGGTCTAGCTTCAATTGACTCATGATCTTAACCATTGCAATTATTTTTGTGTAATATATAACTTGTTGATTTCAAAAAATGTTTTCCTATCTTTACATTTTGGTTTGAGATTCATATTAATTATAAAGGTGACTTTCATTATGCAAATCGATGGTACGTGGAGGAATGTTCAGAAATCAGGATACACATTGAACAATTATTTCATCATTGTATATTAAACCAACATGTTCAGAATTATTTTATTTATTTATTTGAACATATAAATATTGGTACAAATGGGCACCGAATACATCATGCGTCACACAAGTCACTTGATTTGTGTGTCAACTGTGATACTACCCGGGTGACCAAACCGAAACAGGTGGTTTTATTAGGAGGCCACTCCTCGAGTCTTCAACTTAAAGGTCTAATCCATAAGGCAATGGAGCAACGTATGGAGATGCAGTCACATAGTGGCCGGTGACCAACGATTGGTTCGTACACCATTTGTTCCTTCAGAATCCTGGAACCCATGTACACCATTGGTTTGGAATAAGGGATTTCCAACTCCCCTAGATAGATCCTCCATATCCAGTAACCCGGTTAAAGCCGGTGCTGGCCTTTCGGTTTTCGTCCTCTCAACTTCGTAAGTAACAATAATGCCGCAAGAAGGCAGTGAGTGGGACTTCCCTGATAGTGTTTGTATGCACGTGTCCATGTGAGAGCATTTGGAGAGAGAGAGAGAGCTAACTCTCTGCATTCCCAGCCGTACCAAGGCATTCAGGGGCCTTTTCAGAACTATCGTTGTGATGAGCATGATACTTTTAAACCATATTAAGTCCGAACCCATATGATCTTTATTTCGATCTAACTAATCTTTACAAAAACACCTTTCCTTAATAGAACACTATGGGTTCATATTTGCAATGACTAACTTTGAATTGTATCTGTGAAGTTTGAGTGAGTAGCTTTGGCTGGATGAGTTCAAACATTTTGGTAATAATACAGAAAGACATACTCCTTCAAATCCGATCTGTTGTCCTAAACGTATGGAGATCACAACCACGAGATCAAACGATCTCCTAACTTTGATTCTATATTCGATGATGTATGTACACTGCTGTGGAGTTCTAAACTAGAATAAAGCAACTGACTAGAAATATCTGCCGACCGTAGCTAATACCTTGATATGGTGATCGGGATTGTATATCATGATGAGTCGATAGAGTTATATTGGCTGGAGCGTTCCTATCATACCAAGTAGGTTGGATGGAAAGCTATAAGTCTAAAAGCCGCAAATTCGTAATCCAAACACGAAATCTTATTACCAGCTGTATTATGATATGACAACTTTAAAGGCAACTAGTATTTGCAGTGATACTATCTTCCTACAACATAAAGAAGGCTTTATAAAAAGGTTGACCCTAGGAACAGTACACCTCATCTCATCCCATAGATTTCAACTACTAATGGTAAATCTTTTAATGTACGACAAAGCACATTGATAATTGTTTGTTTATGCTCCCAGGTTACCAAGACCCCTTTTAAGTTAGTCAGTTAGTTAGTTAGATTCCTCAAAGAGGAGGGATATAAGCAATCATCTAGTGATAACCGTTCTCATCACTCTAATAAGATTCAACTAACTACTATCTAGTTTTCAATCATCCTCTCTTCTAACTAACTGTATTGTTAATACATAATACATAAATATCATTGTCTATAAAATCAAGTAAACTTAAACATTAATTTCATTCGTTTTGATGCCAAGTCAAAAGTATAAATATACTGAACAATTTTCTCATATAACATGAATAATTGATAGTTAAATAGATATATATTTCTGTTTGGTTTTATTCAAACGAAAATTAATCTTTCTATGGTAGTCCTTTTGTATCCATAGGCATAGATCTATCTATCTATCTGTTATGTGTTGTACTAGAATGATTACTATGACAACCGAGATGATAGTAATAATAAGTGTTTATGTGCGTGCATGTGTGTGTGTGTGTAGGTGTGTGTAGGTATGTGTATCATCACACTAAACGCGTACCGTCAAGCAATAATGAAACACATGAATTTATCAAAATTTTAAGATAAATTATTTTGTTTCTAAGATGTTTCTTTTTCTATCGAAAAAAGAAGAAAAGAAGCAATATATTCTATCAGTATCAATACTACTCTTATACTACTTACTATCTCCCTCCCTCCCTCCCTCTCTTACATACTTACAGTTATCTGTCCCAACTCCCCATTCTCAACCCTCACCTCACCTTAGTTTATCAAAGAAAATATGTATGTAAGTAACTGTTGTATTTGTATAACGTTTATAACTATTCAAAAAGATAAAGGAAAGTAGCCGAAAAGAAAAAAAGTATTAAATGTCATTTGTTTTTCTTTTCTTTTCTTTTTCTCTTTTCTCTCTTGTTTTTTTCTTTTTTCGAAGAAAAATGTAAATGTAATCATGATAATAAATCAATATTGGTCGTTAAACTTTAAACAGAACAAAACAAAAAGAGAAGAGAATCTATTCATGCTTCTTTTTACCTGTATCTACTTGTGTATAGATTACAGAAGGTGTATACACATTCATTCATTATTATTGTCAATATAAGTATGTTTTTATATGAGTATTGAGAAAGTTTCATTGAATGATATTAGTACTTTAAGTACTTCTCTCTTTTTTTGTTTGTTTGTTTGTTTGTCAATACCGACAGTAGTTCATAGTTGTATTGTTGCTGGTTTGTTTTATTTATCTATCTTTCTATGCTTTATAATGTCTCTTAATATGTATGTAATATATACTACTAGTAGTACCTAAGGTAGAATGTAACCTGTGACATTGATAATAATCTCTAGTTAAAATATGTAAAATGTATGTGTGTGTGTGTGTGAGGGAATGTGTTTTCTTTTTTTGTTTTTTAACCAGTGGTTATATAGTGAAAGCTGTATGTTTGTGTGTATGTGTGTGTGTAGCTAAAAATCATTCTATTCAAAGTGTTATCATTCTGTGGCACTATTAGTATTTTTTGGCTTACAATATTGAATGTTAAAAGTTTATTTACTCTGGTCAGTCAGTCAGCTACAACGTAGAACCAGACACATAGATGTACCGGTTCAAGTTGCCATACCTCATTAACACAACAAGATGGACACCAAATTCATAAAAGTAGTTAATTCAATGGTGGTAATATATGAACGAAAGATTGCATATAAGGATATAGTACAGGAAGAAAGAATTAGTTTTTGATTGAGATCATGAACCGATTGATGTTAGACCATCACAATTGAAAACCTGGAAGCACTGAACGGCTGTTTCGTCCTATTATCTGCATCTACCAACAACATGGCCTAGACTAGAAGTTAATGACTTCATGGACTGATGCCATGTTTTGGTTTGACCGCCTCTAACTTTCATCCAACCATTCTCATCCCTAACAATACTTGTCACAGCACTCAAGACCACTGTATTCATAATCAACCTCCCTCTTCAATTCCTATTATTCCTCCTACATCGACTTTCAATCCGAAACTTCCTCTTTCGGCTTCCTCTTCAAGTGTCACCATAACCAGCGATTCTGGTACGCAAAACACACCTCAATAACACAACAAGATGAACATCAAATTGATAGAAGTAGTCACTTCAAGGGTATTAATATATAAAAGAAAGATTGTTTATAAGGATATAGAAAGAAAGATATAAAGTGATTTTAATCTCATTGTTTAAGGGAAGACAAAGAGTGTATACACCGACCCCATTGTGATCGACTCTGAGCCATGTCATCCAGAGTCTCCAACCATTGGTTACGATAGTCACGCGGACTCAAACCAAGTAGTCTGCATCTACCAACATGGTTCAGACTAGAAGTTAGTGATTTTATGGATTGGTACCATGTTTTGGTTTGACTATTTAATCTAGAGAAGTTTGTAAACAAATCCTGATGACTGAATGTCAATAAGTTATACATTTTGTAAGATTCATAGTAATTATATTCATTATACATGGATACTACACTCTGGATGGACAACAATAAGATGAAATGTTACTTTTCAAATTGCCACCTGGATGATTCCTTAAAGAAGGAAGACGATAATACTTGAAAAGAATAACAATCAACTAGTTGCCAACTGATTACTGAATGGGATACTGTGCTATAACATAAAGTCCTGAGTCCTCTATACATTTCTTAAAATTGGTTGAACAATCTTAGAGATCCCTATCTCTAAGACTAATTTAAGTCTTTCAAACGTATGCCCTTATCAAGTAAACTATGTATATATAATCCTGGAGTGCTGACCAACATCACATGTTATAGTCATGAATCAGAATTTGAACTTAGTCCATTCCATGCGTGCTACTACTACTACTACTACTACTACTACTACTACTACTACTACTACTACTACTACTACTACTGCTTCGATAACCTAGTAACCTAGACTTGATCGATTATATACACCTGATTAGCTCCATTGACGTTGAACCAATATAGTTAAGTTCGCAGAGTGAACATCAACTCTGAGATGCAGGTACATATAGCTGACGAGTCCCGAATGGGATGAAACTCGCATCCTACTGGATTCCACTGTTAGCCATTACCTATCTTTGCTTAGAATGCTTATGACTTAAGGCACTCTGTACAGGATATACATATGCCAATAAGAGACTGATCAGTTGCAGTGCTAAACATCAATGGGAAGATTTAAGGAAACAGTACCAAGTGAATTTATAAGTTAGGGTTAAAATTTCTGGATAAATCAAAGTTTATACCATAGTTGCTTAGGCCTTAAATAACTTATTAATGACGTACCTTTTTGTCAGTTGTCTGTGTACACAGTCAACTGTGCTCTGTATTTTCTAGTTGTTATGGTGTTACAATGACATTAGTCTGGCTGTAAAAGGTTGGATATTCAATACGCTTTTCTCTAATCTTGTAAAATCTCAATACTTCAGGCTTCTCTCTTTGTTCGGTCGTCGTCTCCGAATGATTACTCGTATCTAATGGCAGAATTTCGTTAAGTTATATCGAAGTTCGGTATTATGAGTTCGTCAGATGTGAAGATGATTCTACTAGTATCATCGTCTTCAAACACCGATCTTAGTGACTTTGAACAGTTTTTTTCCTATTGGCTTTCGTATTGTTCATTATTTTCTTATGCTCGGGCTGAATGGAAAACTCTGAGAAGTGGTCATTGTTTGATATAGCATCGTGTTATGAGATATAACTGGGTTCTTAAAGACAATCAAGCTCAATAGCTTGAGGTTTCATCAAATATGGCACAAAAGAAAAAAACAGCGGTAGTCCAGCCGTAATTTTCTATAACATTCGTCATAAAAAAGACATGAATATCTTTTCTAGGTCGTATTTCTAAGCGAGTTATATCTTGGAGTGATTACCATTCCTGTTCATTTATTTATTGTGTCCTTGATGAATTAGTTCATGTCGACTTTACATAGGTTTAAAGAAAGACTTTCCAAGTGGAGAAAAAAATTTACATTCCGATTCAGTGGTCTATAGGCTAAGGTTTTGCGGAAGAGACCGAAGGTCCTAGGTTAGATCATCGGGTGTGGAGTCATGGATACTCACTGTTAAGGAGTCTCATACTAGGACGGGAAAACCATCTAATGCTTCCAGGTTTTCAATGGCGATCTAACTCAGATCGATTCATGATTTCAGTGAAATTTAACAACCTCCAAAGTCCCATACTGATAAGAAGTATAAACTATTCATCCCATCATCTCAACACCTCGTCGGGATGAGGATAAACTCTACTCTCATTCTCAATTTTGACCTTGCACCTGGCAACCAACCAAAATGAAGCGTGTTTCGTTCGGTGTCATTTTTGTAGGCTTACATGAAAAATGTAAAGTTTTCTACGACGAAAATACGATTCCGTCATGCTACGGGCGTGTCAAGTGTAGCACACTATTATGATGGGAGAAAAAATTACAACATGGCAAAAGAAATGCCTCTAATCATTTCACTAATGGAAATTATTCAGAAATATCTACAATTGATTGACTGGATGAACGAAAACATAACTATAATTGCTGACTACAGTACACTTAGATGACTTGACAACGTGGAGTTTATCTCCAGACCCCCATTATGAGAAATAATTTATTTATAGTAAAGATACTACTTTTAGTAGGTAGATTTCTTATGTGAAATTTACCAAAATTTATGACGATGTTTGTATGGCTGAACGAATATTGTAAAAGTTGAAGCTTTTGGGATGGGTTCCCGAATTATTATTATTATTATTATTATTACTACTATTATTGTCATTATTACTGCATAACCAATAAGTAACTGGATTACTATGTTTATATATTCTGTTTATTATAAGATTTCGATAAAGCCATTACTCAGTAGTTTAGTGGTTAAGCGCTCGCGCTCGAGACCGATAGATCCTGGGTTTGAATCTCGCGGGGGGCGGGGTCGTGGATACACACCTCCGAGGAGTCCCGCATTAGGAAGAAACATCCATCCAGTGCTTTCACGTTTTCCATAATGGTCTAGCTTCAATCGGCTCATGATCTCAACTATTGAAATTACTTACGGTTAAACGACTTGCTATTGCTAGTTTGTTGACAGTTTATTCACCCCATTCACAACTGCTTTTTGTCTTGATCATGTCCAGTGTTTTTCGACATAAACTTACATATCTTTGAAGTATAATAACTGGGGAGATTGGCTGTTGACTTCTCTATGGACTAAGAGCCACAGATATGAATTGCTTACCTAAGAAGGCAAATAGGGCCTCAGTTTGCTTCTGCTTAAGGCTAACTATAAAGATTAGAAGTTCAAATGATAAAGTCTAGGACTGTAAGCTATAAACGAAATAGTAAACATGAGACAGAGAAAAATTTTTTGATCGGAATTCCGATCACCTGATACCGATTAATGTTTCAAGATTTGTAGCTCAAGTGGATGATTTTGATGAAGTTTTATTCTCTGAGCTAGATGATTTGGTCATGAATGCTTTCATCGTTCTTCTGAATGACATCATCAGCACAAACTTCTACCTGAAACGTTTCAAGCCATAACAGATTTAATATAAAGATTGCTATTAATGAATAAATAAGTGAACTAATGTATTGTAGAAAATAAAATTAAGAGTAGATTATTGAAGGATATGTGATCCTGTTCAAATTCATTCATTCATATCTATTCAGTGACAAAATAGTGGTGTTTTCATTTAATTTGTAAATTTCAAGAAAACCAATTTCAAAGCTTAAATTTCAATAGTTGAGATCATAAGTCAATTGAAGATAGATCACCATGGAGAACCTGGAAGCAATGAACGGCCGTTTCATGTTAGTATGGGACACCTCAGCAGTGCGCATCCGCAATCCCTCCTAACAGGATTCGAACCCAGGACCTATCAGTCTCGACCCCGAAACGCTTAACCATTAGACCACTGAGCCGGCTGGCATCCAACGGTGTTAACGTTAGTTAACAAATGACATGCATGCAAATACAACTCCAATTGGATGTGAAGAAACACAAAGGGATATAAAATAATTTCATGGTTTTACATCATTGGATCGAACTGAAGTTCTACTTAATGAAGCGATGACTAATGGAAAGTGGTTATCAATATACGATTCGTTACGCTTTGCTGAAGAGTACCAACAAGTACAAAAATTAAATCCAAGGTTTTCTGTTTATTGCCTTTAACCAATTGGCATTGTAACATAGTGTACATAATGTCAAGTCACTCAGACTATAGATTACATCACAAATTGATTGATAACAATTTGATGATAGTTTAATAAGATTAGCAATCTTTATTTTATCTCTTCTATCTTTTTGAGTTTATCATCAGCCAAAAGTACTTATGAAGCAGATAATTATTTCCAATAACATTATCAACTTTGATAAGGGGCTATTAGTGGAGTCCAGATAACGTGTTTCGTTCTATTTAGTACTCGTCAGCTGGATTTAGTAGCTAGGTGAATAATGAGCTAGGGGATTTAAACAAAAGGCATTGGATTCGAGTTCCTGTGTGAATGTTAACACTGGGATTCAGGTACACCTAGCTAACGAACCCCAAATAGGGCGAAATGCGTTTCATGGAGTTCACCACTGGCCATTATCGAATTTTGAGCAATATTTTTGTGAATTAACGGCAATATTGAGGCAATCCACTCTGGATGCACATACGCCAAGACGTATTTCCGTTTGTCAGCTCTAATGTTCTTCTCCACTCGCTTGTTTGCGTCAGTTTATTCAGCTTGTGCCGTGACTTTCACTATCCTTGTTCGACTGTTGTTCATTGCTATCTTATTCTCCTTCCTTCCTTCAACCTTGTTCACGGTCTCCATAGAGATCCATTCCTTATAATGACGCTTCTTGCGGTCTAGAACCTCCTGACACATCGAATTTAGTGCTTCTTTGTTCCCTTTCCCATTGTCCTTCGTGGTAGTTTCCTCTTCTTCCAGTAGATCTCGTAAGGCTTGTAACCTATCTTGAATTCGTTGTGTTTGTCAGTATTTCGAAGGAAGTGTGTATTGAACCTTTATAATACTGCTTCTCCAGTTATCTAGTGTTTCTTTAGCTTCAGTTTCATCTTGGCAACCACCAGGTGGTGATCTGAATCCATCATGGTTCTCACATCTTCCATTGTCCTTCTGAATATTTTAGTGATGCAAATATGATTAATCTGGTTCTCTGTGGTGTGATCCGGTGAAACACATGTAGCTTTGTTTATGTGTTTGTGTGGGAATATTTTGTCGCCTATAACCATTCTGTTGAATGCACATAAATTTGCGAATCTGTCACCATTTTCGTTCCTTTCTCCCAGTCTGTCCATGTCGTTCCATGATATCTTCAAACCTGATGTTATCCATTCCGACCTTGGAATCTAGGTCTCCCATCAGGATGGTCAGGTCGTTTCCTGAGCACTTCAGCACGATCGATTACAGTCTCTCAAAAAACTGACCTTTATTGTCTTCGTTGCTATCATTGGTGGGTGAATAACACTGGATAACATTCATTCTGATTCCCTTTTTCTTTGTTTTGAAGTATGCTTTGATGATTGTGAATCCATTAGATTCCCATTCTATAAGTGCTTCTCGTGGTCCTCTGGATGGCATCGGTGTAACTCCCTGAGTGTGTGGAGCGTCTCATTCTTTGTGACCAGAGTACAACAGCATCTCTCCCGAATCTAATCCTTTCTATCCAACATGGATCCAATGTGTTTCACTTATTTCGAGCACCGTCATCAAGTTGTATCTCCTCATTTCCGTAGCTATTTGCTTGGTCCCCCCGGTCTCCCACAGAATCAGATGCAGATGCTACCTTTTCAACAGCAACTTATGGAAGCAGTTTTGGAAAGACTTTCTATTCAATCAAATATTCCAAAACATAAAGAATTTATTTTTAATTCAGATAA
This sequence comes from Schistosoma haematobium, assembly GCF_000699445.3. Classification (NCBI taxonomy): domain Eukaryota; kingdom Metazoa; phylum Platyhelminthes; class Trematoda; order Strigeidida; family Schistosomatidae; genus Schistosoma; species Schistosoma haematobium. The sequence continues at coordinate 3,407,848 of NC_067202.1, forward strand.
TGGTCCAGTAATGATCATTTTAGAAACATACCCTATAGTACGTTGAAATCACTTTATGCCCAAAGCACAAAGTACAATTAGCATATTGTCCAGCTCATAACAAAACGATATTTTGTTAAATGCACATGAAATTTTGACAGTACCGGAGGACAAAGAAACGGAGGTCAAACCGAGTCATAATTTTGGGCATTTAATGTAAAATACTGTTACTCATAACATTATTTTTTTATTTATTTAAACACATAAACATCGGTACAAGGAGGCACCAAATGCATATGCGCCACACAATTCACTTGGTTTTTGTGTAGGTTGTGATACTACCCGGATGCCTAAACCGAAACAGGTGGTTTTATTAGGGGGCCACAACCAGAGCCTTCGACCTAAATGTCTAATCCATAAGGTAGTGGGAAAACGTAAGCAGATGCAGTCCTATGGTAGCCCGTGACCAACAACAGGTTCATACACCATTTGTTCCTTCAGGGTCCTGGAGCATATGTGTACCATTGGTTTGGAATCAGGGTTTTCCAAATCCCGTCGGTGGATCCACCATATCCGCCAACCGGGTTAGAGCCCCCACCTGACATTCAGTTTTCGTCCTCTCAATTTCTTAAACAACAATAATGCCGTGAGAATAGTGTGTGGTACTTCTCTAGCACTGGGTTCGGATTTCGCGAGTGGGGTCATGGGTGCGCAATGCTGATGAGTCCCATAATAGGACAAAGAGACTGTTCAGTGCTTTCAGGTTTTCCATGGTGGTCTAACATTAATCGTTTCATGATCTCAATTAAAAACCTAATAATCTCCACAACCCCTATACTGACAATATAACTTACTTGGTTTCAATGAGTAATTAGTGTAAACAGAAGGTTACTTACAGGCTAGAACAACTCAATAGTAATATTTCTAATTTCAAAATTGTGTACTTTAGGTGCTAATCTTCACGAAAAAGGAAATAGTAACAGGGTTGAAAATGCAGACACATCCTGTTGACAAGGTTTCAACAATTACGAAACAAAGGGATTCCTGGGGACCGCATAAATATATATATATATTACTTACACCTGTTATTCCTCGTGAAGGAGCATAGGTCGGTCATCAGCACTCTTCATTCAATCCTGTCTTGGGCAATCCTTTCTAGTTCTTCTTTATATATATATGTGGAAATAGGGGCGATACTAGTAATCATTTATTTTCTTCCATTATTTTACTGTTTATACTTAGTTCCATGGAATTTATAGTTTTCTTTTCCCTTTTTTTTGATCATTTCCCATAATATTCAACGGACTTCTTATTCTGGCGTAAAACATAAAATACACAAAATATTACCTTTTAAAATGTCATACATACGTATCCACTACTCTATCCCCCCACCCCACTGCCTTTTATTCTTCCCTAAAAGCGACACAAAAGAAAACTGGTCAAAGAAACTAACTGTTTGCGTGACACTCAATCTATTTTCTAATCCTCTGTATAAAGATATGCGTATGTGTACGTGAACGCGCGCGCGTGCGTGTGTGCATATATACACTGTCGTTGATTTATTTAATTTTATTCTATAAAATTTCAGCGGTACAAATGAATTATACCATGGCTACTTTACTTATATATTTAGATAGACAATATAGGAATGTTCGGTAGAATGACGTTTTGACTTGAGAAGAAAGAAATAATCGAAAAGAAAAGAAAAAAATAGAAGAAAGAATAATCATAATAACGATAATTTATAGAGATAAATGATTATTTTTTCCGAAAGTTTTAGTTACTAGACAAAATAAATAATTATAAATTGAAACACTTTTGAATGACTTCTGATATAAATGAATAGAGAAGGTGAGAAGTTGAATTTATATTATTTTTTTGTTTTTGTTGTTTGTATTACTGATTATGGATTATAAGTAATATTGAAACAATTACTGAAATGAAGAGAGTAGAAAAAGATATGTTGTAATAGTTTGAAGTATTGATAATATTGAAAAGTAATACTTGAATTAGTGATTAACGGAGCTCACCAAAAGGGATTCTAAATGCCCTGATACGGTCGAAAGTGTGGAGAGTCCACTCTCTCTCTCTCTTGAAATGCTCTCACATGGTCATGCGTATACAGCCACTGACAGGGAAGTCATACTCACTGCCTTCTCGCACCACGGGTGTTGTTTACGAAATTGAGAGGACGAAAACGGAATGTCCGCAGCTCTAACTGGGTTGATGGATGCGGAAGGTCCACCTAGGGGAGCTACAAAATCCTCATTCCAAACTAATGGTGTACACAGGTTCCAGGATCCTGAAGGAACAAATGGAGTATGAACCAATCATTGGTCACCGATTATCATGGGGTTGTATCTCCTTAAGTTGCTCCACTGCCTTACGGACTAGACCTTTAGGTCGAAGGCTCTGGTTGTAGCCTCCTAATAAAACCACCTGTTTCGGTTTTGGCACCCGAGTAGCATCACAGCCTTCATGCAAACAGAATTTTATTTTTATTTGAACACATAAGTATTGGTACAAGGGGACACCAGATATGTATGCGCCACACAAAACAATGAGAACGGGAAGAGAAAAAAGGAGGTAAGGTGCGTATAATAAAAAAATAACAGATTAGTGTAACGTAGTGTATTAATAATAATAATAATAATTACGGGGGAAACGGAAAGGTACAACTAGAAAGAATTCTTTCAATTAAGGGAGACACAACCACTTTTTATGAAGAAAGTAAAAGAAGGTTACAGCAGGATCGCCACTGGCTTCTATTCTGAGCCATATCTGATAACGTCTCTAGCCACTGTGTTGCACCATCTCTCGGACCCCAACCAGGGAATCGAGAAAGACCAACACAAGCCAGCCCCTTGCAACTCTTTTTCATACCACGACACCATGTCATACACTGACCACCTATTGTGAATCGCGAGTTGGCTACTCTAAATTCTACCGATTGACAAGCTTCAGATATCCCAGTTCGACCCCAATACTGTTCCCAATCTCCAGTATATCAGAACACGAACCGTAGATGAAAAATCGTTTATGGGGTCAGGAGCAGCAGAAGAATGATTTACAAACAAATGCATATTTATACAGTTAGGATTACTATAAATATTGACCACCAGAAAGATGACACGTTAAATAATATTGACCAATAGGAAAATGACACGCGAAATAAATATTGATCAGTAGGGAAACGACCAATGGGGAAATGACACCATTTAACGTTCAAGGGTAGCGTTAGACTTAACCGGATAACTGTTTTTGGGATATTTTTCTGAGTATCCCAACACATCCCCTTTGGAGAAGTTAATAGCGACGTAACCGAGGGTTTACTTGAAGTTTCTTTGGGTGTCTTCTTTTGCGATCCGACCTCCGAGGCAACCACACAGAACCAGAAGGATGTTCTACTTGAGTAGATGACTTAGTCGTCTCTGTTGGAGGTATTGGCGGAAGTTGAAACGTGTCCAACAGCAAGACGAGTGGGACGCGTTTTGTAATTGCTTCTTTCTCCTTCGCTTCCCTTGACCTGAGTTGATTGTGGTGCCTGGTCCAGATTTCTTGGTTCACCTTGACATCATACATGACGTTCCCATGTTTTTGTGTGATTTCACCCTCTACCCATCTATCGCATCCGTGTCTATAATCTCGCGCATACACTTTTGTACCAACTTCGTAGGGAATTCGAGTATTCTTCATCTGGAGGCTTTGCTGGGCCACTTGCTTGAATTTCATCGCACCATGAACTGTCCGTAGTTTTCACCCCATAAGCATCTCAGCAGGGGATTTGGAGTTTGGCAATAAGTCATGCGGGGTCGTCCGATACGCAGCTAGGAATCGTTCTATGATATCTTCTGTGGTCCCCTCCCCTCGTGCTTTAAGCATGGCTCGTTTAAATGTATCAACGAACCTTTCAGCTTGTCCATTAGATTGTGGGTGATATGGCGGAGAGCGAACATGGTTGATCGAGTTTTGCAGGCAAAATTCTCGGAATTGGCTAGATGTGAATTGTGAACCATTATCTGTTACTATTGTTTCTGGAAGACCATGCTGAGCGAAGATCTGATTAAGGAGTTTGATGGTTCGAGTTGCAGAGGGTGGCGCAATCGGCAATATCTCCGGCCATTTGGAGTGTGAGTCAACCAGTATCAGATATGTGGTACCATCTAGGGGTCCGGTGAAGTCAATATGCACTCGCGACCAGGGATTTTCTGACTTTGGCCAGGGTACAGGTGGCAACTTAGGAGGATTTTTCGCAGCTTTTTGGCAATGTGAACATCTTTTGACGAAGTCGACAATCTGCTTGTCCATATTTGGCCAATATGCATAGCTGCGAGCGATGGATTTCATACGGTTTATCTCTGGGTATCCAGAGTGGAATTGGCGTAGGACTTTGGAACATAGGGTTGTTGGAATTACTACGCGATCACCGAACATCAGATAATCGTTAACAATACAGAGAGCGCTGCGACGATTCGCTAGTTGTTGCATATCACCACTCAGCTGCTTAACTGGCCATCTGCTTTGAACATAGGTGATCGCTTCTTGGATAATCAGGTCTTCTCTGGTAGCTTCCCGAACATCTTCAGCGGTAACAGGCATTGCTCGAACGGCATTCGCCAATAGTGTAGCACCGGAATCCTCTTCGGTTGATACTATGGCTATGAGTGTGTCTTCATCAATGGTAGAATGGTTACTGATAAGTCTGGACAGTGCATCCGCTTGACCAAAATCTTCGGAACGTCGATACTGGATGTCGAAGTCGTACCCCAATAACGCCAACGCCCAACGTTGAAGGCGATTAGCCGAATGGGCAGGAATGCCTTTCTTTGATCCAAAGATTGATAACAACGGCTTGTGGTCTGTGAGCAAGGTGAAACGGCGCCCGGAATCGCCGGACAGCAAAAATTAGGGCTAACGCTTGCTTCTCTATCTGGCCGTAGCGTTTCGCAGCAGGTGTTAGTGTTCTCGAAGCGTGCATCACCGCTTTTTCTGACCCGTCGGGAAAGACATGTGAGATTACGGCACCCAGTCCATGTGTTGAAGCGTCAGCAGCAACCACAATGGGTAGTTTCGGATTGCAGTGGGTTAGCAGAAGATTGGAACTTAGCATGGCTTTAAGTTTTGAAAAGGCTGACTCACATTGCGTTGACCAATTCCAAGTAGCATTCTTTTTTAGCAGACGATTTAATGGATATCGTACGTCATGCAGTGATGGAAGAAATGGTGAATAGTAGCTAATCATTCCCAAAAATGATCGCAGTGAGGAGACATCAGTGGGAGCAGGCATTTGTTGGATTGCGTAAGTATTTTGAGGATCAGGGTGTCGTCCGGAAGCATCAAAGATAAACCCCAGGTACTTAACGAAACGTAAGAAGAATTGGCATTTTTCTGGGCGCAGGCGAAAACCATTATCCTGGAGGCGTTGCAGACCTAAATGGGTTCTGGCATGCAATTCATCATCAGTTGAGCCGACAATGAGCACATCGTCAAGGTATGTAGCAACACCAGGAATATCTGCCAGAATAGTGTCCATGATGTGCTGGAAGATCGCTGGAGCAGTTTTGATACCGAAGGGTAACCGGGTGTACTGAAAAAGTCCTCGGTGAGTGTTGATTGTCAACAACTCTCTCGATTCGAGAGCGACTGGAATTTGAAGGTAAGCATCTGCCAGATCCAGCTTAGCAAAGTAGGTACCACCATTTAAAATAGTAAATAAGTCATCTGGGATCGGCAGCGGGTAGTGATGCTGTTGTAGAGCCGCGTTGAGGCCTGTGGAAAAGTCTGCACAGATGCGTATGGAACCATTGGATTTTTTTACAACCACAATTGGTGCAGCCCATGATGAATAAGAAACAGGTGTTAGGACACCCTCAGTTTCCAAACATTGAAGTTCAGCGTCAACCAGAGGTAAAGATGCGTATGGGACTGGACGCTTTGGGCCGAAAACTGGCGTAGCTTCTGGCTGCAGTTTTAAAACAGCTTCAGTTGTGGAACAAAGTCCGAGACCAGGCTTAAATAGTTCAATAAATCGTTTTCGAAGGTCTTCAGCATGCTGTTGTGTAGAGGCAGTAGTTTGAACTTGATTGCAGATAGAGCTAATAGGAAGATCAGCGAGACCAAATTCTTCGAACCAATCTAAACCTAAAAGGTTGAGCGGAGAATTGGTGATGTAGCATGTCCCATTGAAGGTTGTACCTCTGAACGAAATAGAGTTCACCATGAAGGCGGAGATGACCCCCACAGGCACTGACGGCTGTTTGAGAGGATGGTTTGATGGGAGGTTGACCCAAGGTTCGCCAAGTCTTTTTCGACAGAATGGTGATATCTGATGCAGTGTCCAACTGCAAACGAACTGGCTGACCATTGATTGAGAGGGTCAGAAATTTGCGTCGAGTCGCGGCATGGAAGACTGCTGCTAAACTCCTCGATGAGGTAATCGGCTTTTTGTGAAAACGACGCTGCGTCTGTGCATTTCGACGGTTATTGGATCGGTTGGATTTGCAAAAGCCGCTTTTGTGACCAGCTTTCTGACAGCGATCGCACACATGCTGTTTGAATGGACAGAACTTCACATAATGCCAGGCTCCACAGTGCCAACGTGGCGAGGGGGGCTTCTTCTGAGCCGGTTTAGAGTGATAAGAGATAGAAACAGCGCTGGCGTTCGAAGGGCTCGAGTTTGTCGATCTGGAAGATTTTTTCTGGTGCTGAACAGTATGAACTTCGGAACCACCCTGGCCCCCAGATTGAACCAAAGTGATGTCACGCTGCAGATTGATGATACGCTGGTATTCGTCTATGATCGCATTAAGTGTCAGTGTTGGATCTTGTTCAAGACGGTTAAGCAACCGAGTTCTGATGTCGGAGAATTTGGGTGACTGAAGACTGCATATGAGTACTAGGGACTTGAATTGGTCTTCAGTGAGGGATCTGAGCTTGAACCGTTCGCACTCACGGTTAACAACGCCGACGTGGGTCAGGAAGTCATCGGACTCATTCATGACCAGTTTTAAGCAGCGATATCGAGTACTGAAGAGTGAGTGATGATCACCAAAAAGTTGGCTAAGGGACTGAATAGTGGCGTCGAATGAACGGTCGCGTGGGTTCCGCGGTAGAATGAAGTTGCAATACTTATCCAGCTCGGATGGACCAAGTTTACGAAGAAGAAGACGCACCTTCCACGAATCATCTCTGTCAGCAAAGTCAACTTTGAAAAGGTCTTCATAACGTCTGAACCAGGTATCAAATGTAATGTTGGCATCAGGATCATAAAGAAATTCTGAAATACCACTGGTAATACCATCAACTGATTCAGGAATTGTCGGTGTAGTTGGGACTCGAGAAGATATGTGCATCTGAGTAATCATCTCCATCAGCTTCAGCTGCTGTTCGAACAATTTTTCTAATGTGGCTGGATCCATAGTTAATGTTATGACCTTGAATCGCTTTTACCCCGTGATACTTGTTATGACTTGACCTTGGTCTGTCTAGTCTAAATTGTGACCTTGACGCGTTAGGCTGAGTGGCTTAACCTTGAGTCTAATACGCGTGAGTTCGAGATGGGGTAGAGAGAACTATTCTAAATCCTGATTGGTTGGCAAGCACGCAAGTGAAAGAAGACAAGACAGTTGGAACACTAAACTCTGGATTCTCTGAATTCGGATTACTACAAAAATGTACATGAATAAATAAGTGCATATCTTGACCACGACGTACGATAATTTGGAAAAATACAGTTATGCCCCGAAACAGGGAATTAGGGTAGAAAATATAGTGCAAAATATAATGTTTAAATTACAATATTTTTGGAACAAAAAAGGGTATGCTAGTGAATGATACGTAGAACGAAAGCTCGTGTTATGTAGAATAAGATAGGGACAAAAATAAATATAAGTGTTTTACAGGGTTTGAATGAAATGCAATAACGTCCCAAGAAAATAGCTTTCGTAATTGTCTGGGCTTCTTAATTCCCCGTTCATAACACCTTCCCCCTTAAAAAAATATGGTTAGTTACTATATACAGGTAAGTGCTGAGATATCATCATTGATATCTTCCTTCGGAAACGTATGTTCTCCTCTTTGGGTCTACCTGTAGAATATCTGGTCTTCTGCGTTTCCGTGATGCTTTCCTAATAGGACCTTGTTCATGTTGCGCAGTCTTCTGAGTTGCTGAGCATTTTATGTCGAAACTGTCCAGAATGATTCTCCACATTGAGTCTAATTTCTCGGTTTTCTGTGAAGTGCCAGCATTTTCCAGTATATGGTTGACATGGCGTGTCCACTTCTGTCCTTCAACTTCCACCACATACATTACGTTCCCTTGTCTCTTAAGTATGCGTCCACTGGTCCATTGTGGAGGTGAATATCGGAAATCGCGGACGTATACTTTCTGATTTCTTTGGAAAATTCTGCGTTTTGCTCCATGATGGCGATCAAATTGGTTTTCCATCTTTCTGTTTCTTTTTCCGGTGTCTATTTGCTGTGGTTTTATGGCATCGAGGGCAGTTCTTACTTTTCTACCAAACATAATTTCTGCTGCGGACATTTGATTTGGTGTTGATGGGTTTGGAGTTGTTCTATAGACCAAGAGAAAGTCATCAAGAATCTCCTCTATCTTTCCCTCCCCTTTTGCCTTCAGTAGCGCTCTTTTGAAGGTATACACAAACCTTTCGGCCTGACCATTCGATTGTGGATGGTACGGAGGTGAACGTACATATTGGACTCCAAACCTCTTGCAGAAATCTGAAAAGATGGAAGAAATAAACTGAGTGCCGTTATCTGTCACGAGAACATCTGGAACTCCAAAACGGGAGAATAACTGCCGTAGCTTCATGATAGCCTGTTGTGAAGTGATTTGATTTATAGGAAAAATCTCCGGCCATTTTGAATAAGCATCAACACAAACGAGGAAGTACGTACCCTGGAATGGGCCAGCAAAATCAACATGTATACGCGACCAAGGTTCTTCTGGAGATGACCAGGAATGTAGTTCAGCTTTTCGTGGACACTTAGAAACCTCAGCACATTTTCTGCACGCACGCACGAAATCTTCGATGTGTTCATCAATATTAGGCCAATATACATAACTCCGAGCAATAGCTTTCATTCTTCCAGTACCTGGATGGGCTGTATGCAGTTGTTTCAGGACGAGTGAGCGTAAGTTATACGGAACCACTACGCGATCAGCAACCATAATACAGTCATTTACGATGGATAAAGATTGGCGTCGTTGATAATACTGTTTCAGTTCATGAGATGTTATACGTGGGGGTCAACCACGCTGGATAAATGTAGATAATCGTCTTAAGATAGGATCGCGGCGAGTGTGTTCAGCGATTCGAGCAGCTGTCACTGGAAGAATTTGTGTTGAATTAAACAACATTCTGCTTACATCTTCTTCCACTGATATAGAAGCGATAACAGTATCTTCGTCTTCAAGCTTATGATTGCTTATTGAGCGCGATAATGCATCAGCATGGCCAAAATCAGAGGTAGATTTGTATTTGATAACGAAATCATAACCCAATAGCATTGTAGCCCATCGTTGGAGGCGGTTTGCGGTATAAACTGGTATACCTTTCTTAGATCCGAAAACTGATAATAAGGGTTTATGATCAGTGATTAAGGTAAATTTTCTGCCATGCAGCATCTTGTGAACCTTTTTTACTGCGAAAATTAATGCCAATCCTTCTTTCTCAATTTGGCTGTACTTGCGTTCTGCTGAAGTCAATGTTCTGGAAGCATGTGCGATAGCCTTTTCTTTTCCATCTGGAAACTTATGGGATATGACGGCACCGATACCATAGTCAGAAGCATCTGCAGCAACAACGATTTCCAGCGAGGGATCAAAATATGTAAGAAGTAGATCCGACGTTAATAATGACTTCACTTCGTCAAAACATTTTTGACACTTAGTGGACCAATTCCATTTTAAATTACTGGATAATAATTGGTTCATGGGTGCCCGGAGGCGATGCAATTATGGCAAGAAATTACTGTAATAACTGATAAGACCAAGGAAGGAACGCAGAAATGCTACATTCGATGGGGGAGGCATATTTTGGATAGCTCGTACATTTTCCGGATCCGGGCGTCGTCCATTCTTGTCGAAAACAAAACCAAGATATTTCACCGAGTTCATGAAAAATGTACACTTCTCTTCTTTTAGATAGAATCCACACTCAGATATTTTGGTTAAAACAGTATCGAGTCGATTGAATAACTCGGACTTACTGGAACCTGTAACGATTACATCATCCAAATAGACAGCGACTCCTGGCAAATTAGCCAACATAGTGTCCATTATTTGTTGAAAGATAGCTGGTGCTGGTTTCACACCAAAAGGTAAACGCTTATATTGGTAAAGACCTCTGTGGGTGTTAGTCGTCAGTAATGGTTGGGAGGCTGGATCAACTTCTATCTGGAGATATGCGTCAGCCAGGTCAATTTTAGCAAAATACTTTCCTCCATTTAGTTTGATGAATAAATCTTCCTGTATGGGAAGTGGATACGTGTGATCTTCTAGAGCATTATTCAGACCAGTGGAAAAGTCAGCACATATGCGAACAGTTCCATTTGCTTTTCTCACGACCACTATGGGGGCAGCCCACGATGAATAATTTACTGGCTCAATGACACCTAGTACTTCTAACCTGTCCAATTCTTGGTCAACGACTGACAGAGCAGCATAAGGCACTGGTCGTTTCGGTCTGAAAATGGGCTTTGCATTTTCCTTTAGTGATAAGGATACTTTGGTGAATTTACAACAGCCCAGTTTGTTTTGAAATACACATGTATGTTTTTGTCGAAGATGATTTATGTAAGATACGGACGACAATTGAGAGGAAGCAGAAGACTTTGATGTAGACATAACATTAGAAAGAAGTACATGAGATTCCGAAGTTTCATCATCGCATACTTTGTCTGAAGTATTCGATTTGGAAATTTTATGAGAAGGTAATGAATCGGCGGTATTTGATTTGACATGGTGAGAACACATAACATTTGAATTGTTTGATTCAGAAAGATCATAAGAACATGTTTCATCAGAAGCATTTAATTCGTTAATATCCAGAGAGGATGATTCGTCGGAGGCATTTGATTTAGAAATATCATTAGGGATTTGGATAGACTCATAGGAAACATGAGAACATATTTCATCTAATAATTTATTCAAAGTATCAACATGTGCAATCCAATCTAATCCCAATAGATCTAAATCGTGTCGATTTGTTAGATAACAAACATCCGTAAATTTACTTCCCATAAGTTGAACATTGCATAGAACCTCTCCTGTCAACTTTACTATGTCTCCTGACGCATTTCGGGCGACATGTTCCGTCGGTCGGATGGATGGGCATCCTAACTTGTGCCATGTGTTCTTTGAAATCAACGTGACATCAGAAGCAGTGTCCAACTGAAGTCGTATAAGTTTTTCATTTACTAATAAATTTACAAATTTCCGCCTACTTTTAAATCCAACTTTAAAGGTTGCAAACGTGGTTTTAATTTGACTGTTTGATCGTTGCTTTGAATTTTCACTACGATGTTTAGTCTTGCGTTTATTTAACGAACAATGACCTTCTTTGTGGCCAATGCGATGACATTTGCGGCATTTATGATTCTTAAACGGACAGAATTTTGCAAAATGCCATGCTCCGCAGAACCAGCATGGTGATGGGGGGTTGGCAGGTTGTTTCATGCTTGTACAGTTTTGTTTCGATGATTTTATGGATCGGAGCGCATTAATTGAATCAGAACCGGAAGGTTTAACCCTCTGTTGCACCATCGCAGTGTCATGCTTGAGATTAAGTAACCGCTGACGTTCGGTTGTGACCATTTGTAATATCATATTTGGTTCTTGTTCAATGCGTGCCAACATTCTGGTACGGACATCTGCATCTTCTTCATTCTTTAGACCACATATGAAAATCAAGCATTTAAATTGGTCCGCTGTGATTTCGTTTATTTTGAAGCGTTCGCACTGTCGATTTACCTTCCCGGCATACGTGAGATAATCGTCCTCTGGAGATTTCGTTATTTGGAAGCATTTATAGCGAGTATTAAATAATGAGGACTGTTCATCGAAAATATCAGATAGAATCTGAACTGTTTCTTTGAATGATACCTCTCTTGGATTTTGCGGTAAGATAAAATTCACATATTTATTATATTCCTGTGTTCCCAGTCTTCTTAAGAGTAAGCGGACTTTCGCTGCGTCACCAAGATGCGAGCATTCAACGCGGAAAATATCTTCACAACGGTGAAACCACGAACTGAAAATGACATTAGCTTCGGGATCATACTGGAATTCAGAAATAGAATTTATGATGCTTTCATGCTTATCTGATTGACAAGCTGAGGACGACTGTAATGAGAACATTCGTGCCAATGCATCCAAAAGCTTCGTCTGATTTGCATCATTTTGTGCTTGCTGCATTTGAAGAATAGTTTTAAGGTCGTCCAATGATACAGGCATTTTGTACTGGATCAATCAATATAGGAAAGAAAAAAATTCTCCGTCGCCAGTTGTTATGACCTTGAATCGCTTTTACCCCGTGATACTTGTTATGACTTGACCTTGGTCTGTCTAGTCTAAATTGTGACCTTGACGCGTTAGGCTGAGTGGCTTAACCTTGAGTCTAATACGCGTGAGTTCGAGATGGGGTAGAGAGAACTATTCTAAATCCTGATTGGTTGGCAAGCACGCAAGTGAAAGAAGACAAGACAGTTGGAACACTAAACTCTGGATTCTCTGAATTCGGATTACTACAAAAATGTACATGAATAAATAAGTGCATATCTTGACCACGACGTACGATAATTTGGAAAAATACAGTTATGCCCCGAAACAGGGAATTAGGGTAGAAAATATAGTGCAAAATATAATGTTTAAATTACAATATTTTTGGAACAAAAAAGGGTATGCTAGTGAATGATACGTAGAACGAAAGCTCGTGTTATGTAGAATAAGATAGGGACAAAAATAAATATAAGTGTTTTACAGGTTTTGAATGAAATGCAATAACGTCCCAAGAAAATAGCTTTCGTAATTGTCTGGGCTTCTTAATTCCCCGTTCATAACAGTTAATCACCAACTTGTTGCTAAATCTCCGTCGCCAAATTATTGTGAATCGCGAGTTGGCTACTCTAAATTCTACCGATTGACAAGCTTCAGATATCCCAGTTCGACCCCAATACTGTTCCCAATCTCCAGTATATCAGAACACGAACCGTAGATGAAAAATCGTTTATGGGGTCAGGAGCAGCAGAAGAATGATTTACAAACAAATGCATATTTATACAGTTAGGATTACTATAAATATTGACCACCAGAAAGATGACACGTTAAATAATATTGACCAATAGGAAAATGACACGCGAAATAAATATTGATCAGTAGGGAAACGACCAATGGGGAAATGACACCATTTAACGTTCAAGGGTAGCGTTAGACTTAACCGGATAACTGTTTTTGGGATATTTTTCTGAGTATCCCAACACCACCTCTCCGCTTCTTCCAACCAGTCCCAGAGTCGGCAAATAATGCACGATGTGGAATTCTCTGGGACGACATTCGTAGAACATATCCAAGCCACCGAAGTCGATGTTTCAAGATGGTGACACCAATTGCATTATCATCTCTGTGCCAGAACACACGATGCCGAACCTCTGCATTACTAACATGGTGTTGCCACTGGATGTCAGCGATCCTTCGGAGACAAGGATGATCTAACCCAGGGAGTCGTCTATCATCCTCAACTCGGAGAGGCCAGGTTTCACTAGCATAGAGCAGAACTTCTCTCACCGACGCGTTGTAGATCCGACGAATGGTCTTTGGTGCCCCCTTGTACCTATTGTTGTAACGGGTGGATTGCAGGTTAGATGCGCAGCGTTTTATTGATCGATTCGGTGGCACGGAAAACACGTAATGAACGGCCTAGAGTTCTGACTGGTCCCGCTTCCCTGTCTAGCCCAGCCAGTTGAGTCCAGAACGCAAGTCTTAGCCTCTGAGATATGAATCGTTATAGTTCAAACATACTCTGTTTATATACCAACCAAACAGACTACATCGTACCATAAAAATAGAAAGCAACATCTGTACAATATTTAACGAGTGAAATAAATAATGACCAATAGGGAATGTCCATTTAAAGTCCAAGGACATCATTAGACTTAACATGATAATGATTGGTATATTCCTCTGCATCCCTAACACCTATGTTCATATGTTTAAATAAATAAATAATCCCGGCTCCAATATAATAGGATTAGTCTTATTAACGTATAATCGTAATATACATCTGAGGGAGGAAAAATATTGCAAACCATCCTTGGTATCATGAAGAATAACAGAATAAGATTATCTCCTATTTTATTATAAGGAATAATCATTTGGTGCAATCAATCATCATTAATGATGAAACAACTTGAAGATAAGGTTCTAAATTGTAAAAACGACTAATTTTTGATAAGAATTCGAAAGGAAGCTTTTGGGGCTAATATTATCACATTCAGATGAAATTAAGTAATAGGATTTTAGGAAACTTGGTAATAAGCTTTATAAGCAAAAATGGATAGTGGCTAGTAATGGAATCCAGTAAGACGTGTGTTTCTTTCTATTTGGGACTCGTCAGTTGGACATACTTGCATCAGGACTCAGTAGCTAAGTGGATAAAGCAATGGCGTTTGAAGCGGATGGTATTGGGTCTGAGTCCCAGAGTGAACATCAAGACTACTCTAGCATTGTTATGTTCTCAATTGTACGAAAAAAACCTACAATTAAATCACATCATTATTCATGGATTAAGTAATAACCACTAGTGTATTGTATAAATTACTGAAAAAAATGTCAAGGATTTTATTATACCGTTCTAAGTTCATGCGGGGACAGTCCACGGGTGAACTCGAGGAGGCTCTAAGAAGAGCTCAAAAATATTATAACTTGTGACCTATATGCCCTGTTTATTGTATAACGTAACGATACCGCCAATTAGAGAGCAGTGAATTATCGATCGAACCAATGACGCATAAAACACGTGTGAGCACCCTAGAGTCCTATTGGTCCTGCTTTCCACCTTGCCCAGCCAGCTAAGTCCAGAACACCAATCCGAGCTTCTGCAATATGAATCGTTTATTTCAAACATACTGGGTTTATATACGAACCGAACAGACAACATCGTACCATGAAGTAGGAAACAACATTTGTACAAGAATTAGCCGAATGTGGCTGTGAGTGTGGGAGATAGTAATTAATAGACAGAGTATAACTCAAGAATGGTTAATCGTGTAGTAATAGTTCATAGGTCAAAATGAAGCCTATGATAAGAGGGATACGAATATGAACAGTTTAGTTACTTAATAATTATACGATAAAAATATACACATAGTATTGGTTCATAAATGGATCCCAAAATTTACCATTCATTATTCTTATCGGAACATAACAAGAAAGAGCCGAGAATATTCCATCCGATCTTTTGGAAGAATACTCCACAATCCATACGTGTAGCTTCCCTATTGAACAAATGCTAATAACCCCCTGTATACGGATTGGAGGACCATAACGATGATTTCGCTTTTACCAAAAAAACTATAAACACCTGACAATCTTGTATCATAATTGACACTTTGGAACAGCATTCCTTTCACTTGTCTTCTCATTTGAAAATCGAGAGGGTTTTGTCATTCAAGTGCTCAAGTTATACGTGGTATGTTAAGAATCTAAGCTCTAGATATAACAGTTCATTAACTCAGAATGTCATTTCACTGAATTTTCGGAATCTCTGTGCATAAATATAACGGAAACTATCAGACAAAAATCACTTATCATTTGTTAAGAGACCTAGGATTAAGCTGATATCCTCATGAGTGAGCGATTTTTCAAGATAAGAAAAGTAGACGATAAAACTTGGAAACTTATAAACTAAACAAAAGGAGTTTAAACATCTTTAAAGATGTCAAGAGGGTTCTCCTATACGGAGCTGAAACGTGTAGAACTATCACAACCATCATCAAAATGATACAATTGTTTATAAACAATTGTCTACAAAATATATCCAACGTCCGTTGATCGAATACTATCAACAACAACCTACTATGAGGGAGGACAAACAAGCTATCATCTAAAGAAAAAATGGCACAGATATGACGGAATTGATCAAACTACATCACAAGGCAAGCCCTAACATGGAGTCTTGAGAGGAGGAAAACCAAGGAACGCATTGTGTCGAAAATTGGAAGCGAACATCTAAAGAATAATAGCAACTAGAAAGGATTGTCGAGAACAGAGTTCGATGGCAAATGCTGGAGGGTGCCCTATGCTCCTCCATGAGAGGTAACTTGAAACTCATTTTCATGAATGGATGTTTTGAGAGAATAGTTTACCATCCCAATTTTTTGTATAGTAACAGCCATAAATAATTCAGAGGTATAGAAAAACATGCAGAGAAGCACACAAAAAGAAGATAATAGTTTTGAAGTAAACGAATGTAAATGGATAATCAACTCTGCCGAAGCTTGCTATGGAAAGAGAACATAAGAAATAAACACTCAAATAATTTAGGGGATCTTGTTTGCCTTATAATAGAAGTAACAGATTGTCAATAGTATATTTCATACGACACTAGTTAGGATTAAAGTAATTCCTGATAATTATCCTGTTTAATAGTTGAATTCATAAGTCGATTAAAGCTAGACCACAATAAAAAACTTGGAAGCACTGGACGGTTGTTTCGTGGATGCGCATTGCTGAGCAGTCCCACACTAGGACAAAACGGCCATCCAGTGTTTCCATGGTGGTCTAGCTTTAATCGACTCATGAATTCAACTAATAAGATTATTACAATCTCCACAAAAGCCCCTTTCTGATAATTATCCTGTTGTCAAATTCGACAGGCGGTGTACGTCAAAGCCCAACCGTCGCTGAAGAGCAATATAACAATTAACCGAAACTAACACTGGGTTGAAACAAAGAAATTATCTATTTCAGAAACATTCAAATAATAACAGCCAACATTAGAATTAAAAAGCTAGTTTATGAAAAGATAACACCGAACTACTGATTAGTAGTATCGGACAATACTACGAAAATACACTTGGAGTAAAACTATGGGATAAGGATGCTACAAATAGAATCGAGAAAACTTACACTTTTGTGCAGAATTTTAAAGTGAATTACCTTCATCCGATATCACATAAAACAATCAGTAGAAATACCTGGGTTTAATGTTCGGAACATTTAAGATACTAATCAAAAAATGTTCTTCGGAAATGGTATTCAACGTACCAACAGTTCAATTCTTCCTATATAGACTGTAGACGACATACAAATCACCATATTACATCTGCGTCGCTTATTACATATACTTAGAAAAAAAACCAGGAACCACTAGAATCCCCACAACGCGAAGTAAGAAAACCAAGACTGGTACAAATAAAGATTTACTTACTTACTTACGCCTGTTACCCCCCCGGTGGAGCACAGGCCACCGACCAGCGTTCTCCAACCCACTCTGTCCTGGGCCTTTTTTTCAAGTTCTATCCAATTCTTGTTCATTCTTCTGATGCCTGTCTCCATTTCTCCAAGTAATGTGTTCTTTGGTCTTCCTCTTCTTCTTTGACCTTGAGATTTCCAATCTATTGTGGGAAAAAACAAACCAGATTCCAGTGCAGGAAGAAGCGCTCGAAGTGGATAGGACACACATTGAGGAAAGCATCCAAGTGCATTACAAGGCAAGCCCTCACTTGGGATCCTCAAGGGCAAAGGAAAAGAGGAAGACCAAAGAACACATTGCGCCGGGAAATGGAGACAGACATGAGAAGAATGAACAACAATTGGATGGAACTAGAAAGGAAGGCCCAGGGTAGAATGGGTTGGCGAATGCTGGTCGGCGGCTTATGCCCCATTGAGGGGGGGGGTAACAGGTGTAAATAAGTAACTGAGTCGTGAGCATCTACTGTTCTTCTTAGTGTCAGCTTTTCACACGGATGGCTCCAGCCCTCCTCCGTTTAGTACCAAAAGTACCTATAGGCTAGACATAAACATTTACACCATTGAATATACTCTTACCTAGATATTCTACCTCATGATACACCAAAAATAAAGCAGATATAACCGATAAAAAACTATACTTCATTCATAAACTATTTACATGTATTTAATATGCAATAAGAAAGCAGAGAAAATAAAGTTAAGTGATTGTTTTAACTTCCAATTCAGTTAATTGATTATAACGTTGAGAACTAGTTGCTGGTGAAGAGAACAAACTAAATAATGAAGATATTATTCTTGGCATTAACCCAATAGCCAACATTCCAGTCCATCCTAAATTAATACCATCACCGTCTCCAGCCCATAATTCATTGCCGGAAACATTGAATCGATTTCTTTGAAGATAATTTGTATTAGTTTGGTTTTTATCGTTTGAGAGTTGTTGTTTCATTACTGATAAGTCAAGTGGAGCATCTTCAGATTTAGGAAGATAATAATCTAATGAAAATAGAAACAAATTAATGTGAATGATGTAAAGTTCACATAAAAATTGAATTATCTAGCGTAGTAGTATATCAATATTAGTAATGTTAACGTGAAAATAAACCTTATTTTGATCAGTAACTCAAATTGATTAAGTGCCAAAATTTTCATTTATTTGAACAGATAAATATTGGTAAAAAGGGGCATCGAGTACATATGCGTCACACAAGTTACCTAATTTGTGTGTAGACTGTGATACTGCCCAGGCGCCCAAACCAAAGCAGGTGGTTTTTTAGGGGGCAACACCAGGAGCCGTTGACCTAAAACTCTGATCCATAAGGCAATGGAGCATCGTAAGGAGATGCATTCATATGACAGCCGGTGACCAACGATTGGTTTATACGCCATTTGTTCCTTCAGGATCATGGAGCACATGTGCACCATTGGTTTGGAATCAGAGTTTTCCAACTCCCCTGAGTGGATTCTCCATATCCACAAACCAGGCTAAAGCTCTGGATATTCGCTCATCGTCCCCCCAGTTTTGTAAACAACACCCCCGCTGTGAGCAAGCAATGAGTGTGACTTCCCTGTCAGTGGCTGTATAGGCATGGCCATGTGAGAGCATTTCGAGAGAGAGATCTGACTCTCCCACCCGCGGCCGCACCAATGCATTTGGGGGCACTGCCAAATACTTATTAATTTCTTCTCTGACTTTGCTAATGTAAGATGTAGCAAATTTGACTGCTACTTCTTGTAAAAGACATGATACTAGTAACAAACTGACTCGTATTGTGATTAATTAATTTTGGTACTTATTAATTAATCATGATACAAGTCATTTAGTTACTTGTGTCAGATCTTTGACAAGTAAGTGTCATCCAAATTTGCTACATCTTACATTAGCAAAGTCAAAGAAGAAATTAATAGTTTGAAAAGCATAAGGTAGGAAATAATATAGAAGATACAGTCAATCAGTCACTAACAACATAGAACTTCGTACGTACGTACGTCAGTTCGGGTTGCCATACCACATTAGCACAGAGATGCAGTTGCCGATTCACATCCCATAGTAGAAGAGGCGGTAAGAGTATAGGCAGTAATCGGAGAGATTAGTGTTTGGAGATGTTACTTAAAGAGTATAATCCAGTGAAATAAATTTGAGAGGAGAAAAAAAAAGAGACAAGGAGGAATAAGGAGATCAAAATTTGGGAGAACACAAAGAGTGGATGCACCTACGCCATTGCAAACGATTTTGAGCCATGTCATTCAGGGTCTCTAACCATCGGTTGCTATCATCTCGCGGTCCCCAACCAGGTAGTCTACACCTACCAACATGGCTCAGTCTACTTGCCAGTGACTTCATGGACTTGTGCCATGTTTTGGTTTGGCCGCCCCTAGCTTTCTTCCAACCTACTCCTATACCACTGAACATAGCACGTCGAGGCAGTCGGTTGTTGGGCATACGTAACATGTGTCCCAGCCATCTCAACTGATGAAGTTTCACCACTTCATCAATCGATTTGCCATCTTTACCTAGTACCCGTTTCCTAACAACTGCATTACTTACTCGGCGGTACCAGGATATACGAGCAATATTTCGAAGACACCTATGATCGAATACTAGTAACCTACGGATATCCTCTACTCTTACCGGCCATGTTTCACTGCCATAAAGTAGGACGGAACGAACTGGTGCGCAGTAAACACGTCCTTTGGTTGATAGATGGATATCTCGCCTACGCCATAAATGACGCAAGTTGGTAAAAGCTAGTCGAGCCTTCTGTATCCGTGCTGAGATTTCGTCACACACCAGACCACAAGGGCTGATGAGACTTCCAAAATAAGTGAAGCAGTCGACACGCTCAACTACTTCACTCCCTATCATTAGTTCGGGTGTCAATGCAACCCAATCCTGAAGCAACATTTTGCATTTCGAGGGGGAGAATCGCATCCCGAACATGCTTGCATTGCTGCTTAGAGTGGTTAGAAGACTCTGCATTTTGTCAGCGTCTTCACCAAATAGAACTATGTCATCGGCATATTCCAGGTCAACAAGTGAATCTCCTGGTAGAAGTTCAACCCCTGAAAATTTAGATGAGGAGAGTGTTATCTCTAAAAGTACGTCGACGACAAAGTTGAACAAGAATGGAGAGAGTGGACAGCCCTGACGAACACCACTTGAGGTAATCAATTCTAATGACAGTTCGCCATAAGCTCTCACTCGACCAGTTGTGTTCGACTAGAGAGCCTTCACAAGGCTAATGTACTTCTTTGGAACTCCTTTCAGTGACAAACACTGCCATAGAACCTCACGATCAACAGAGTCAAATGCCGCCTTAAGGTCGAGAAATACTATGATTGTGGGGCGTCTGAACGTATCTGTGTTCTAAAACCTGACGTACTGTGAATATCTGGTCTATACAACCACGTCCAGGTCGAAAACCGGCCTGGTTTTCTCTAGTCTGCTCTTCACGAGCTGTCGTTAGGCGTCGAAGTATTATTGAAGCTAATATTTTAGACACTATATTGGTCAAACTGATTCCTCTGTGATTGTCACAAGAGGACTTTTGTCCTTTCTTATAGACTGGCACAATCAGTGATTGAGACCAGTCAGATGGGGTTACGTCCAGTTCCCAAATTCTACCTAAGACCTCAGTTAATCTCACTGCTAATACTGAACCACCATCCTTAAAAATCTCAGGAGTAAACCTGTCAGGGCCTGCTGCTCTCTCGTTTCAGATTTCCTATGGCTTTTTCAACTTCGTAAAGCGACGGAGGACCTACATTAACTTGCCATTCAGGTTGACTGGAGATCGTGGGAAACCGAAGTGTGGCTGAAGGCCAGTTGAACTGATCCCTAAAGTGTCTTGCCCATCGATCCAACCTCCTGAATTGAGAATGTATAATATGTCCATCTTTCTCTGACAGTGTTTCGCTAATACTCGGTTTCGTAATACCGGTTTCCTTAACAAGTCTGAACAATTGTCTGGTATTATCTATTGCCGCTGCCTTTTTCATCTCTCTCGCTTTCGCTACCCACCATTGTTCACGATCATTGCGTAGACTTCTTGTCAGCTTGCGCTTAAGCTGACTCCGCTTTTCGTTATGTTCAGATCCAGATAGAATGAGTTTTCGAGCATCTATCAGTGTGGTAGGTGCTGCTGAGATCCAGTGTTTCTCCCTAACCTTGTGGTTTGCCGTACTAGTAGATATCACTGCTGTTTCCACAGCTTTTCGGATATCGTTCCATGCTGCCTCGGGGTGGACATCACATACATGACTGTCTAACTGTTTTCCTAGTTGTTCCTGAAATATACTCTTAGCTTGACTATCATTAAGTAGGACCCTAAGAGGTTTCCTTGCAGCGTCTTTCCTACGTCCGGTAAGACGCAGACAGATACGCGCTCGTACTAGAGCATGATCTGAATCTAAGCATGTGCTCCAGAATGAGCGACAGTCTTCTATCGAGCCCCTCCATCGTTGGCTGATAGCGATGTGATCTATTTGGGTCCAACGTTGGGACGAATTAGGGGTCGCCATGTTAAAAGATGTTTTTCCTTATGCTTAAAGTTAATATTTGCAAGAACCAGGCGGTTATCTAAGCATAGCTGCAACAGACGGTCGCCATTATCTGTTCTTTGAGCCACGACACCATAAGATCCACCTAGGTGTCTTTCCCTATCGCTTAGTTTACCTACTTGAGCATTAAAGTCACTGGCCATTATTACTACATCAGAGCGCCTAGCTTTTCGGAGAAGGTCCGAAAGCTTTCTGTAAAACCCATCTTTTATATCATCTGAGCTGCAGTCAGTAGGACAATAGGCAGAGACGACGAAGAGGCAGCGACGAGTGTCCCTATCTTTCCGGATCCTTACTGTTCCGTTCAGTCGGACAGCGCGCAAACGATTGTCTACTGGGATCCACTCTAAGAAAGTTATTCCTGCCCTAGGACTCAATGCTATACCTACGCCGGCCAAGCCACGGGAAGCAGAATCAGGGCTTCTAGATACACGAAGTGTGAATCGAGTTGGTTCTTTGTTTTGACATGGTGATGTCAAATGAATGACGCTACTTGAATCCTGTATGCGCGTTTCGGAGACGCAGCACACATCGATGGCGCGAGATTCTAAAGTTTTAGCTAAGGAAGCTTGTTGTCCTATTTGGCACAGTGTTCGGACGTTACAAACTCCTACATGTAGTTTAAAGCGTGGTTTCAGGAGACCAGGAATAACTTTCCGCGTACTCGAATCGTTTACCCTAGAGGTGCGAGGTGATAAAAGGATGTGAGAAGGGTTAGTCGGGGAGATAAGAGAGGTATTAGGAGGTGTAGGAAGGATTTGAATGTGACCAACTTGATCTCGTGTGCTGTTACGGGTATGAGGGCTGGTGTCAATTCCCGGCTTCCCACACCGTGGAAGGGTGTTTCTTGAGGAACCTGAAAAAGAAGTCGGATTAATGTCGGCCTTAACGACCTGGGAGCGTGACCACAGAGCCCAGGGGACAACTGCTCGAGGCCGGTCGCGCACGGCCTTTTCGTGGGAGGTTTTTAATGTGTTAGCTCTGTTCTTCAAAGGGCCTTACCGCCGAAGACGGAGATCCGCGAGGTAAGGTGAGGCGTGACATCTTTAGGGTCGACCTTTTCTAACCCCTTCTTTCCTTGCGAGAAGGCAGCATCGCTGCAGATGATGGTTTTCCGAGGGAAACACCTTACTGCTGTCACACCCCTCTACAGTCAGCAGTACGACTTCGCCCTCAGACCTTGAGTTGCTGCTTTTAGTCTTACCGTTCTCCAATCAACCTACCTGGCATGGTAGAACCTATAGAAACATATGTTCCAGCCAATATAGCTCGGTTGGGTCAAGATAGGCAAGCCCGACCACCGCGTCAAGGTAGCAGCTACGGTCGGGATAGAGGATACAATAAAAAATACGGTCCGAAATAGAAAAAAAAACAGAGATTGAAGAATGGAAAGATGGAAATTACACTAAACTAAACTTGAGTTTTAGAGGATGGAAAAGAAAACAATCGATTGAATAATTGTGACCAATTTTGTACTCTATTACTCAATGTCTCTTACAACGGCTGATCCAAGTGAGGAACGCATTAGGCGATTAAGATGACAATATAGCTCGACTAATATTAAGTGAGAAAACAAACTTTCATAAGGTTTATGTACTCCTTCCAGTAGGAATTACTCATAAGGTCGAGAAATACAGTTGCTTCAGTGGTTAAGAACATGAGTCAGTTGAACTGACTCATGATCTTGACCACTGAAATTACTACAATCTCCACAAAAACTCATCTGATATAAATACAGTTGCAATTGAGTGTCGGTGAATATTTGATCTACACACTCAAGTTTAGGTCGGGAATTAGCCTGATTTTTATGGGTTTGTTCTTTATAAGATAGAGTTAGGTGTCGGGTGATTGTAAATCCTAATATTTTAGACATCATGTCAATCAGACTGATTCTCTCGTGATTACCACAAGAGGATTCCTGTTGTTTCTCATGACCTGAAGCGACCAGTATTCATGAACAGTTTAGCAAAACTACGTCCGCCTTACAAACTGTAGCAAAAAGCCAGTTGAACTGTTCTTTAAAATGTCTGCTACAGTGTTTTAGCCACCTGGTTTTTCTTTGCCGAAAAGTCTTTATTTTGTTTAATGACTTAACGGGTCCCGTATTTCTAAAAAATGACTAAGAATACAACCATACAGATCTGACAAATGAAATAGTTGAAAAGAGAACTTCCTTCACTGAAATATTATTTTATTTAAAAACCAGTTAGCTTCTAAAATCAGCAACAGCCTACTATGGGAGAGAACAAACAAGCTTCCTGATGAAAAAGAAATTAGGAAAAGACGCTTCAGGTGGATAAGATATATATTTCGGAAATCATCAAACATCACAAAGCAAGCCCTAAAATGGAATCCTGGAGGGAAAAGGAAAATAGGAAGACCAAGGAACGCATTGAGTCGGGACTTGGAACCAGATATCAGAAGAATGAATAACAACTGGAAACAACCAAAAAGAGTTTTCCAGTACAGAGTTCCACAGCGAATGTTGGTGGGTGACCTATGCTCCCGCACGAATGGGGGGAAAATACAGTGGAGTTTGCATAGAAAACCAACAACACTTACTGTCAATTCGAAACTGTCTTGTATGTTAAATGGATGATAACTGATATAGATAAGAAATTTAAGAGACTGATTAGAAAGAAATACATATATAACCATGTTGAATAAAAGGTTTCGCATGATGAATGATACACTAATTATTTCGATATATTATACATATTTAACAACTTTACTAATATGGAAAAAGGAAGAGGAAGCTGTATCAATAAGAAATTGAATAAACTTAAAATTTCTAACTTAAACATACCAGTTTGAGTAGTATTCCTCTCTGCAGATTTTTCATTTTCCAATTGGTGTTTCATAACAGGATCATAACTGACTGTTTCATCATGATTGTTTGCTTTAATCAACCGTTTTCTTTCTTTGAATTCTTCTTGTCGTTCCGCCCAAAATTGATTCCACCGTAAACGCCAATCATAATATTGAAGACCACCTTGTCTAAATGATTCACCTAGACTGCAAACAATTTGATCAGCTCGTAAACAACAATATCTACGCCAAGCTAATATGATTTGATGTTGAAAAAACAGTCCAGACAAATATATAAAAGTGTAGATTAATAATTTTGAAGCAATCGATACACGTAGAGGTAATCTGGTAGTTCTGTTGAGAAGAAATATCGTCTATGTAGATTGAAAATTACATGAAAGACAAGAACAAGAGAATTTGACAAATAATATGATTAATTTAAAACAAATGGACAGTTTAAAACGTCATCAATTGGGCGGCGATGAAGTTAGATTAAAAAGACATAGAAATGAAAGACAAATACATTAGAATTCATGAAGTCAATAGTTTAATTTATGACGAAGAAAGTAATTATAACAGGTGGAATGATAAAAAGGTCGTAATGGAATATAAGTAGCAGATACTGATCACTGAAAAATGCCGAAGATTTCTTATGGCAACAAAACTTACAGCATTAAATAAAGGGATTATCATTATTAATGTTGTAAATCGATTATCGTAGGTAATAGATAGGTAATAAATGGTAGTGAGATGGTGGAGATTTGTAGCTCAGGTGGATGATTTTGATGGAGTTTTGTCCTCTGAGCTGGATGGTTTAGTCGTGGGGCTTTCGTCGTTCTTCTGAACAATATCATCAGCACAAACTTCAGGTAGAAGTGAAGTGTTCGAATTTCTCCACATGTGGTTCACAGCTTGTCCTGTACACCTCGATGTTGATTGATTTAAGGTCAACAAGAACCAATCAACATCGAGGTGTACAGGACAAGCTGTGAACCACATGTGGAGAAATTCGAACACTTCACTTCTACCTGAAGTTTGTGCTGATGATGTTGTTCAGAAGAACGACGAAAGCTCCACGACTAAACCATCCAGCTCAGAGAACAAAACTCCATCAAAAAAAAGAATGATAGTGAATGATAGAAATCTGGAAAACTTTATATTGTAATGTTAATAGCACATCAATAGTTTAGTGAGTGTCAGTAAACAACTGCCTCAATTCCAAAGCAAATTTTATAAATGATTTAGTGAGATTTTTGCGTTGAGATTGAAATGTTTCTTTAAATTTATTTGTTTAAAGAATATTGAAAATCCTTCAATTATGAAGTGCTGTTATGAGGGTAGATTTGATGAACTACTGGATATCAATAAAATGAATGTACATCCATTCAGGGGTTCCTTCTCTCCCGATTATGCTTCTTACACAACGGGATGTATTGCAACAGATAATTTATATGGAATCATCGATGACCGAATTCATTTCAGAAGTAATAATGCAGAGACAAGAAACTTAAGTCTTCTTAATGTTCAGACGGAAAATTTGGATTTGCTATATAGACAACACATTTGTCATCATCAAAAAGGATCGGCAGGAAAGTACTTACAATTTGATAGACAGAATATTAGATAATATAAAATCCACATTGGAAACGGCAATCTAATAGTCTCGGATATGTTAATCATCAAAACAATCTGGGAAAACTTGTAACCCAAAATGATGAAATCTTCAATTACAACAGTAATAACACAATGACCTATAAATTAAGCTTGATACAAACCCTGTTTGAATGACCAAAGATACCTCAGTGTTGCCACAACATAGAGAAATAAAAGTTAATACGTTGGGCTAGTCAGACAAATCATATTTACACAAGACTCTAGAATGAAGAAAACACTTTGGGTTAAGGAATGTGTGACGATTAAGGGGCTGAAGTCTCACTTTATAAATTGAGATCATGAACCGATTGATGTTAGACCACCACAATTGAAAACCTGGAAGCACTGGACGGCCGTTTCGTCCTATTGTGGGACTCCTCGTGATCTCAATCAAAAACTTAATAATCTCCACAACCCCTATACTAGTAATCACTCTATAGAACTTGTCAAGATGTCCCCAAATGCCCTGGTACGGCCGAAAGTGGGGAAAGTCCGCTCTCTCTCTCTCCATATGCTCTTACATGGTCACGTGCATACAACCACTGAAAGGAAAGTCCTACTCACCGTCTTCTTGCGACATTATTATTGTTTACGAAATTGAGAGAACGAAAAGTGAATATCCAGAGCTTTAACAGGGTTTGTGGACACGGAGGGTCCACCTATGGGAGTTGGAAAACCCTCATTCAAAACAAATGGTGCACATGGGCTCCAGTATCCTGAGGGAACAAATGGTGTATGAACCAATCGTTGATCACCAGCTACCATGTGACTGCATCTCCATACGTTGCTCCACTGCGATATGGATCAGACCTTTAGGTCGAAAGCTCTGGGTGTGGCCCCCCCCCAAGAAAACCACTTGTTTCGGTTTGGGCACCTGGGAAGTATCCCAGCCCTCACACAAATCAAATGATTTATGTGGAGCATATTTGTTTGGTGCCTTCTTGTACCAATGTAGAGATATTTTAGTCAATGTAAAAGAAAATCGTCACAAATATTTTGAAGTGGAATAAGACTCATGTATTATAAGCTCTATAAAACAACGTTTTCATTATTTCAGTTTGCATATTCATTAGATTTAATATGTGGACACCTATTTCTATCAAATATGTATATCAATATATATATGCGGGGCTTAGATGAAAACTAGTTATGAGGTAGGTTGTATTTAATCTGATCTTATGATAAACTAATAAATATTACAAGAAATTTATTAAATAATTTATGAATAATATTAATCAAAAAAGAAAAAGAAAACAATAAACTCACTTGATATGATAAATAAAAACTGCCAATGATTGAATTTATAGTAAGTAGTGATTGACTACGAGCTGATAAAGGTAACTTTTGATCTGTGATTGTAACTCCTTGAAGTCGAATAATTTCACGTGCTATAAGGAATTTCAAAGCTGATTCAGGTAAATTCATAAGATCTAGACGATCTTTGCCAATTTTCGAAAAAGGTCCATAAGGAAAGTATGGTCTACATAAAAAATAGTGATAATAATACATAACCGAAATAAAACTTATTATTATTGTCGTTATAGAACTTAGCATATAAATAATACACAACGGGATAAGAACTATTTAGAAAAACAATATTTTGTTTAATTAAAATCTAGCTATGATAGCAAATTATAACACTATGAGAAGACTTGAGAATAAGTCTAGGTTTAAAATCGGTCGATGGAAAGGTGTAAATAGCCATGAATTGTTGTTTAGTCCTCATTTAATTCACAGTAAAAAAAATACAGACCAATGAACTGAGATAGAAACTAGATGTTAACGTTCACAACACATTGATTCGTATGTATCCAAGCTACCGAGAGATTAATTTCACGTAATATCATATGGCCTCTCTCCCCAAACAAAAAGTTTGGGACTTCCTACATGGCTTAGATTAACGGCTAACTGGTTTATTAGACTGATGTCATGTATTAGCCTGATCATTAACAGTCAATTTACAACATGAACCTACGCTAACGGGTCAAGGTAGATAGAGATTGGGGATATATATATATATATATATATATATATATATATATATATATATATATACCGATTGACATGACCTACAGTCTTATCAACTGATTTACTTTGTATACCCAACATTAAATTCATTTAGTCAAAGATTTTACCCTACATGGAAAACGTTTGGAGGAAGATACTAGTTGATGATGTCTTCTCTACTTTCAGTAGTTATGTTTTACACAGGTTGAATGATACAGAAAATGAACTGTTGTGCAATGTGTTTGCTTCAAACACCTTGTTTGAGCCACAAGTGGAGTAGACCGACGAAAATCAGAAAAAAAGAACTTCCAGTATATGTATTGGAATTCCACCTAGCAATAAACACACCAATGTTGATGAGACTTCTTAGGCAAGTAAAGTAAATGATTAACAATTACAACTAATTTGCTTTTTACTATAGTCAAGAGTAATAGCCACTGTTTAAATACGAAATCTTAGCACAGTGGTCGAACCAAGGAACAACAATTTTACGTGGAGGTAGAAGTGGGAAAACCTTATGATGAGTAACAATTGGAATGAATAATAGCATCAATGGATATTTTATTTCTAAAATGATTATGAAACCTAAGACGTTGTAGATGATGAGAGTTAAGTCGACTTTTAATTGGTTATTATGAAAGGATCTTTTCTTGTTTTTATAAAATGAAATGATTAGTTAGATTAAATTAAGACCGATCCCTATATTTTAACTGATACCTCAATCAGTTTGGCTGGGAATATAGACTAGGTTCATCAAAGTTCTGGTGATCTCTTTGATGTTATTTACAACCAATAGGATGGTTCGTAAAGTGTACAGTCGATAAGTAATTAGAAAAGTGTAGAACTGCTTATTTTGTTGCCTCAATTGCCTACACTGAGGACGAATCACTTTCTATTTTGCTTCACAATGGTAGCTAAGTGGCAGGGGCGCTCATTTTTTTAACCAATCAGTAACTAGTCGCTGTGTTGCTAGGATATCTGAAAAGCAACCGACATTTCCGTTAACCATCAGTTTGTTCGCTTAATCAAAGAGCTACCTATTGTTACCTATTCTCTGATGTGCCTGCTTTATTTTTATGACAACTGATCATGATTATTGCAATGTCTTAGTAGCTTAAAATAAAGGTTGCATTCGTTTATAGCTGTTTTGACACCTCATTAGCTTTTTCAGATCTGAAAATTGTTTAGTCTTTGCTTCTTATTGTAGTAAAAGAAAGATTACACAAGGCTGTTTCTATAGAAGAACCTTCGTTATGCCTCACTAAATGTCTAGCTAGTCTCTTCATTTATTGATCGTAGATATTTCTCATTTCTAAACAAAAGTTAAAGAGACTTTCTAGTTGCAGTTTTATTATTACCAGGATAAAGAGATGCATATAATTGAAGAACCTAGTCTATAATAAAACATTTACCGGTGAACCGAGTTGACAGTAGTTACGAGAGAGAGGAGTTATTACCATAGAAAAACATAAGTATTTCATGACTTTCGGTCGTTCTTTACATAATCCTAGCTTATAATTCAAACTGATAAAAAAAGGCTAACTATGATATACCTTTAATTTGTCTTCTTAAACTTACCGATAGAAGTCTAGTGAATCTAGGGGGATTTCAGAGGGACTTTCATATCCAAAAAAGTAAGGCAATCCAATAAATGCATAACCGGGTGATCGTAAAGAACCTAAGACTAGTGACTCATCTACAGGCGTAAGAAATATATCTAACTGAGATTTCTGATAATCGGTCATATTGAATTGAGAACAAATCTAAATAAATAAGTAAAGAAAGTTAACTAGGCTTACTTCTTTTGTTATTCGTAAAATTCGTTCAGATGGCTTTGCCTCCCATTCTACATCAAGTCGTGTGACAGACCAACGACAAAGAACTTCATAATATGGCTGGACATAATAAGATAGTGAACATGCTGTGGCCGCGCATAAGAGTGCTAACTTTTGTGAGTGTTTCGCGAAAAATATCGAGAATTTATTCATAACGAAGCGGGATTCGGAATAATCTCTATGACTAAATCTTTCTGGAAATGTGAAGCAAAACTGGAAAATAAAAAGTATAGTGTAATATGCTCAAAATGAGGAGTTAAAGTGTATGCATCCTTATAAATACTATCGACCATGAGCAATATAATTAATAGGTCTCAGTCATAGACTATGGATATTTTGCGAACCACAGGCAAAAATCTCTTATCTATTTAAGCATATAAGAACTGGTACAAAGGAGCACCAAGGCATTTATGCGCCATACAATATGGAAATTGAGAAGAGATAGAGAAAGCAAGGCAAGTATAAAGATGATGAATAAAAATGGTCGAGGGTAAAAAATAGCGGAAACAGATCATTTAAGAAAAACAACCAAAATGGGTCATTTCGGTCAAAGTTACTCCCACTTTTAAATAAAAACAGTTGCAACAGGATCGCCCCTGGCTTCTATTCTGAACCATGTCTGATAACATCTCAAGCCACTGTGTTGCATCAACTCCAGGACCCTGACCAGAGAGTTGTGGAGAGCCAACAGAAGCCAGTCCTGTATAGCTTTCGTTCATAACATGACACAACGCCATTTACTGACCATCTCACCGATTTTCCCAACCAGTCCCAGCGTCAACACATGATACACGATGTAGAAATTCTCTGGGGTGGTATTTGTAGTACATTCCCAAGAAGCCGAAGTTGGTGTTTCAAAATAGTGACAATAATCGAATTATCGTCACTGTGCCGAACAAACGTTGCCGTACATCTAGATTCCTAAGATGGTGCTGCTACTGAATGTCAGCAATACTTCGGAAACAACGATGATCAAACATAGAAACTAAGGAAATAGTGAGAATTCTCCTTTCTCTTCTGGGAATGAATTTTTCGAAATTAATACAAAATAGTCTAATGTAGTGATGGTATTCCCCCGTTACTGTTATACGAAAATTCGGATGTACTAGCTGAATCACATCGGGCAAAAGCTGAAACTTTCTCAAGCTATTTTAGCGAAGTCTACTGTACGTTTATTGTAACAAATACTTGTCCCAATCGCACCGAGATACCAGCCATTGAATCTCTACATGTGACTGAGGAAACTGTCCTGTTGATAGCTAACCTCAAACCTTTTAAGATACCGGGCTCTGACGGGTTACATCCACGACTGCTGCCATCTCTTGCGGACATTATTTCAAAACCGCTTGCGACATTCTTCAACATGTCCCTTCCACTCGATCAACTTCCTAGAGATTGAAAAGACGCTATAATCAGTCCTATATTTAAGGAAGGTCTGAGACGGTTCGCATCGAACTACCGGCCTGTCAGTCTAACTAGAATTGTCGTTAAGTTACTTGAAAAGATAATTTGTATTTGGTTGCTAAGCCACATAGATTCACACAGTCTGTTAGCTCATGAGCAACATGGATTTCGTAACAAGCGTTCATGCTTGACTAACTAACTTATTGCGAGAGAGGATTGGACGGCAGCCTTAGATAAAGGTCTGTCTGTCGATTTGATATTCATAGATTTTAGCAAAGCATTTGACAAGGTTTCACACTTAGATCTTATGCAGAAGCTTACGAGCTTCGGCATAATAGATACTGTACAGGAGTGGATAGGAAACTCCTTATGTGACCACAGACAGAGTGAGGGTCAGTGGAGCGGTATCCGATTAGAAGTCGGTCAAAAGTGGCGTACCCCAAGGCACCATCTTAGGTCCTCTGCTCTTCCTTCTCTACGTTAACGAGTTACCGCTGTTGCTTAGGTCGTCAAAATTAGTTTGCGGTTGACGTAATGTTTGGAGAACAATAAAAAGTGAGGCTGATTATTTGGATCTCCAAGTTGACTTAGACGATTTAGTTAGATGGGCTCAAGGTTGGGGCTTAGAAATGAATTCTAGGAAGTGTGCTAATGAACATCGGTCACGGTAATAGTTACCATTATACTACTGATGGTAAACCTCTTCCATGAGTTCAAGAACATAGACTTAGGAGTAATGATAAGTCATGATCTAAAAACAACTAAGCATAGCAACGCAGCCGCTGTCAAAGGTTTTCGTACGTTATGGTTACTTCGCCGAGCGTTCAAATCTTTTGACGAGGAAATATTTCGAATTTTATATCCCACCTATGTACGACCACATTCAGAGTACTGTATCCAAGCAGCTAGCCCATGTCTGGTAAAGGATGCAAACTCACTTGTGCGTGTGGGAACGAAATCAGTGAAGAGTCTTTCTAAACTCCCTTACGATGAGAGTTTAAAACGCCTAAACCTTTTCCCCTTGTCGTATAGTAGGACGCGAGGTGACCTTATACTGGCATTTCGTATCTTTAATTATGATTTGGGTGTTAATGTCTTACCTTTTTGCTTCCTCCAGCACTAATAATCACCAAGGTCACGGCAAAAAGGTTTACAAACCGCGACCTAATAAACTTAAAGTGGGGTCCCACTTTTCGCATCGAGTAGTCAATGACTGGAACACCTTACCCGAACAAGTGGTATCAGCCCCATCAGTGAATATTTTCAAGGAGAAGCTGGGGCTTCACCGGAAGGCAATCTGTCGGGATTAACACAGGTTCACCAACCTACTATCCTTATTACTGAAGACTGAAATGACACCAGTGTGCCTAAGCCAATGGAGAGGTGAATAAACTCATTCTCAAAATCGACACAATCCTTTCATATATTGCTTGTTTGAAAGCAATAACCACGGGAAGTGGTGAAATAAATGACAGGGTGCATGAAGCCATTTATAAGATTATTTGTGGTATCAGGCTAGACCACTCGAAAATCATAATCCAACTTATGCACATACGCGTGTGCTTCCGTAACAAAATCCCTTACGTTAAAATAGAAAGTCGTGTAGAGGTTTGTGTCTAGTGAGAAATCACTTTGTGTAGTAGGAGAGCATGTAAAGTAACGTGAGTGAGGAGGGCTGGAAAAGGAAGGAAAAAGGTGAGCTGACGACCCAGCAAACAAACAATACGCTTACATTTACTACGGGAACTAATAGACAGCAATCTGTAGTAACACGAGACTCAGATTCAAACAATCTTGGGACAGAAACTAGAAGCAAATAGTTTAACTCGTTAAGCAACGCTTCAGTGGTTCAACCACTATGAAGGTTACTGAGCGCTTGAAGGTCAAAAGGTCGTGAAACGCTTAGTGCGTCACCTTGACAATTCGTAAGGTTTATCAGAAGCAGTCAAATCAAAATATTTTTAGATTTGGTTTGAATTCACTCACAGTACAATCACAGTTAAGAACAACGAATACTGTATACAAAGTCAAAAAGGTTTTAACGTCAACAGGGATAAAGATCGCATGCGTTTACCATGGGGTTCTAAAACCTTTGGTGGCTGTCACACAGTAGTGTGCAGTAGTTTTAAAGTTTTGGCTAACGATGACTCCCAAGTTATTGTGTTCCTGGACAACAGGTAGCTAAATTTCAGCTGACCATTGACTATCCCGTTGAATCATCAACGAAAGGAATCCATTATCTCAACACATGTCTGATGACCAATATGCATCACAATGCACTTGGAAGCATTTGTCGGCAATTGCCAAATTTGAGACCATTAAGATAATTTCTCCAGGTCATTTTGAGGCTCTAAACTGCCACATTTACATTTTACCGTTCTTCATATCTTGACATCGTCAGCGTATAATAAGACCGATGATGATAGGAGACGAGGATGGTCATTTACATACAACAGGAACAACACTGGCCCCCCAAACACTCCGATGAGCACAGTTTCCCAGCTAGACAACTTCGAGTTCACTTATACTCTTTGCTGACGCCCAACTACGGAGTCCTTTATCTACATCAATGAATTACCTCCGATCCCGATATTACTAAGCTTATTTGACTGTTGGTTGTGAGGTACTTTGTCAAAAGCCTTTCTGAAGTCAATGTAGGCTACGTCTATAGGTAGGTCATCAGCCTTGGCACAGCAGCTATTATGGAACACTACAAGTCGTTAAGAAATAAGTGTAAAATTAAAATCCGGGAGGCTTAGAGAATATATGAAACGCTGTCGGCACAATCTGTAACCAAGTCGTTTAAATAACTATTCTCATGCATAAATTACAGAACAAGGATGTAGCATTGGATTATCAACCTAATTACGGAATGCAGTGAACTTGGAATGGTAGAGTATGGTCAGGAAGAAGGAGGTGCTATGGTAAACTATTTCGGTGCAGTGTTCACTCGGGGGCCTCTCCTTGACGAAGAACTAAACCCAAATACGAAGTCGACAAACAGTCTGCTAACCATGAACTTTCATCGAGACGATGTACTTAAGGCTCTTATCATTTCAGACACGGAAAGTCAACAGGAGCGGATGAACTGCACCTTGAAATCCCGAGACAAATTGCACAATATATTGCAGCCCTATTAACTGTGACCTTCAATATATCACTTGGCCGAGGTGTGTTACGTACGAACTGAAAGGATACAATCGTCACTCCAATAGAAAAAACAGGACCAATACGACTTTCATCGAATCACAGACCTGTCAGCCTCGCCAGCATAGTAGTTAAAATACTAGAAAGAACACTCAAAAAGACCGTAAGGACATTCTTGGAAAACAATAACCTATTAAACATCGAACAACATGATTTCAGAAAAGGTTTACCCCGAACAACAAACCTCTTTATAGAAATAAATAGTATATTTGTAGTATCCCAGTGAGTAGAAAAATGAGACTTTCTGACATTTCGTGGCTTAGTGTAAGTCACTTCTTCAGAAGTGCCCAATTTATTTAAAATTATCAAATCAAACCTTGGTAATGATACCTATAAACTCTTCATAGCAAGTAAGCAATAGATAAAGGCTCTAAACAATGGAAAATCAGCGAACGTTGCCTATCAAGATTTCATCAAAGCATTTGATAAGGTGCTAACAAAACTGCTCTTGAAGCTGGAAAGCCCTGGCACTGACCGACCTCTCCTAAGATGGCTTAAGGATTTCTTGGTAGGTCGCAAACAGAAGACAAGAATAAATTTCAAGTGCTCCACCTAGAAACCAGTAATTAATGGAGTACCTCAAGGTTCTATCCTAGGTCCTTTACTTTTCATACTGTATGTACATGGACTCCCAAGTATAGTTGAGTCCCCATTGCTGCTATACGCTGATGATGTAAAAATCTGGCGAGAAGTAAAAGGAGAGGCAGATACCTGAGCACTTCAAGCAGACTTAGATATTGTGATTAGCTTGTCTAAAGAGTGGCTGGTGGCTATCAACGCGGCCAAGTATGTCTACACTAACTTCTAGTCTGAGTCATGTTGGTAGATGCAGACTACTTGGTTGGGGTCCGCGTGACTGTCGTAACCAATGGTTGGAGACTCTTGGTGACATGGCTCAGAATCGATCACAATGGCGTCGGTGTATACACTCCCTGTCTTCCCTTAAACTAAGAGATTAAAATCGCTTCACATCTTTCTTTCTACGAACCAATTTTTTTCTTCTTGTACTATATCTCTATATGCAATCTTTCTATTATATATTACCACCTTTGACCTAACCACTGCTATGAATCCGGTGTTCATCTTGTTGTGCTGATGCGGTATGGCAACCTGGACCGATGCACATATGTGCCTGGTCCTACGTTGTAGCTGACTGACTGACATGAATTTTGAAGATACAAAAGTAAACAGGTACAACAGGGGGAAGTGTGTGTACCCGTGGTCTGGTCTCACAAGTTTCTTGGGGTGACAGTGATTCATGATCTTAAGACCACAGTCCACTGCTGAGAGGTTGTAACTAAGGGGTTTGGAACCCTATGGGTTTAAGACTGACATTCACCAAAATAGATACTACTATGTTCAATAAAGTATACACAACCTTAGTGAGAATTAAGCTTGAAAACTCTGTTCAGACTGCATGATCCTGTTTAAATAGTAACTCGTATATTTTGGAAAAAGTACAGAGGGCAGCCGCTCGTGCAATTCCAGAACTGGGTTTACCATGCAAAGAGCGGAGTGAAAAGCTAGACTTCTTTACTCTGTCCTATCGCAGATTAAGAGGTGGTCTTATTTTGATGTGTAGAATACTTAGGAATGATTTTGGACGCTATATATTCTCTCTTTTCCTTCCCACTAGATCGAGACATCTCAAAGGACATACTATGCGGTTAGAAACGTGAAGAACGAACAAAATACCCATGGCATACAGGTTTTAACGTCGGGTCATTAATTCTCGAAATCTGTAACAATAAGCAGATGTGTCCGCACCTTCAGTTGACACATTCAAGAGAAGACAAGACACTCATAGAAACATCGAAACATAGGCTATAAAACTTCTGTGGTTTGAATTTGAAAGTCACTGCACCTCACATCTTTCGAACTGCACTAACGAGTCCTATAAACACCCCACCATGATTCAGTAAAGAGATTCGCACCTTTCTGAGTAAGAGGAGAACAATTCGGGAGATACTTGCTTTACTGAGTACTGACGAGAAAAATTCTCAATGTCAAGAAGCTCGAAATATTTGTGATTCGACCCTCCGCAAACCTGGAAGATTGAATGTAGAAAATCTAAGAGAATAGGAAATATTCCAATATTATGGGGAGGTAGTAATTCTTCATCATTGGTGGAGGCCGACTATGGTAAGACTCAGGCATTCTCGAATTACTTTAGCAATGTACATATCGTAGAGAAACCTCCCTTCCAGTTCATACAAACCTCCACACATACACTCTGCACAACGTGAACATTAAAGAACTCGATGTTTTCAGTCTCTTAAGTAAGCTTGATATAGGTGAATCCACGGTATCCAGTGCAATGCACCCTAGGTTACGAGAGAAACTAGCGAGCTTCAACGCGGATACCTCAAGTATATGTTTTAATATATCTATATCCCAGTGTCAATTAGCGAAAGACTATCAACTTCCCCATCGAATAATCAACAAGCGAAATCCATCACATGCTGATGTGATGCAAGTTCTTTCTGTAGATGCTTTTAAAAGAGAACCGGATCTTGTGAGAGATGAGCTTTGTCAAGATTATTAAAGGTTCCCCAGGTTCCTGATTTTTGCAAACTGATAATTTGGTCTTTGAATTAACGTTTTAATGCACTGCCGAACTTGACTTTTCTCCTTGACGACGGCTTCGAAAAGTTTTAATTAGGAATGAAATGCCTGTGAAGAGTAAAGCTAGGTTTGTTAACTTTGTAGTGAAACTTTGATAGTTGGCTTCAATTTCAAATATTTTAATCCACATTCTAAATCTTTTACAGCTTTTTGGAGGCATATAATAGCCTCACGGACAAACATTTGGTAAACTATTTTTCTACATCTCGGATGAGACGGCATCTTATAAACAATGGACTAGTAAGTTTACAAAATATCATTTTTTTATTTCGTTGTGATGCACCTCCTGATTCTGACACAAGTCGATAATAAGACAGATATCCATTTATTGTGTTTGTGTGACCTAAGTTATTTAGGTAACTCAAGTTCTTATGATTCAGATAACCACTTTCTTATTTCATTATTTTGCAGCAAATTGAGCTGTTATATGATTGCACATAGATTTCGTCCCTGTTAAAGAAGTCCGACATTAGAGTTAAGCTGTTAATAGCTGATAAAATTTTACAAATGAGACAAGGTGACTTTAAAATATGTAATTAATCCAGCATGCTATTATTTATCCGTATAGACGATAACCACACCTTTCAAACGTTTCTCACATGCCACATTTATTTGTAACAACCAATTTATTTCTAAATTCTGATAACTGGTCGACTTGAATGGATATTATACAAAGATAGGTGGTTTTTATATTGCAAAAGGACGCACTTGCAAAATGATATAGAAGTAAAACGTAATCTTCCTACAATTTTGTCACATTTTCGAGCGGCTTTTTCTCTAAGTCAAGATAAAGGCGATTGCCCCTGAGTTTACTAAATTTTAATGCAGATTTATTGGTGAGACTTTAATTTATGAATGACCTTTGAGCGACGCCAAAGTGACCTTATGAGTGTCTTCCTACTTACTAGGGCTAAATGAGGGTTACAAATCAGTTCGAAGAATAAGGATTATGATTCACAGTTGATGGTTAATGTTAGGAATTAGATTTTCGGGTTTTCATCACAAACTGACATCAGCTAAAATGCCAAGACGCTATTTGGCCAGATGGACGAGTGAATTTCGCTCCAAAATCCGAGATCTGTTTTTTTATAACTGGTTAGTTCATCCATAAATTATAGTCTTGTCGATTTATTTTACTTGTACATGTTTTTGATTTATCCTGTTATTATTATTCTTGACTAAATTTTGGTTAGTCTTAATTGGAATATGTGCATCTTGTGTGGGTTTCTTTTATGTGGTCGCTTCTTCACAAGTTGTATGAGAGAGATGAATGGTGGTTATCAGTCGATTCAGGAAAGCACGTTTGGTAATATTTGAGATGTACCTGAATCCCAGAGTTAATGTTTACTCTGGAATTCAAACCTAGTACATTTCTCTCGAAACTCTAAACACATTATTCACCTAGCTACTGAATCCATTTAGCAGCTATTGTAACAGTTATATTCTATAAGGCTAGTGACAAAGTGGCTACATTAAAGTAATTTGCATAGTATGCACGTATTTCGACTAAGACTGATCATAATTCAGTCAAGAATATCAGCGACGGGATAACTCAAAAGACTTACAAAGAAGTCGGATTTGTACCTGCTGCAAAAGTAGGTGACTATTTAAGCTGACTAATTATGTGTAGTACGTGCTTAGCATTTGAAGCACAAGATGCCGTAATTAAATCCCCGATTAAAATAAAAAACTAAGATTTAAATACATCCTAAATATTACATAACTGGCATTCTGAATTCCATTGCTAACTACAATCTATCTTCCCCCCCCCAAAATATATAAGTATCTAATTTAACTAGTATTTATTATCAAGGGCTTCTCAAGCTATTTTCACAGTGATTCAATGCTGTTAAAAACGTTATCTTTATGTATTAACGTTTTTCGCCGTTTTTTGTAACTTAAAGGTTAAATGGGTATTTTTGATAAATTTCTAATCATAATCTGGATTATTGATGACTTTTTGTCAGTTTTTGGGATTTTAATTATATAATACTGAAAGTGTGTTTTCCGATTTGTAGTTACAATTGTTTTAGCATTTTATATACTACGAATCCCTTATGTTGTTAGTGTTACGCTTTTAGATTACAGAGAATGGTGAAGTCATACCGGAATCGGAATATAAAGAGACAAAAATTCGTGAAAATCTAAAGCGCGCCTTTTTAGAAGTCATTGCTCATGCTATGGTTGAAAAATCACTAGAAGTAGAACGTTTACGCCAGGGAAAATTACAAAGGGATTTAGAGGAATTATGTCGCTTAAACAGAGTTAAGCGGTTGAGAGTGAGTTCAATTTTTTAATTCGTTTATCCACTTCAGTTTTATAGAACAGTTTTACATTCGATATATTGTAACTAACACCATGTAGTGTCTGATACATATAAACGAAAAATTCGTTTAACTGAGCATACGAACTTTGTCACTAAAAATCCATATTTTGTACCAGCAGTCGCCTTACTTGTATCTGCGTGTTCTCTACAACCTAACTTCATCTAAGATAATGTTTCTTGATTTCACTTTACATACAGGGTTTATATGACCGCAAGATATATCAATTTAAGTCACGGAAGCTAAGTATTAGCTTTTATCAAGATGAAATTTAAATTCTATCAAGCCTTACTTTCATAGTTATTTGGCCTTTTTGTACTGTATGAGGTACTAATAAAGTATATTTAACTGCTTGGAATGCTTTCAATATAACTGTATTGATTTTGTGTCGACGTATGAATAGTACCATGTAGTTAGGGAATTTATTATCCTCTCTTGATGGTGTTGAGCGAAGATAGCATATAATTTTCGTATCATGTGGCTCTGTTAGTAGTATTGTGAACATTGAAAATGCGATGAGTGCATACAGATAAAAAGCTTGTAAAAATATTGCTCGTGTTTTTTTGTACTATTTTTACTAAAGAATAGACTCATAACATTTCTCCACACCAATCAAATATAAATATTACAAAGAAGTAATGTTTGGTTTCTTGCTTTCATAAGATGTTTGTATTGTTCGACATATTGCGGTTAAAAACAGACTTATATACTTGGTTACTTACGCCTGCTACTCCTCTTAAGGCATAGAGCACTAACTAGGGGAAAAAAGCAATGCATAGCTATAAATCCTATCCAACTAATTGTTCAGCAGTGATCCGTAGTGCTGTAATTTGGTTAGCACAAGGCTAATTCTTAGGAAGCCAGCTTGTTGATCATGAACTGAGGCGTCCAGTTATTATTTCATTTGGTTTCGCAACACTCAGTTGAGAACTTTGCATAATGAGGCTTAGTAGTGTGGTTCTTTTGTAACTCTCACTTCTTCGGCTATTCGAATGATCCTCTCGGTCTTACATTATGTGGACGTTTCGCTCACTGAAATTAAATGTTACTCTGGCTGCCAAAAAAACATTGGCCTTGTGGCTCACGAAGAATCTCGGCTCTCACCATCAAGCATCATAACTCCCAGTGCAGAGTTCAAATGATTTAGATTACTTTTTATGATTAGGATTTTTCAACGAGGTTTTCAACTTGTTTCCTATTCTTCCTGTAAATTTCATCTCATCGTACTGATTTTGTATTTGGGAACTTGGACTAAAGCACATTTCTTTACTTCCTACGTTCATTATAAAAGGTCTTATTGAATTAACAAGAGGATATTGATTGAGCATATAAAACACCTTAAAGATCCTCTTTAATACAGGATATATATGAGTGTAATTGTTAAACGTTAATAGATACTTGGAAAGTTCTATGAATATTTTCATTCGTTACCAAGGTTTGGACAACTTCGTTTAGATTAATACATCTGTTAGTGATCATAGGTATTTCACGTCTAAAAAAAATCAGAAACACATTTTGGACTTATATAAGGGTGTGCTTTTTATATCTTCAATCTAACTAAACTGCTCTTGGTAATACGTGATATAAGCAATATTTCTTAAAATAATAAAGACACTTTAAAACCCCGAGTTAACTCCATTTAAATGTAATTCCTTACTTGATTTCGTGTTCAATACTTCAGTTAATCCCATTGTACAGCGGTGGTATAAAAAGACTAAATGTAGAATAAACCGAGAGAATATAAATGATGTACTCAATTTAACTGATAAACTATGAATATATAGTGAACAGATGTATATGTGAGTGGCAGTATAAGCCTAGTCAACCTAATTAAACGTTCATCTTATATATATATACTTAATAGTATCATTCTAACTGAAAAAACAAAGTGATCTAGACAAAATTTTGTCAGGATGTAAAGGAGCTCAGTACTGAGTAGCCTCAAAGTAGTGTCAACTAGTTCTTTCCAATCACATGATTTTCTATAGGTTCCTAATAGGTTGGACCACCCAGACATCAGCTCAAGGTCAAATGATAGATGAGAGTCTCTGATGAGGCCATCCTATTGGTCAATATTTGGCTTTATCTTCCGAGGAAGACAGATATACGCCAGTAATTAAAAATTTGGCTGAATTAAACTAAGGACACACTTATGTTAACGGATGAGTTTGTGCATATATTGTATTTGATTAACAAATACATTTTCCTGTTCACTCTTGGTCTTCTGACTCAAGTAGCAGGTTGAGCTCTTGTGTAGAAAAAGTGTGTAACAATATCGAAAATCAGATGACCTCTTGTCACAATAGTTCAAAAATGGTAGAAACGAAGAATTATTAATCAGGAAACCACCGAAATAAATTTTGTTTTCGTGGTCACTCTTCAGCAACAAGTCCTTGCAGTTTTGAAGAAACTGATGCGTTATGTAGGATTCGACCTTGTGTTATGCATCGTCATAGTCTAAGGCGTTACCTTTACTCTGTTCTACTGCGACTGGTTTCTTATGAGGCCGGTATATTTAGATTGATTAATAATGATAATCATTTTCAAACAATACTCTCTGTGACAAAATATAAGGCGTTGTGTTTCGCTATCACAATCTCTCACTTATATCTTCTAATTGGGAACATAATTTGAACAAAATACATTGAATATTCACTTCTATTCACTCTTCTCTCTGGTACCAATCTTACTTTATTGAAATAGACATTTACTGGTAGATGATACTACTGATTACTCAATAATTCCAAACAATCATTCTATACTATACACTGTAGAAAAAAAGTCTATTAAACGTTAACAACTGAAGCCGTGACCAGTGGAGTTCAATCGGGTTTGTTGTGAGATAGTAACTCACTGAAGACAATGATGGACGGTGGCTCAATTTCGTGAACTGGTTGAAGTTAGACATTAACATCGTTGGATGCCGGCTGGCTTAATGGTCTAGGGGTTGAGCTTTTCGCTCACGAGACTGATAGGTCCTGGGTTCGAATCTCGAGAGGCAGGATCGTGGATGTGCACTGCTGAAGAGTCATATACTAAAACGAAACGGCCTGCCAATGTTCCCAGGTTTTCCATGGTGGTCTAACTTCAATCAACTCATGAATTCAGCTATAAAATTGTTTTAATGAGAATTTCTAAGCTGAGATTTATCATCAGCATTTTATCCTGAGATAAATTTTTTTTCTCTCTCGAAATAAAAAGAAGAAACGAGAGAGAGAGAATGAGATAAACCTTGTATTTGTTTACGTTTGTATTAGGTGCATCTCTGCATGAGTTCATTCTTATTAAATTATAAGTAATATTTCTTAAATCACAAGCATTATATCAAATATATTATATATTTTATTTGAAAGAGAAGATTGTAAATAGATCAAGTGTTGATCATTTATAAATTACAAAATGAAATGTGTGTTATCATTTTACTAAAAATTAATGTATCTAGATCTTCTATTTTGTTCGTTGTCTTTCTTATCCAAGTCTTCCTTTCAATATTCTTGGGCGTCTGTGTCGTTGATACATCTGAAATTAATTGAAGTGAAGGATTCAGCTGAATATCTTGAGTGTGAATCATTCGTTTATCTTTAAGGATTTGGTTTGTGTGTCTGCCGAGAGTGGAGGAGAGTTAGATCTACCTCTTCAAATGCTCTCAAATGGCCCGTGCATGTAACCACTGTCAGGGAAGTCCTACTCGTTGCATTCTTACGCCACGGGTGTTCACGAAATTGAGAGGACGAAAAGAGAATGTCCGGTGCTTTAAACGGGTTCGTGGACACGGATAGTCTATCCAGGGGAGTTGGAAAACCCTGATTCCAAACTAATTGTGCACATGTTCTCCAGTATCCTGAAGAAACAAATGGCGTATGAACCAATTGTTGGTCAACGGCCACCATAGGACTGCATCTACTTACGTTTCCCC
The DNA here is from genome assembly GCF_000699445.3 of Schistosoma haematobium. Lineage (NCBI taxonomy): Eukaryota > Metazoa > Platyhelminthes > Trematoda > Strigeidida > Schistosomatidae > Schistosoma > Schistosoma haematobium. The sequence continues at coordinate 3,451,657 of NC_067202.1, forward strand.
ACTGCCTTATGGTTTAGAAATTTAGGTCGAAGGCTCTGGTCGTGGCTTCCTAATAAAACCACCTGTTTCGGTATGGGCACCCGAGCAGTATCCCAGCCCTCACACAAATCTAGTCAGATTTGTGTATACGGTGCCTCCTTGCACCAATATTTATGTGTTCAAATAAATAAATAAAATTGTGTGTCTGATATATGTGCCAAACGTCCCTCAAACTCTGTACAAAACTCTTCCTAATCTTTGTATGATTTCTCCCAATTCCCATCGATTCTTTCCGAGGTAGGACTTAATGAACATGCCATCAAGAGTTGATCAATTTATAAATTAGAAAGGCTGGTATTTCTAGAAAGATTATGAAGATACCTTCTAAAATACTGTCATGTAAATTTCATTTTTACAAGGAATGTGTTAGATAGCTTTGTTGATTGTTTTAGAATGAAAATTACAAATATTGTGCAATAAATATGGGTGTTATTGTAGAGGGTTTATTAAGATTTTTGAATCTCATAGTCTACATTACTGACTGATCTTATTTAGACAATCACTAGACAACTATTTTGTCCTATTATGAGACTCCCTCCCAGTACGTATCCACGATCTCATTCAAAATCAAATCAAGCAACTAGTCAAGTTCAACTGTGCCGGTGAGACTGTAATTTATGAACGAACCAATCAAATTTAAAATAGCAGGTCTTGGATTTTGCTGTAAAATCCATCTCAAGATTTTCAAATACAACTTGTTGACAAGTTCGAACTAGCACGAAATCTAGGTCTGGATGGTCCCACCGATTGATTAAAACCATCATGTAAGCTTAAAACATAGTACACACGCTGTCGAGTCGCTTAAATTAATAGCTACACTGAAGATTGGTCTATAGAAACCAATCAATAATAAACGAACTAGACAAACATAACTTTGGTTCCTTCGTAGTCATGATGTAGTTACATGTGTATATATTGGTCTAAGTGTACTAATTATATATAAAATCTTAGAACATGATACAAATCTTCATACGAGTTGATTTTTCGTAGACAAATATTTATAATTTTACAGTTTTAATCTCGAACTGATCTTAGCTAGACTAACATCGAAAGTATAGGAGCACTAGACGACCGTTCAGTCCTTAGGTGGGACTTCTCAACAGTGCACAGGAATTAAACTCGGGATTTTCGGCCTCTCACGAGAACGCTTAACCTCTAGACAATTGATCCATGCCGAGTGTAAGATGGATTTTCACCCCAGGGAATGGATGAAAAGTTACGCAAGACTGTGAACTGATTGAGGTTAAACATTGAAACCATTGGGTTCCAGATCAGTGATCTGAGAGTTCAGCGTTTTTGCATGATTCTAGGTTCGAGTCCTGGGTGCAGTGTCATGGATGAACACTGTTAGGGAATCCCATACTAAAACAAAACGGTTATTCAATGCTTCCAGGTTTCAAATGCTAGTGTAATTGAAATTAATTCATGATTTAAAACATGAAAATTCTACAAGCTCCATAAATCCCCGTATAATAAATATATATTTCTTCAATCTAATGTAAAATACTCTTATTTCTACTGAACTTCGTCTAATTTACTTATATTTTTTATAGGAAGAACGTCAACAACGTTCAGAAGAAGCGATACTATCTAAGTTAGTAATCAACAGTCCAAGATCAATAGAGAAATCAGAATTTTTAGAAACACACTACCCAGATAATACGGTAATTATGATTGAGACTAAATTATGTAATTCAATACGTACGATATAGAAATTTATCCCCTTTTTATAGTAGTTATCTGACCTAACTGTAAAACAATGATTATACTGTGGAAATGAGATTGAAACAACCGCGACAAATTTCCAACCAGTTTTTAGCCAATCAGAAAGCAGCTTATATAAATGGATAGTTCGTGAAAAAGAGAACAATAATATTGCAAATGTGAACGGATTTTACCTAATCGATAAATCTATTGCTTTCTTCTATAGGTTACTATGCCTGTAAATCAAAAAGACAATAACATATAAACTCATCCTTATGGATATAGATTGTCCATATTCCTGAACCCTTAAAAAGGACTCAAATGGATTTTTAAGTCCCTACATTGTTTCTACTTAAGGTTAGGTATTTAGGATCAGGATTAAAAGTTTAGGGCAGGGGTTTCCACCACGAAATGATATCAGATATAATGTAAAAATGAATTTTACTCAAAAATACAAGAATCTGTTTAGCTCATCAAACATAAAATGTAGTATCACCAGGTTAAAGTTTGTTTCAAGATTGGTAGTTTAGGGTTAAGATTAAAGTATAGTGTCAGTTTTCCTATTATATTCAATGGAAAAGGACAACATTAAGCGTTCAATACCTTTAACACTATCATTTTTAAGCAAAGATGGATAGTGGCTTGCAGTGGAATCCAAAACGCGCGTTTTATCCTATTTGGGACTTGCCAGCTGGATGTACCGGCATCTCATTCCATTCCACAAGCAAGTGGCTATCAGGATTCAGTAGCTAAGTGGATAATGAGACGGCGTTTGAAACGAATCGTACTGAGTCTGAGTCTCAGAGCGAACATCAACTCAGTTCCGAATGGGACGAAACGCGCGTCCTGGATTCCACTACTATTCACTATCCTTATTTCCACAACTAATTAATTTCGATAATGTAATGAGAAGACGAAGTTAATCAGAGTTATATGCAATACATTCGGAACAATCTGACCACACATAATATACTTGTTAGGACATTATTCTATGAAAATTAAAAGGTCAACTAGGCTAGTTAAAGGTAAGCCGTAACAAAGAAAAAAATATAGTACACAAAAGCATTGTGATAACCACTCTGGAGAACAAATCAGTATTACCAGGGTAGGTTAATTTTGAACACATAAATGGGTTTTTAGTTTCCGTATAGCCAAGGCTTCAATGAACATTAGTATACATCCTTGAAGACTTTTGTACAACACTACAAACGCTGACTTGGAATCCTGAAGGGAAGCGGAAAAGAGGAAGGCCAAAAAACACATTGCGTCGGGAAATAGAAGCAAATATGAAAAGGATGAATAACAACTGGAAAGAGCTGGAAAGGATTGCTTGGGACAGGGTTGTATGGAGAATGCTGGTGGGCGGCCTATGCTCTTCCACGAGGAGTAATAGGCGTAAGTAAGTAAATAAATAAATAAAATAACCAACTACTATTTACATTTTTATATTATTTTCAGACTAATCAAAATAATCAACAAAAGATAAACAAGAAAAAATCAACAAAAAGAAAACATTCTCAAAAGAATAAACAATTTCATTATCAAATCATTACGTCATCATTAACGCCTTATTCATCAGAATATTATTCTTATTATCGACAATCAAAGTCTCCATTTCGTAGGTCATCCAATTCTTCAAATACCAAAATAAACAATAAACAATTGAGAACTTTTGCTAAACATTCTAAACATCATAATAATAATAATCATAACAAGTCAAAGGATAGAGATATTCAAGGAGATCAACATACAAAAACAATTGATGATTTCCATCATGAGAATAATGCTCATAATGCTTCTGAACAAGTGGATGATTATAATATTTGTCGAAATAATAATAAAGAGGTTAGAGAAGCAAGGAAAACATTGAATCAGTATAGACTGCCTTCTCAGACTGAAGTAAAACAAGTATGTACATATAACTTTTATATTGGTTATTATAAATGATCTATGAATTCTGCTCATTAACAATTGTTGATGTTGTTCAGTTAAAATATTTATTATATCTGAAACCTCAATGGATTATTTGACTTGAAATCATGAACTGATCTAAGTTAGAGTATCATTGAAAAACTAGAAGCACTGGTTGGCCGTCTCATCCTAGTATGGGACCCCTCATCTGTGTGCATCAGTCAGTCAGCTACAACATAGGACCAGACACATGTGTGCATAGGTTCAAGTTGCCATACCTCATTAACACAACAAGATGGACACCGGATTCATAGAAGTGGTTAATTGAGTAGTGGTAACATATAAAATAAAGAATGCATATAAGGACATAGTACAGGAAGAAAGAATTAGTTGGTAGAAAGAAAGATATGAAGCGACCCCGACACCACTGTGATCGATTCTGAGCCATGTCATCCAGAGTCTCCAACTATTGGTTATGATAGTCACGCGGACCCCAACCAACATGGCTCAGAACAGAAGTTAGTGACTTCAAGGACTGATATCACGTTTTGGTTTGACCGCCCCTAACTTTCTTCCAACCATCCCCTACACTAGTTGGCACTGAGCGTCGTGGTAATCGGTGTTTAGGCATACGCAACACGTGGTTGGTGTATGTTGTGTTTTTGAAACACGCATACAGGATCCTCGTATGGTCATTCACTTGACCTCACCTTGATAAAACGAAGAGCCAACGAGATACACCCTCCGTGTATCTGGCGACCCAATGGCTAGTTACCGTGAACTGGCAGGTGTAGGCATAGCACTAAGTATGAGGGCACAACAAGCACTATTAGAGTGGATCCCCGTTGGCATTCGTCAATGTGCAACCTCTAGACTACTAGCTTGGCATTCAACGATGTCAACGTTCAATTGATCTATATCATCTGTATATCTATATATCGTCATAAGCAAACGGCGACATGTTCACAGAAAGTCTCTACCTAATCTTTTCTACTATCACTGATACTATTAATACTTCTACTACACCAACGCTTATCTTGATAATTTCCTTTTGTTGTGGTGACTCGATATAGCAACTTGAATCAATGCAAATACATTCCAGGTTCTAGTTTGTTTATGACTGACTTTTGATAGAAATTACATTGTACACACTTCTTAGTCAAAATACTTATATGATAATAAACAGTGAAAAGATCGTAGGGTTTCTTCATTATGCTATCATGACCAACTTGTCTAAAAACTTGATATTCAATAACACCAATTTCATTTATATCATGAGTATACTTCGTGTGTATATCTTATCTTACCTCCGGTAATCTAATCACAAATAAGGCATAGTGGAATGAATCAACTAGCACGAAATGTACTTTGATGTCTTCTTATCGATCGCTTCCAACCGCATCAAAATAAGTCGTTTATGTATTTTTCGTTCAATAGTATGATTTCGGTTAATTATGATTTAACTAGCCTCTAAATGGCTTAGATTAATTATGTTTATTCTTAATTAGAATACCTAACAGTTAGATGAAATATCATGATTTCCTAACTAAGAATAATCTTAGACGATGAAATTTGATTTATACAGGTTTGTATTTTCCTGTTGTTATGTTAAGGACTAATGTTTACATCCTAAGCGGATCTCCTCAATATTGCCGTTTAGTTAGCTGAGGTTGTTGTATTCCATGTCAGGATTAGGAAGAGAGAGAGAGAAAAGAAACGCTAAGATACTGATCAAAGTGGACGAATCGATGACTGTTAGGAAATATATTATTCATTTGTTATATTCATTGCATATTTGATGTTAAATGTGGTGCCGTTGAAAATCAGTTAGCTTTGGACAGCTTCTACTACTAAGAAACTTTTCAAACGTTTGCATCCACTAACTTACCAGTAGATTAACTTAGGATCTCCTAACCTCATGGTGAATGTTTAACCATTAGATCCTCTAGAAAGATGTCTAATGGTGTAGTTCCAACTTCATTCAATTTGTTATATCGGCCGATGATCATCTAATACAGTTGTTCCACTTCAGACATATCTGAATTCCACCTGTCACAACTTCCCACTAAAATTTCAGGAACTAGCAAGCAGATTAATACAACGATTTTGAATGCTGTTAGAGATATGAGGGCGGTTATCACCTGCCAGTTGCCTACACCATGGAAGGGTTCTTCTAGAGCCACCTGGGGAGGAAATCACGTTAGAGTTGGTCTTAGTGACCTGAGAGTGTAACCGCAGTGCCTAAGGGACAACTGTTTGAGGTAGGTCACACACGATCTATTTGTGAGTAATTTTCGTTTTAGCTCCGTACTTGTTGAGACCTTATCGCCGGAGACGGAAATCCATGGGATAAGGTGAGGTGTGCATTTTTAGGGTCGATCTTCTCTAACCCCACCCCTCTTTGTGGGAAGGCAGCATCGCTGTTATGCTGGTTGTCTGAATGAAACACCTTACTTCCATCACAACTTTGTACAGCAGAAGTACGACTTCACCCTCGAACCTTGGGTTTGTTGCTTTTAGTCTTACAGCTTTCCAACCGAACTACTTGGAATGGTAGGACGATTGTTTCATCCAGTATAGTTTGATTTATTCATTACGATAGGTAAACCTGACTACCACATCAAGATAGCAGCAGCGGTCAGGTTAATATAGTTTTGTAAAGATTGATTTGATTTGTATATCGTACTATTCACTACCTACAACAATGTACCATCTTTTGTTGAGGAGACAATTTAGTCATTATTGAAATTCGTTGCTCAATATAAATGAAACGAATGGTCACTATATTAAAATAATATAATGAATAGCTATTATAATAGCTTTCTAATATTTGTATATAACCATAAATTTATACAATCTGTACTTATATATTCTGAGTACTTTTTCAACCTTTCAACGACCTTAAAATTTACTATCAATTATTGTCTCGCACTGTTTAAGTTTTGAAAAGTTTCAAGATTAGCATATATATATAGTGTAGTATAGGGGGGATATATGAAGATTGTAGAATTTTCATAGTTTAAATGACGAACTAATTTTCGGTAGACTACCATTGAAAGTATAGAAGTATTAGATGTTCGTTTCATCTTACTACGGGACTCCTCAACAGTGCGTATCCGTGACGCCTCATCTGGGACTTGAACCCAGGATCTTTAGTTTCTCATTCAAACACTTGAACTCTAGACTCCTGATCTGGGATCTAACGGTGTTAATGTGTAACCTCAATCAATTCACAGTATTGTGCATCCTTCATTCATTCCATGTGGCGGATAACTGTCCCACATACAACATGGTTAGACTCCATTGGCTCAATAGTGACTAGCTTCAAGTTACGATTCTTGGAGTCTGAATGAGAATCTGTGATCAGTGATATTCATTCATATCGGGTGTTGAATAGTTATCCAACCCAGGAAATAGATGGAGATTGTGCATTATCGTAAACTGAAGTCCCACAATAGAATGAAGCAGCAGGTTTTCATTGATGATCTGGCCAAAATCTGTTCTTGATATAAACTATTAAAAAAATATTTTACATCAAAATGATTGTTACGTACAATATTACTCAATGCTATTAATTGAAAATTTGACTTAAACACTTAAAAGATAAATATCTATGTCTATGAATGAGTTTGTATGCATATTTCATTCCCCTAGACAATACGGTTTCCTAATCACTCTTGGTTTTTCCACTCATATAGCTAGTTGGACACGCATATAAGAGTATAGACTAGTATCAAACTCGGACAACTGTCAGCAACCACAGCGAATAACTTAGTAAATCAACCAATATTTACTGAATGTAGCACTTTAATGAGTTGTTGATTACTCAATAACCGGTGCTAATCAATAGATGCTATTTCAAATCCGATCATGAATCAGTATGTTATAATCCAGTGTTACTTTCATAGATCTCGACGAGCATTGTTGACCGGTGTAGGGCTATGTTAGGAAAAATACTAAATCAACCAAACCTAGATGTGATATCTTGATGGAGTTTTATTCTCTGAGCTGAATGGTTTGGTCAGAGAGCAAAACTCCATCAAAATCATCCACTTCAGCTACTAATCTTCTCCACCATCTTAGATGTGATATCAGTTTATGAGGTCATGATTGTTGAACTGACTCATTAATAGTAGATGAATATTACCTGGTTATAGTCAGCGCGTTTATCATAAATAAAGTTCGGAGACATCATATTAAACGGCTTAGGATTTATTGTGATAGTGCAGATACATTCATCATTCATCTTCTTTGCATATAGTCTCTTTAATTGTTCCCAGTTGGTTTACTGCCTCAATTTATCAACTGTTATTATAACGAAGGAGTACAATGCATATGTACGATTGTTATTATTACTTTTATTGTCGTCATTATTATTGATTAGTATACACTGATCTGAATGTTTAATCAAATGATCATTACTTTTGAAAACCATATTGATTTATCAGTCAGGAAAACAAAATTTGCATCAATTCCATATTGTACTAAACATATAATATTGACAGTAGGAGGTTGTAGAGATTGTTGAATCTTATTGAAATTACGAACATATATAAGGTAGACCATTATTGGAAACCTGGAGGCACTGAATGGCCGCTTCGTGCTAGTATGGGACACCTCAACAATGCTCAACCTCGAATCTACAACTTGGGATCGAACTCGCGAACTCTGATCTCATGCTCAAGCTTTTAACCTTTTAGACACATGAGCTGGAATCCAACGGTGTACACGTCCAACTTTAATCAACTCATGATGTTGCTTGGTCATCTATTGGTTTCGATGGGTATCTTCCTTACATTCAACATGGTTGAACTCCACTGGTCATGGTCACTTACTAGAACATCATTGGATCCCGGCTCAGTGGTATGTATGTTGTGCGTTCGCGCACGATACGGAAGGTCGTGATTTTAACTTGCGGAGTAGAGGATGGGCTCTGCTGAGGAGTCTTATGATGGATTTTTAATTTTTGTTTGACTTAAATTGACTTGTGATTCCAATGGACTATAACACTGAGTAAAGTTTCCATTGTTTTTATCATCAGCTTATTGAAAAGAAATTACGAGGGCGAATCCCAGTTTACTTAGAAGCAATAACAGAAAAGAATAATTATGGACAGTTTAATTCGATAAAAATCCGCAGAATAAGACGTATAAGATAAGTTTGGAACTGATGATTGAAGGAAGGATCAAGTAAATGAGTCTAAAGCACTGTGACTGATTCTGAGTCATGTTATTCAACTTTTTGAACTATTGGTCACAGTAATTGGGCAGACCCTAACCTGGTAGTCTGCATCTACCAACACAGTTCATGTCAACAGTGGATGAATTTATGAAATCATGCTATGTTTTGATTTGACGACCCCGAGCTTCCCTCCAATCCACTCCTACGTTAGAAAACATCGCTCAGTTGATGACAGTTTGCGATCTTACCAACCGATTTGTCATCTTTGCTAGATATCTTTATGTTCGATGTTAATGTTGTTCATTAGATCGTCATCATACGCAGAAAATGTTTCAAAGTCATCTATGATCAAATCCTGACGACCCAAAAATATCGTCTACTTTCATAGATTATATTTCATAGATATGAGAAAAAACAAAACATCTTACTTAGGACATATTCTCACCCTTTAATTGACAAATAGACATCTCAACAACGACACAAGTAGACTTCAAAAAATAAAATAATCGACCTAGAAAATGTATTTCCTTTTGAATGATTAGCACATACATTCGATTTATAGGTCACTTATAAATCTAATGGAATTAAGATGCAACTAACGACCTCGATTCTTATTGATCAAAATGATTAACATAATGGCAAGTGTTATCACTGTCACTATAGAAATAAACGTTATTAGTCGACTCACATGTATTTGCACCTAATAGTAAATTATTAATATTGTAATTTTCATCATTCACTAATGATATCAACTGAAGTAACATTGAAGTCCAAGTAATGTATTATATCCCACACACGGAAATCGAACCCAAAACCTATGGTCTCTCGCACGAACACTTAACCTCTAGATCACTGACCCAACAATGTTATTGTCTGATTTTAATCAATCTGCGATGTTGTTTGATCATCTTCCGTTGTCTGTGGTGGGTAACTGTCTCACATCTGACACGTTGAACTCTATTGGTGACGGCTTCTCACTAGAAATGCAGGATCGAGGATGAGCATTACTGAGAAACCCCATACTAGAACGAAACGACCGTCCAGTACTTCCAGGTTTTTAATGGTTGTCTAACATTAATCGGTTCATGATTTCAATGGGACTCAATAATATCCATAACCCTACACTTATATTATACATTTAACCGGCTGGGACATCGATCCGTTCATTAATTTAATGAGTGCTACTTATAAAAGGGTAATATTCACTGAAGGCTACATCTCATGTGTCTAGAGTTATCTTCAACTATTGGCTATGGGCATTTTAGTGTAGAACAGCTCAACTTCCAGGATTGAAAAACACACTAATATATTGGAAATTAGGTCTTGGAATGAAATGTCTATGTTTCTTAACCAATGTTAAAGTATGACCTCTTTTAGAAGGAAACATCCTGTTCATACCGACGGAGTTGAGCATATGAGATGGGTACTTACAAACAGCTTACATTACAACAAAAATCTGGAATACAGTGGTATTTTCATCTATTTATTTATTTTTTCAGTCTAACTAAACTGAGTTAAATGCATCTAAGCACATATTAATTCATGGATATCACAATATATCTATGTATGCTAATTGTTAATTATCTCAGTAACTATGGTATTAACAGAATAGAAAGCATTGATATACATAAACGATACGAAAGTAAAAACAGATGTATCTGAGTAGAACTTTATCATGCAATAGAAATTATAAAACAAATATTTTATTAATATCAGAAGGGGTTTTTGTGAAGATTTTAGTAATTTTATAGTTGAATTCATCAATTAATTGAATCTAGACCACCTTGGAAAACCTGGAAGCACTGAACGACTGTTTCATCATAGGATGGGACTCCTTAGTAGTAATGCACATCCACGATCCCGCTCCTCAAGATTCGAACTTAGAGACTTTAGCGTCGCGCGTGAATGCTTAACCTCTAGACAACTGAAATGGCCGGTATCCAACGGTGTTATTGTTTAACTTCAACCAATCCACGAAATTGAGCGACACATCTACCACTGACATTAACACCATTGGATGCCGGCCGGCTCTGTAGTCCAGTGGTTAAGCTTTCGCACGCTAGACTGCTAGGTCCTGAGTTCGAATCTCGCGGGGCAGAATCGTGGATGCCCACTGACACTTAGAAGTTTCATACTAGAACGAAATGGCCGTCCAATGCTTCCAGGTTTTCCATAGTGGTCTAGCTTTAATTGACTCACGAATTCAACTATAAAATTACTAAGATCTCCACAAAACCCCTTCGGATAATCAATTTCTCTTCACAGAGTCATAATTGGTACATTAATATCTATTTTCTTATTCTGTTTCAAGTCAATATGACTCTACAGAACATTAAAATTTTATACTTTTTTGTTTTGAAATCAACTTTTCTCTTAGACTTCATGTATTGTCAAATTTATGTATCTTGGTATATCAAGTACAGAAGAGTCAAAAATACAACATATAATTGATCAACAAAAGAATAAGAAAGAAGAAAAGAATTCTATGAATAATAATAATGATACCAATCAATCATTGTCACGTTTAATTACAGTAATTCAACAACCAAATGGTGGTAATACACATACCCTTTTTAAAGGCCTACTTCAACCAGGTGGTAAGAATAACAATTTATGAAAGTATACTTTACTACTTATATGTGAAAATTATATTTGGTATAATCTCAGTGATTGAAAGTTGAATAATTCCAACGTTTCGTTCAGCTAACTTGTATGGACTTCTTCAGAGTAATAATCAAGATCAAAATCATCTGAAGAAGTCCAGACAAGTTAGCTGAACGAAACGTTGGAATTATTCAACTTTCAATCGCTGAGATTATTCCAAATATAATTTTCACATATAATGATTTCTCCTTACTGGGCGCCCGATTTCTGTTTAATTTTTTCAACATCTGAATAACTTATTATTCTTATGTTTTATATAACAGTTATTCCTTACGTTATTTTGAATTTCGCGGAAAAATTCAGGACGCACTATTTTAAATGTGATTGGTTCATTAGTAAGGAATATTCCTATCAAAAAAATCTTTAATAATTATTTTTTGATATTGAAATATTACTATTTTGGGGTTCAATAGGTCACCTGTTTAGATTTAAGAATAAAGTTTTAATTTCGATCCAGATGACTAAGACTTAACAAGAGTCAGATTACTTGGATGCCCCCGAATGCCTTGTTACGGCAGAGGGTGGAGAGAACCCACTCTCTCCTTCCCTCTCTTTCTTTCTCTCTCGAAATGATCTCACATGATCATGTGTATACAACTACTGCCAGGGAAGTCCTACTCACTGCCTTTTAGCGAAGGAGGTGTTGTTTATGAAATTGTCCGGCGCTTTGACCGGAGTGATGGACACAGAGAGTCCACCTAGGGGAGTATGAAAACCCTGATTTCAAACCGATGGTACACATGAGCTCCAGGATCCTGAGGGAAAAAAGGCTTATGAACCTACTGTTGATTACAGGCTACTATGAGACTGCATTTCCTAAAGTTGCTTCACTGCCATGTAGACTAGACTTTTACGTTGATGGTTCCGGGTGTGAACTCCTAAGTAAACCATCTGTTTCGGTCTGGGCACCTGGACAATATCACAGCCCACACACAAATCAATGATAACTGCTACTGACCTCATTGTTATGGTGTGTATTTGTGTTGGGTCGGCTTCCGGAGAACTTCAACGGAGCCTCCAGAGGCCCACAAGGAGCCGAAGAGTCCTGGCCAATCAGAGTGTGATGGAACGTTCTAGAATTCCAACGTGGCGTGCTACTATTGGTCGGTAGCATAATGTGTTGTTATCGGATTGGCTGTAAAATGATGTTGATTTAACAGACGCCAAAATCTATAAATACCCATGATTTTCTGTACAAAGATGAACCTTGGAATAAAGTGCTTTCTCTCATTCTTGTGTCTTCTCTCTGGAGTTCAAGTCGCTGTGTAGTTCTAGACTGCGGGTTATCGGAATAGCTTAGGAATCGTATATAGCGTTCAACCTACACGACTTATCAGTGGCGACGGGGATGAAAACTTCAATGAATATTTCCTTGGAGCAATTAGAAGCTTATATGGTGCGTCAAGAAAAGAGGTTTGAAGAGTCCCATATTAGAATCATGGAAACCCTGATGCAGAAATTCTGCCTGTCCGAGAAAAACCCTGCTTCTAGTGAATCTCAAGTATCACATACTGATTCAGTCATTAACGCCATCCATGAATTTAATTTTGATGGTGTAGCAGGTGTAACTTTCGAGTCGTGGTTTAAGAAGTATGAAGATTTGTTTTATATTGATCTTTGCAAACTGGATGATGCTTCAAAAGTCAGAATACTTCTTAGAAAACTTGGGACTATGGAACATGAACGCTATAGCAACTTCATTCTTCCGAAGAACCCACGAGATTTTAGTTTTGATGATACAGTCAAAACCCTATCCCAAATCTTTGGAGAACAATCATCTCTATTTAATATCCGTTACCAGTGCTTAAAGTTAACGAAAGAACCAGGAGATGACTGGGTGAAGCATGCAGGAACTGTGAACCGAGAATGTGAGAGATTTAAATTGTCGTCCATGTCTGAAGATCAGTTTAAATGCTTAGTATTTATCTGCAGCCTGCGTTCACCCGAAGATGCCGATATCCGAACCAGAATCCTAAGCAAACTCGAACACTGCCCTAACATGACCCTGCAAGAAGTGACTACTGAGTGCCAAAGGTTAGTAAACTTAAAGCATGATACCTCAATGGTAGAAAACGGTAACTGTTTCCGTAACGTCAATGCAGTCAAGAGAAAAGTCTTTCAAGGTTCCAGTACCCATAATTTCCAAAATAACAGCGACAAACCATCATCTCCATGCTGGGCATGTGGAGGTTGGCACTATAAGAGGTTTTGCCCATATAAAGAACATCGTTGCAGCAAATGTCATCGGAAGGGGCATAAAGAAAACTTCTGCAGGAGAAGAGACTATAGAAAACGTTCCGTGAAATCTTACTCAACGAAATACAGATATAGTGCTCCAACCAACAAGATATTGGTATCACATAACAGAGCACGAAGTTGCCACCAAAGAAAGTATGTGACCTTGAATATTAATAAACACCGTACCCGCCTTCAGCTGGACACAGCTTCTGATATTACTTTAATCAGCCCAGAAACGTGGAAGAACATTGGGAGACCCACAGTTTTCCCAACAACACAGCTGGCACACAGTGCATCTGGAGGGAAGTTGAATATTGTTGGAGAAGTGCCATGCATTGTTTCTAAAGGTACGGTAACAACAAATGCAACATTGTATCTTACTAAGAAGCCAGCATTAGACTTAATGGGGTTGGACCTTATAGAAACACTTAAACTAGCAGATCATTCTATCAACAGTATCTGCAGACGAGTAAGTACAGACAACACCCCAGAATGGAATCAGAAAAACGCCATGCTACAAAGACATCAAAACGTGTTTAGAGAAGGATTGGGAGAATGTACGAAAGCTAAAGCACTGTTAACTCTAAAACCTGAAGCTGCTCCCGTTTTTCGACCTAAAAGACCTGTACCCTATGCTGCTCTTCCAATAGTTGAACAAGAATTACAACGACTTCAGCAAATGGGTGTTATCGAGCCTGTGAACTTCTCGAATTGGGCTGCACCAATAGTGGTGGTCAAGAAGTCGAATGGAAGTGTTCGTTTATGTGCAGACTACTCCACGGGATTAAATGAAGCGCTACAGTCTCATCAGTATCCGTTACCCTTACCAGAAGATCTTTTCGCTAAGCTGAACGGTGGCAGATATTTTGCAAAATTGGACTTATCAGACGCATACCTACAAATCCCTGTATCTGATGAAAGCAAAGATCTCTTAACGATCAACACGCACAAAGGTCTGTTCCGGTATAACCGACTACCTTTTGGGGTAAAGACAGCACCCTCTATTTTCCAGCAAATTATGGATACCATGTTACAAGGTATTTCAGGAGCTGCAGCCTACCTAGACGACATCATAATTACGGCAGTAGATAAAATGGACCTGCAGAAGAAACTGGACTAGGTACTAGAACGCATAGCTGATTATGGTTTTCGCCTCCGAGCGGAAAAGTGTGACTTCTATATGCAGCAAGTACGGTACCTTGGGTTCATAATAGATAAAGACGGAAGACGACTAGATCCAGAGAACATTGAAGCAGTGAAAACAATGCCTAGACCCAGGGACGTTACAACCCTACGATCATTCTTGGGATTGGTCAGTCATTACGGTACCTTTCTCCCCGATCTCCATCGTCTACGTGCTCCACTAAACAACCTACTACAAAAGAACACAAGATGGAATTGGTCTGCAGACTGCCAAGCATCTTTTGAGAAAATCAAGCAACTCCTAACTTCCGATCTCTTATTGACACATTATGATCCTTCTCTACCGATAGTCGTCGCTTCAGATGCTTCTAACTATGGTGTGGGCGCAGTTATCTCTCATATTTTTCCTGATGGGTCTGAAAAAGCTATCTCACACGCTGCCAGATCTTTGACAACGACTGAAAGGAACTATAGCCAAATCGAGAAAGAAGCCCTATCGTTTATATTTGCAGTGAAAAAGTTCCACAAGATGATATATGGTCGACATTTTACCCTAATAACAGACCATAAGCCACTACTTGCAGTTTTGGGTCAAAGAAAGGAATTCCTGTTCATACAGCTAACCGACTCCAACGATGGGCAACCACACTTCTGGGTTACGACTTCAAGATCAAGTATCAGTCTACTACTGCTTTCGGGCAAGCTGACGCATTGTCGAGATTAATAGGCTCCCAATCGAAAACCCCGGAGGAGACTCTTGTAGCAAATATAAAAGCCGAGGAAGAAGTTCATCGCGTGTTGGATGACGCAGTTAATGGACTCCCAGTAACCTTTGAAACTATCAAGAAGATAACTGAAAGTGATAAGATACTGAGCTCAGTTAAAAGCTATCTCTTGACCAAATGGCCAAACAATCGCCTCGACGGAGAACTTTTGCAATATTTTCGTCGACGGGACTCTCTAATGGTTGTTGACTCCTGTATTATGTTCGGTGATCGCATTGTTGTTCCGAAGTTATTACGTCACAAGGTTCTCAAGCAGTTTCACAGTGGCCATCCTGGAATCAGTAAAATGAAATCTTTGGCTCGTAGCTATGCTTATTGGCCGTCAATGGACACAGATATCGAGAATAAATGCCGTAACTGTTCATCATGTATCCAAGCCGCTAAAAATCCTTCGAAATGCGAGCCTCAGTGTTGGCCTATGCCCGCGGGACCCTGGGTAAGACTTCACGCAGATTTTGCCGGTCCAATCCAAGGGAAAATGTTTCTAATTATCGTAGATGCATTCACTAAATGGCCGGAAGTATACATCATGCCAAATTGTACAACGTCAGAAACGATCCGCAAGTTGTCTACCCTATTTAGCAGTTTCGGAGTGCCAGAGACCTTAGTGACGGATAACGGCTCTCAGTTTGCCGCAGAATCGTTTAAACATTTCTGCAGAACAAACGGAATAAATCATCTTCGTTCTCCACCCTATCATCCACAATCAAACGGACAAGCAGAGCGCTTTGTGGACACTTTTAAACGAGCATTACTGAAAGGGGGAGGAGAAGGGACGACTGAGCAGGTGATCACAAAATTTTTAACATCATACAGATCCACCCCAAACCCAAATGTTCAAGACGGCAAATCTCCCGCGGAAGCCATGTTTGGAAGGCGTATTCGAACAGTCTTCGATGCCATGTTGCCATCCAAACTAGTGGATGAGCGTAGTCACGATCCAAGTATCCGGAACTTCAGTATTGGCGACAAAGTCTACATTAAATCATACATCGGGAAGAACCGATGGGAGCCGGGCGAAGTGGTGCAAAAACTGGGAAGAATACTGTACAAAGTTCGAGGAGCTTTTGGGACATGTATACGTCATACAAATCAAATCCTTAAGGACAAAAGGACAGTGCAGACTCGAAGTAACCGGCCGACTTTCCCGTTAGAATTAATCTTAGACGCACCAATGCCACAAACGCCCAGGAACACTGAAAAGAAGTCTTGGACAAGAAAGACGACAAGAATAATGGGACGCCGTCGCAATCCAGTTATCAAACTACAAGTGGATCCCAGCAAGAAATCTTATTCGGGGGAGGTGTTGGGTCGGCTTCCGGAGAACTTCAACGGAGCCTCCAGAGGCCCACAAGGAGCCGAAGAGTCCTGGCCAATCAGAGTGTGATGGAACGTTCTAGAATTCCAACGTGGCGTGCTACTATTGGTCGGTAGCATAATGTGTTGTTATCGGATTGGCTGTAAAATGATGTTGATTTAACAGACGCCAAAATCTATAAATACCCATGATTTTCTGTACAAAGATGAACCTTGGAATAAAGTGCTTTCTCTCATTCTTGTGTCTTCTCTCTGGAGTTCAAGTCGCTGTGTAGTTCTAGACTGCGGGTTATCGGAATAGCTTAGGAATCGTATATAGCGTTCAACCTACACGACTTATCAATTTGGTGCCCCCTTGTACTAATGTTTATGTGTCAAATAAATAAACTTGTATGTCTACATTTTATTACTTGACATGCATTTGGATCATCTTACCTGTAAGTAATTAGTCCAAGTAGATGAATTATTCTTTATTTAAACCATTTGACAAGTGATTACTGTCTTCGCTTTAAAAGAAGTTGAATTTGTCTTGAAAAGTTTCGTCTCGATTTCAACGAGTTGGTCTATATATGTATGTAATGGAGATATTGGTTACATAATTAAGTTCATTTGAAACGTCTATCATAAGCTTCAGTTTGTTACACTAATTTGAAATATTTTCGCGATGAAATAGTTAGGTAACATTTGAATCTTAACACTATGACGTGTCTGATGAATGTAAACTGTGATTGTTTAAAGAGCGATGATAGATATAACCAGTAACACTAAATATCTTATTTACTATTTGTTTCAATCTGTTTCACTTGTTGACTACTTTGCATCGTATGTTAATAAACTCTCATTCTGGTCCATATATAGTTCCTAATCGAAAGGAAAAATGACTTTGTTCAGTATATCATGGATCGAATATCATAATCTATTTATCTAGTGCACTGTCTAGTTCTTAATGCTAGAAGTCTGAATAATTCAATTCTTTATCTATTCGAATACAACAAGCTGTTAGTTCTCTTAATACAAACTTTATTTCATAGAGAAAGTAAGGGACTTTTTCAACCCTGAGATAGTTTTCATCTCGAACTGACAACAAAATAAGGCGGATCATTGAAAGTTGTGACACACTGAATATCTACATCATCCTAACTTGGCCCCCGAATGCCCTAGTACGGCCGAGAGTAGAGAGAGTCCGCTCTCCCTCTCAAAATGCTCTCACATGGCCACGTCTATATAGCCTCGGGCAGGGATGTCCTACTCACTGCCTTCTCGCACCACGGGTGTTGTTTACGAAAATGAGAGGACGAAAAGCGAATGTCCGGCGCTTTAACCGGATTCCAAACCAATGGTGTACATCGGCTCCAGAATCGTGAGGGAACAAATGGCACATGAACCAATCGTAGGCCATCGGCTACCATAGGACTGGATCTCCTTACGATGCTCCACTGCATTGTGGATCATACCTTCAGGTCGAAGGCTCTGTGTGTGACCCCCTAAGAAAACCACCTACTTCGATTTGGGCACCCGGGCAGTATCACAGCCCTCACACAAATCTCATTTGATTTGTGTAGCTCATATGTATTTGGTGCCTCCTTGTACCAATATCTATGTGCTAAAATAAAATAAAATAAAATAAAAATCCTAACTTGTTACTCCACGGAAGTGTGCATCCAAACCCTCTTGAGATTAAGACTGTGGTTTTTATAGGTGTGTTAACATGACGAGTCTGAAAACGGATAAAAAAAACATCCCAAATTACATAGTCACAAGCGAAAACTACTACGTAGGTGCCTCAGTAGTTATTATCTAAGTGTTTCATACTACTTAAATCATTTAATTAGTAGTATAACATAATACAGAACTATTGTTCTCACATTTTGATTTCTCTACAATTAATCCAGATACATTCCAGATTATTTCGAAACGAGTATATGGTTTTCCGTTTTCACTAACTATTTATGTTGATGGTACACAGGATACACGTATTAGTGCATGTTGTGAGTATCGGCATAGACAAGGAGCTCGTATTGGTGGAAAACATGGCCATTTTATCTATTTATCTGTTGAAGGTTCATTTCCATGCTTTAGGTAAGTGAAACATATTCATTCATGTACTTGATGATGGTTTACAAAAATAATTTGAGAATCGGTAACAGATTAATTAGCTTGTCAATGTTCTGTGGGAAAATCTCTACAAAATCCCTTTTCTTTATGAAACCAAACAGTCAAATCTTAATTCGTTGAGAAACGAGGGACCTACAAAACTGAGATCCTGAAGTCATTTATTTCATCCAACCATCATTAACTAAGGACATTACCTTTTAGATCTTAGAGTCAGAAATCAGTGTTTTACATATTCAACTTGAGTCATTTAACGATATTTCACAAGCTTTGTCAGTTAGTGAAGTAATTTATGGAGAAATCAACCAAACAAAGCTGTATGACTGGATCTGTTAACAGTTTTTATAAGTATTATCAACAAACTACAACTGATTGGTCACTGAGTACTGAACTATGTTATGTTTGTCCAATCATTTAGTGTTAATCGAATTCTTTTGATCAAGATGCACTGTGGCAACCAGTCAAAGTCATCCGACATTGTGAACCATGTTTTTTTATTACGTGATTAGAGATAATCTACATTACACACTTCTTGACCTGAATTTCATACAAGTTGGTATTCGTCAGTAAGTCATACGAGAAAATATCTCAGTTATGATAAAGGTTAGCTGCCGGTCGAATATCTCAATGGCAACAGCTCAGACTATGAAGGCGATTGATGTAGATTCGAAATTACAGGTGTTCTTTGATGTCAAGTAACAAAAACAGCAAAACCTAGGCCCAGGGTATCTTGTCCATTATTCCAAACGTTGCCAACAGATTTTTTTCAAATTTTAGAAAATAATTTACTTTTTGTTATGAACTATGGTCTTGCTAAATATCACATGACAAAAGTCATCAATCAGAATATCGATTTCTATGACGCCGTCCCTGAGCTAAACCAATAATATGTCAAAAAGCACTAGCATCCCTGAGTCAACTCTGAGTCCTTATTGGCCCTCTGCATATAATAGCTTCTCGCCTATCCCAGCCCGTTTAGTCCAGAGTACAAGTATCAGCCTCCTCTATTTGAGTCATATGTTTCAAACATGCTTAGTTTGTGTACAAGCAGATCAAACCACATCACATCATGAAATGCAAAATAATCATTATACATGATCAACCCAAAAGTGGTTATAGGTAGGAGAGACTGTATCTAATAGATTAAGAAAAAATTAACAATGGTAAATCATAATGCAATAGCTAATAGGTCAAATAAAAGGAATATGAATATACTATATAATCTAGTTACTTAATACTTATACAATAAGAATATATTCATAATAGTTCTAAATAATTCCCGGAGGTTGCTATTCACTTATTGTTATGTCCTTGAACTGTCTACCCACTTTTGGTGCTGAGGATACTTACTTAATCCAGATTAAAACCTTGGTGCGATAAGCTGAGCGAATTAACTTTGACGCTAGTATGTGTGAGTTCGAAGTGGGGTAGAGAGAAGACAACTATTCTATCACCTGATTGGCTGACAAGCACGCGAATGAGAGAAGACAAGACAACTGAAACACTACTCGATCTATTCCCGATTTCCTGATTTCCGGATTAGTGTAAAAAGGTACATGAATAAATAGGTGACTAACTCGACCACAACAATTATGTCCAAAGCTGGGAATTAGAGTAGAAAATAGGGTGCAAAATATTATGTTTAAATGACAGTAGCTTCGGAACAGAAAAGGGTATGGCAATGAATCATATATTAAACGAAAGCTTATGTTCTGTAGAATAGATTAGGGACAAAAATAAATGTTAGTGTTTTACAAGCTTTGAATAAAATGGAGTAACATCCCGAAAAATAGCTTTAGTAATTTGTCAGGGCTTCTTGTTTCCCTGTTCACATCACTTATTCTTTGTTCGAACATAATGTGTTTAGATGTCGAGCATTTAAAAAGCTGAAACAACGACAACAACAAGAAAAGATGAAAAGAAAAGAAAAATTCACCACTGATGAAAATGATAACAAAATACAACAGGAAGAAGCAGATGAATATGACAATAGTGATGATTTGAAAGGTAATTCAATGAAATTTCATGTTACTTTCAGTGAAGATTTGAATTATATACTGATTCACTAATAATCAAGGCGGACTACTTGGATACCTGAGCTACCTATTCCTGGATATTTCAACAAGTTATCTGTTTTCTTGTGTGTTTCAACACATCATTATACCTATTAGTCTCATAACCTATCTAGGTGTATTTGTAAAAAGTTTACACTTCGCTTTACAAGTTATAAAAGAGCTCATTCAGAGACATCGTGGTTACTGGCAATATACATCGAAAAGTATGTAAATTAATCAGATTTCGGTTCCTGAATTGTTAATATCTAACTGGCGCAACCATTCAATGTTTATCATCAGGATCGACCAAGAAGTAAGAAACGGAAACTTGTTGGAATACATAATGCTAAGAGTTCTACATTGTACCAAAAATATGATATTGAATAAAGCCATTGATGATAATAATAATAGGATAAACATCATAACGGTTAAACTCACTGGATAGTCTTTTAATGTTACAAGTTAATGTTTGACAGGTTCTTTTCTCAATATTGAGCATTAACATTGGAATATAGATATATTTAGTTAACTAGTCTTAAATAGAAATAGACACACATCTAGGATGCTTTAATTGTTTGGAAGATTCTCAAAAAGTTGACAAATATCCAAAATTATTTATGATCAGTTCATGTTTCTGTTTTATGACCCTATATCTGACCCCAATTAGATCGTATGAATGATTTCTATCGAAATATATGTATATATCATCAATCCTCGTATATAATCATCGACTTAAATCGCGTTAGTGAATAACGGAGTTAAATAAGTCAAATACGAGAAGGGATGTTTGAATATGTATATTTTGTACACTCATTGATCGGAATAGACAAGCAGAGAATCGCATCGAAGAAGGAATAGTGAAACGAAACAAAAGGATACACAGTAGAGAAGGCGTGTGTGCCAACTCCCTAAGCGATAGTTACACCACTGAGAAGTTTGTTCAACTCTTTGTTATTGCAGATGACCAGGTGTAGGTGACGAGGGATAATACAGGTCATCTTGTTGTCACGAGCGGCAATGGCAGCTAACTCGAGAAATTCATCCGCCAGGTACCTGAGGACAGCTGCCAAATAAACAGGTAGATCAGCTCCGACACGTTCTGAGTAGGAGGCGATGGAAACGACCAACTAGGAACACCAAACCAGCACGGGCTGATCACGTCGGGCTCACGACTTTAGTGAGATCCGTCATGAATAATCATAGGTATTTCAATAACATTTATACAAACTAATTGGGACACATAAGTGCCCGTGGACAACATCATCCGATCTAATTGACGTTTAAATGAAGGACCACACTAAAGTTTTTAGAAAACAGTAGAAGTTAACACACTTTAACTTCTTTTTAAATTTGGTTAGTCAAGTGTCAACTCTTGAATAATATCTTCCCGAATCTTCTTTCAGGTTTCCTGATGATTGCATAGTTGTATTTTTTTTAATACTTTTTTATAATGAAATTAATGTTGAAGTGATGCCTTCAATATTTTTTACTTACTGATTTCATTCGAAATTCGTTTGTTAATGGTTCTAACCTATGAAAATTCTACTATACTAATAATAATCGTGGGCTTACTAATGGCTAGTTTCAAGATGCATTTACTGAAGTTTTATGGAGGAGCAATAACTAGTAAAATCTAATAAATACATTTAATCAACCTTTGGTAATGGGTGAAGTATGTTAAATGTCATGGACTGATTGAAGTTAGACAGTAACACTGCGTGAATGCCAACTCATTGGTTTAAAGGTTAAACGTTTGTGTGCAAAATTATAGGTTCTGGGTTTGATTCCCAGATGCGAGTTTTTGGACCCACTATGTTGAGGAATCCCATGTTATGATCGGACGACACTTCAATACTTTCAAGTTTTCAATGGTAGTTCCACCAAAATCAATTAAAACCATGAATGATTCTAATGATCTAAGAATCAACTAGTACGTTAGTATTTTCATCGTTCACTTTAAGTAGTTTTAATATCAAAATGATCAGTAGTCATATATATATGGACAGAAACTTAAGATATCAGCTAATATATCACATTGCAATTAACAATTTCAACGTAATTATCCGAATTTGTAATGATAACGATGAATTCAGCTTTATTAGGATTCCCATGATCATCGATCATTCTGTGTTATTTCATCGTTTCTTTTTTTTATTATTCGATCCTATCAATCAGTCATTTTATTTAGGTAATATTCGTGTTTACTTTTCTAAAATTCAGTAGTATATAATTTTAAACAAAATTTTCAAACTCTATTTGTTTTTCAAATTTATGGAGTTTATGAAGATGATTTTGAAACAGAAGACAAAAAAATTAATGGAGATGGCGATTACAATGAAGTAGAAGAAAAATTGGAAGTTGTTCAACCATCAGGAATAAATAAAGTAGATATCATCACATTGAATCGTGAGAATACACTTTCATCTATTCACAATAATGATTTCTGTAATTATTATTGGCATTTATTTATTTATCTTCATATCACGGTTTAAAAGAGTAGGGTACCTTAAACTATACTCATATATATATATATATATATATATGCCATGCAAAGCAGTTATTAATCAACTCGTGTACGGTCTGAGATACTTCCCAAGTGCCCAAATCGAAGTAGGTAATTTACTTAGGAGGCCACACCCGTGCCTTTGACCTAGAGACCTTATCCAAAAGGTAGTGCGTCAACGTTAGAAGATGCAATCTCTTGGTACCCGGTGACCAACGATAGATTCATACACCATTTGTTCTTTCGAGACTCTGAACCCTATTTGCAGCACTGGTTTCAATTAAGGTTTTTCAATCCCCATAAGTGGTTGTTTCATGTCCACCAACCCGGTTTGTGCGTCAGATAATAGCTTTTCTTCCTCTCAGTTTTGTAATCAACATCCTAGCAATAAGAAGGCAGTGAGTAGGACTGTTGTAGTTTGCAAAAAATGTTTTGAAATTCCTGATAACCTTTTACGTGTCATTATTGTTAACCTGTGTAAATTTGTCTTCGAGATAATTTCTGAGGCCTCGTATATCAATCGCCCCGATAACCGTTAATAAGGAAATCCCAACAGTATATGAATTCAGAAGACAACACAAAGCGCTGACCACAGATGATAATTGAATAGCCCATATCACTAAACCGCAAGCACACCATGCGAATTCGAACAGAAATGCTAATACGAGCTAGCGGATATAGAGGCAAATTAACAGTCGAGTAAAGGTTCGAATGAAAAGTCGAGTCACTTATTAAGATTCAAGCATATATATACTGCTGTTAAATAATTAATATTTTTAAAATCTTTGGCTGACTATGTACCCCTATTCTGATTATCATCGTCGTAAAAAATGTGGAAAAATCACAACCTTTCATAAGGAAGTGTTTAAGAATGCGATTGTTCAGTCTCTTCTAGCATATATGCATCCTATGAGTATCGCTTTGATATTGCCACTAAGTTACAAGGGGATACATCCAGCTGAGGAATCCCAAATAGGACTAAATGCGCATCCTGGGCTCCACTGTTAGCCGGCATCCATCTTTGCATATAATTCGCGAAATAAAATGACTTGCGAAATCAAATCGTCAACTTTTTTCGTGGTTTTTTTATTGAACAGTTGAAGTAAACCAGATGGAAGGATACTTACTTAATTACTTACTTACTTCTGTTACTCCTCGTGGAGGAGCATAGGTCGCCCACCACCATTCTCCATACAACCCTGTCCCAAGCATTCCTTTCCAGCTCTTTCCAGTTGTTATTCATCCTTTTCATATTTGCTTCTATTTCCCGACGCAATGTGTTTTTTGGCCTTCCTCTTTTCCATTTCCCTTCAGGATTCCAAGTTAGGACTTGCCACGTGAGGAAGTTTGATGATTTGCGTAATGTATGTCTTATCCATTTTCAACGCCTTTCCCTAATTTTTTCTTCAGTTGGAAGCTGTTTTGTTCTCTCTCACAGTAGGCTGTTGCTGATGTTATCCGGTGAATAGATGTTGAGTATCTTGCGTAGACAACTATTTATAAATACTTGTACCTTCTTGATGATGGTTGTGTTAGTTCTCCAAGTTTCAGGATAACATTTAATTATTTCAAACATACTGAGTGTTGTATTTTGCGATGGTACTTTTGATATCCGTGGGAAAACCATTATCTTTTTTATAAGTAAGGACACAATTTGTTACTTTCAACTATTGATAGGATAACGTTTGATATTATTCAACTGAAGGAAGAAAGCAAGCCTGTAAATGAAGATTTAGCTATGTACCATACTCTAATTTACAATGAATGCAACCATTGAGTCCACCACTGATTCAAAAACTATACTATTGTATATGATTTACAGAAATTGTTATAATCCCCTCTTATTACGACCCAGATATTCCTATTGTTTAGTAGTTTTGGACACTGCTTTACTCAACAAGTCCCCAAATCAGAACATGGTTGAACAGGAACAAAATTATGTTCCAAATAACAAGGAGAGATGGAAGTAGGAATTACAACAAGAAAAATGTTCTACATTTATAGTTTTTACACGAGTAGGTTCTAGAATCTTCTTTAAGTATCCGCTAGCTCTGATCGGATAAGAATTAGCCAATCAGCGTGCCCCAAGATATTTCTACACGGAACGTGCTTTAACCCAATCTATATATTCCGCTAACAGAACTGGTGGCTATTAGGCAAGTATGAATATATTTAATATTGAACAAGGCAGTATATGATATCGTGGTGTATGCTACTTATATCTGCCGACATAAGTAGTACGTAACATCAATCAAAAGTGCAATGCCTGGCATCAGAAGAGTAAGAAGATCGAATTGATATAGATAGGAATGGTGAATTGGAAGAATTATACAGAATGTTAAGAATAATTGATGAAAGATTTTCAAATGAAGTAATTAATGTATGATTTTCACATTTTACGAAAGAACTCTGTAATTTTGCTTTAAACAATAAATTGGTCTTCCCCAATTCATTACAATATATGTTGGGAAGATTCAGAAAACTCCTCGAAAAAGAGCCAAGAAAGGCTCTGAAAACACCGAGAAGCATCTTATCCTATCAGTGTTCACTAGACGTTTTGTTAAAAACATCTAGAAAGTGAAAAGTCACATGTCGAGTTTCTGATTGAATGATTACTTACACTGCTACTATGTTTAGTAGCATTCTAGAATTTCCCGGAAACTCGAGGACATCTAAAATATTATAAAAATCCTAGATTTTTTTGTACATAAACAAACCTTTGGAGTAAAGTGTTTCTTCCACATTTCGCGCCTTTCCTCTCGTGTTCAAGTCGCTGTGTAGATCTAGCCTCGGGGTTACTAGAAAAGCTTAGGAACCAAATCTAGCGTTCAATTAGCGCAGGACTTATCAATATGAATTACTCAATAACTAATTACGTGTTTACAAATTAGAATGTTACTAGATTTAACTGCATTAATTAACAGTACAGTAAATCACTGAGTTGCATATTCACTTCTTTCTGAAAACCTGAAGAATATTTATTGAATCTTCATCAACCTTTTTATTTTAACCATAAGATGGTAATTCAAATGTGACACGTGTTACGTATGCCCAACCACCGACTGCCTCGACGTGCGATGTTCAGTGGTATAGGAGTAGATTGGAAGAAAGCTAGGGGCGGCCAGATCAAAACATGGCATAAATCCATGAAGTCACTGACAAATTGACTGAGACATTTTGGTAGATGTAGACTACCTAGTTGGGGACCGCGAGATGATAGCAACCGATGGATAGAGACTCTGAACGACATGGCTCAAAATCGTTTGCAATGGCGCAAGTGCATCCATTCTTTGTGATCTCCCAAATTCTAATCTTCTGAATTCTTCATGTCCTTTATTTTCTTTCCAAATTTATTTCACTGGATTGTACTCCTTGAATAACATCTTCAAACCCTAATCTTTGCGATTACTGCTTATACTTTTACTACCTCTACCACGACGGAATTTAAGTCGACAACTACATCTCTGTGCTAATGTGGTGTGGCAACTCGAACTGATGTATGTACGTACGAAGTTCTGAGTTGTTACTGACTGACTGACACAAATGCACCTTTTTATACGATCTAAATGATAAATCATAATACAATTCTATTTAAATTGATGTATTTCAAAATATTGTTAACAGTTCGATGTCATTTTTTTTTAAATTTACAGATCCACTTAGTTCTTTGTCGACAATTTCAAGGCATGTAAGTTTTCTTAATGTTCATGTTGTGAGGAATGGTTTTCAAAATCTGATACTAATACATGGTGTGCTATGCGCTTCTCACCCTCCCCTCCTCAACACAAGAGTGAGCGAGAAATTATATTGGATGAAATGCACTTATCCTTCAGGTCATTTCTGATTACTATCAGTCAACCTTCTCATTAAGCTACTTCTGGTTGACTCCCGATATCAGTTCACATTTAATTTAGAAGAATTTTCTATAAAACAAATAAGATTGAACTCAAATTGGGGTGAAATCCTTAGGTAATTTAAAAATTGGACAGGATATTTTTCAATTTAATAGAGGGGATAACATAAGAGAACTGATTCTAAAACTCTTAGACCAAGATATAACACAATTGAATAAACATTATGACTATACTGCTAGTGTAGTGAACAAGAACACCAGTGGGGAACAATCGGATGTATTTAATACAAAATTACAGGACTTGTTCATAAAATCTAACAATCATAAAGTAAATGCTTGATTTGCAAAATGTCCATCAATTGTCTCATAATGACTCAGACTTCATTGTTCTTGCATTTTCATACAAATTGCATTCTATTTCCAGTCTTTACTGTTCGATTCTCTTGTGTCTCTGCTGCCAGACCTTCTGTTTACAACTAACATCATATACTACGTATGTCAATATAAGTAGCACACACCATACTACTAGTTTTCGTAATTGATGAACTTCATAACTTACAATTCAGCATACTTCAAAGATTTTTTTTTTCTATCAAACTGTTATCCCTAAGCCCTAGTTTAGACACTTTTTGCAATTTGTTTCGTTAGTTCATCGTTGTGTATTTAGCTAATCTAAGCTGTGACTGATTAACCAAAGAAGATCGACAACGAGTTTTTGATTAATGATTGGATACTGAAGTCTGTGCTCTTCTTTACGGTATAACACATACCCATGTCTTTCTTTTTCTTTATCTTGGAGTGACAGTCAACCGCGACGTCTGTTTGAATAAATTAATAGTTATCTGAACTCATAAATTCAGTAGTTAGCGCATTGGAGTTTAAAGATACCGGGCTCAAATCTCAGTGTGAACATCAGTAATAGGATTCCGGCATATTGCCATCTGACGAATCCCAAATAGAAAACAAAACAATCATCCTTGATTCTACCGATAACCGAATTCTGAATGTACTAAATATGATCATTTTGTGTTTGCTTTTTGTGAAACATTACTGGCTACTTTAATTGTATTGATACAGTATAAAAATTATTATTTTCTTTCCATTCTTCGAATTATTTACAAAGTTCTTGTTATTCTAATTCACTTCGTGTTGTTTTGCTTGTGTCTTCCCATTGTTATTTACGAATGCAATTGATCAGTCTCATGTTGGTATATGTGCATCCTATGCAGATTGCATCGATATAGCCTTAAATCACAAGCTTTTTAAGCAAAGACGGATAGTGGGTAGCAGTGAAACCCAGGATGCGCGTTTTGTCCTATTTAGGAATCGTCAGCTGAATGTACCTGCATCCCACTCCTATGAATCCGGTGTTCATCTTGTTGTGCTAATGAGGTATGGCAACTTGGACCGATGCACATATGTGCCTGGTCCTATGTTGTAGCTGACTGACTGACTGTCCACTCCGGGACTCCAACCCATTGTCGTCGACTTTAAACACCATCGCGTTCTCCACTTAGCTACTGAGTCCTGATAGCCACCTGCTTTTGCAATGAGGTGAAGTTTAAATTCACTTGTTGTTGTTTCACTTGTATTTTCCTATTGTTATTTATATTTGCGATGATGTTATGATTTTCCATTCATTCATCCATTCTTTTCTGTATACTCTAGAATTGTCGAGAAGATTCTCATTTGTCTTCAATAGAACCTGAAAAAACAGATGATTCCAAAGGTATGTTTAATACTGTCGTAGATGAACGTGTGTGTATGGGTGTGCGCAAATATCTGATTAGTTTTGTTGTTCATTCATGCCCATACTACACACACACATAACTTGTGTATCTCTTTATATCTGAAATAATTGTTTAGTCTATTTGTTTATCTGTTTACTGTTTGAGTACTCATAATGTATTACATAGAAGATTTAAACAAAGGTATCAAACTAATGTAACTTGTTGAATTTTGTGATAATGCTAAAATACTACTTGTTATTTCAAAAGTAGTTCAACTTGTATCTTAAAATATCTTAACTTGGTTACGACAAGATGAATGATATCAGTATAACTGACAATAATTCTGGTATTGTATTATTGAAAACTGCTATCATTGGTAATCAAAAGCTTATAAATGGCCTCTGAAAACTAATATTTGTTGAAGCTTAATTTCAGACTTCTCTGTAGAGAATGATTTCTGTTCTATTCGAGTCAAGTTGCGGCTTCAAACGCCAATATAACCACAACGATATCTTGAACTCAATGAAATAGCGATCATAGTAATACGTCCTATTCAATATGAAGGAGACAATTAACGAATTACCATTAATTCAATAATCTGATAGTTCACTTGGAATTTTAAAACAATTTCATTTAAGCCTACAGAATAACTTCCCTCTCATATATACTGTGATACAATTCGATTTTTTAGAAGCTTCATATATTCATTAAACAGAGTTATTATATCTCTAAAATCCATGTTGTTCTAATTCACGATTGTAAATGAGCATTTCGCACATTTTCTTTTATGTTTTTTAAAATGACACCCTCTTCTTGTGAATGTAAAGCGCAGTGATTTGATCCGATACACAATTATTCCAAGTTTTTCTTACTCTTAGATGTCATAATCACTGCTTAAATTTGTTTTGCAACTACTAGGGAGAGGCTTAAATGTCCTAAGTTCGATCTCTGGCTAGTTCATACGTACACACTGCTGATGAGTGTGTTATTAGGCTTAACTAGATAGTGTACTTTCCCTGGTTTTTAGTGCACGGTGTAA
This sequence comes from Schistosoma haematobium, assembly GCF_000699445.3. NCBI lineage: Eukaryota > Metazoa > Platyhelminthes > Trematoda > Strigeidida > Schistosomatidae > Schistosoma > Schistosoma haematobium. Next base: position 3,481,930 of record NC_067202.1, read on the forward strand.
ATCACCATCAAATTGAATAGTTTTCACAAATCTCTCATCCGGATGATATTGAAATTTTTTGTAATTTAACCTTCTTTCTAACACATCAATTTCAAAGTGGATCTTCTTCTTGTTCCTTTACTGACATTCAAGAGTTTTTGTTGTTGACAGAATAAGTAGATCAATTTATATGTATGATATCGTTTTCATCAGCTAACTTTATCGATCAGCGTTATTTGACATAGTATACAAATAAATTATTGTTTATTCAATCCACCCGAGTTACGTAATATGTGTAATTACTACGAAACAATAGTTGATAAACTGAAATACTGATCAAATAACTATTCAGTTAAAATGATTACAAACCCTTAAATCACAACCGAATGAATTTTAAAAGAGCAATCAATTTAATAGATATAATGATCTTTTATGATACAAATCAATCCACATTGCAACTTGACCGAAAGCCCTCGATCTGCATTAGGAAGGACCGGACACACACGACATCGCTCACCCACCACCCAGTGATCAATCAATTGGGAACAGATTTGTATTGATAACATATAACTGAACAACAAATATAACTACTACCCTCCTCATAGAACCCCATATCCCATAGAGCGACAGAATGTCAAAAGATAAAGGCTAGGATATAGGTTCGAATCTCGCGGGGCGGGATCGTTGATGCGCACCGCCGACGAATCCCATACTAGAACGAAACGGCCATCCAGTGCTTCCAGGTTATTTGTAGTGCTGTAGCTTCAATTGACTCATGAATTCAACTAATAAAATTACTAAGATCTCCACAAAACCCCTTCTGAAGTAGTGTTTAGGAAAAACATCACTCATTGCATTATTGATTAATATAAAATTACATTGAAAGTGTAATTAGATGGTTTATGCTAATTGTCAGTCAGTTAGTGGTCTTGAGTGCTGATGGGAGTATGAGGGCGGTTATCACTTCCCAGTTCCCCATACTCTCGAAGGGTTCTTCTAGAGGCACCTGAAAAAGAAATTGGACTAGAGGTGGTCTTAGTGACCCGAGAGCGTGACCGCAGTGCCCAACGGACAACTCCTTGAGGTCGGTCACACACGACATTGTTGTGAGTAATTTTCGTGTTAGCTCCTTACTTGTTGGCACCATACCGCCAGGGACGGATATCCGTAGGATAAGGTGAGGTGTGCATATTTTAGGGTAGACCTTTTCTAACCTCATCCCTCCTTGTGGGAAGGAAGCATCGCTGTTATACTGGTTGCCTAAATGAAACACCTTACTGCCATCACACCTCTCTACAGTCAACAGTACGACTTCGCCTTCGGACGTTGGGTTTGTTAATTTTAGTCTTACCGTTCTTTAACCGACCTGTCTGACATGGTAGGTCCTTGAGAAACGATTTTTCCAACCAGCATAGCTCGATTGGTTCATCATGATAGGCAAGCTCGACCATCACGTCAAGGTAGCAACAATGGAATAGACTGTCCAATAAGATTATTCCAGCTATGTAACAGTATGAATCTAAATCAGTGACCATTAACTTAAAATGTTAATTAATAACTCAGACCATCCCTATCAATCATATAACTCTGATCATATCGATATATTTATTTGCACATGTTTGATTAGGTTTTATATAATATAAGTTTCTGAACTGAAATCATTGAACTGAGATTCGGATATTAAGCTTATTGATCAAAAAACTGAATAATTTCCAACTGTTATGTCATAAACTTTCATTTGTAAAAGTAAACAATGATAGGTTTAAGGTCAACAAGAACGAATCAACATCAAGGTCTACAGGACAAGCTGTAAATCACATGTGGAGAAATTCGAACACTTCACTTCTATCTGAATTTTATGCTGATGATGTTGTTCATAAGAACAACGAAAGCCCGACAACTAAATCATCCAGCTTAGAGAATAAAATTCCATCAAAATCATACATCTGAGCTACAAATCTTCTCTATCATCTCAAAATTTCATTTGTTTTTATATCAGTCAGTCAGTCAGCTACAACGTAGGACCAGGCACATATATGCATCGGTCCAAGTTGCCATACCTCATTAACACAACAAGATGAATACCGGATTCATAAAAGTAGTTAATTTAGAGGTTTTAATATATAAAAGAAAGATTTCAATAAGGATATAGTACGGGAAGAAAGAATTAGTTCATAGAAAGAATGATATGAAGTGATTTTAATCTCTTAGTTTAAGGGAAAACAGAGAGTGTATACACCGACGCCATTGTGGTCGATTCTGGGCCACGTCACCAAGAGTCTCCAACCATTGGTTACGATAGTCACGCGGACCCCAACCAAGTAGTCTGCATCTCCCAACATGGCTCAGATTAGAAGTTAGTGGCTTCAAGCATTGATGCCACGTTTTGGTTTGGCCGCCCCTACGACTACTTATTTATCATTTTATTTCGTTTATAAATTTCTTTCTTTTTCTCACCTATTGAATATAGATAATAAAAGAAATGGTTATGATGAAATCAATTTTATGGAATATTTTCAAGCTGCTTTACATTCACTTGTCTTGAATGAAAATAATATTAATGGTTGTTTACGTTGTATAATTTGGTTAAGTATCTCACCTAAAAAATGTACCCTAATGGAATATGATAATGATGATGACGACGACGATGATGATGATGATGATCCAAAGGAATTAACCAAGAAAAATCAGTTTTGTGAAGCAATTATTAGACAACAGGATGAAGATTTAATGCGCCTTGTTTTACCACAACCGAATACTGGTGATAAGTATGTTATTCTCTTATATGGAATAGGATTAATGGTTTGATTGGGTATGATCTTAATAATCATTGTTGACTTAAATTATATAAACCATTGGTTATAGGCTTAATGGTCTAAAGGTTAAATACTCGCTGCAAGATCGGAATGTTCTGATTTTGATATATGCTGAGGTCATCGATACGCACCGCTGATGAATTTCCTGGTTTTTAATAGTTGTCTAACCAAGTTCAGTCAGTCAGTCTTCAAGCACTGATGCCACATTTTGGTTTGGCCGCCCCTGACTTTCTTCCAACCATCCCCAACACCAGTTAGCATCGCGTGTCGTGGTAATCAGTGTTCAGGCATAGGCGACACGTGGCCTAACCATCTCAGTCGATGAAGATTCACAATCTCATCAACTGATTCACTATCATTCCCTAACACCCTGCGTCTAACCTCACTATTACTTACCTGGTGATCCCGGCAAATGTGAGTAATATCTCTAAGGCATCTGTGCTCAAATACTAGTAGCTTACGAATATCTTCTACTCTTAATGGCCATGTTTCGCAACCGTAAAATAAAACAGAACGAACTGCCGCGCAATATACTCGTCCTTTTATTGATAGACGGATATCTCGCCTTCGCCATAGGTGACGTAATTTGGTAAAAGTCAAACGACAAGTTCACAATATAAACTATACAATCCAGCTATTCCTATAATTCCCTATATAGTAAAATTTTAATTCATTAAAGCTTAAGGGATCTACAAAATTGATTTCCTCTAATCCCTTATGACATTTAATCACATTTTCAGAAGTAGTTTTGTATAACTCAAGAAATGGATTACGTCTGTTGATTTTAACCATTTAATCCCATGATATTAAAAGATTTTGTTCATAAATTCAGTAATTAATTAATTAATAGTTAATACCACCCAATATAATTTATTTAAATATGACTATTGATCAAATGAATAAATCTTAAGTAACTCAATGTATTCAGATATGGCAGTGAAACATGGCCGTTAAGAGTAGAGGATATTCGTAGGTCAATGGTATTCGATCATAGGTGTCTTCGAAGCATTGCTCGTATATCCTCGGACCACCGAGTAAGTAATATAGTTGCTAGGAAAAGGGTACTAGGTAAGGATAGAAAATCAATTGATGAAGTTGAGATGGCTGGGACATGTGTTACGTATGCCCAATCACCGACTGCCCAGATGTGCAATGTTTTATGATGTAGGAGTAGGTTGGAAAAAAGCTAGGGGCGGCAAGATCAAAACATGGCATAAATCCATAAAGTCACTGACAAGTGGACTGAGCCATATTGGTAGATGTAGACTACATGGTTGGGATAGGCGAAATGATAGCAACCAGTGATTAGAAACCTTAAATGACATGGCTCGAAATGGCGCAGGTGCATCCAAACTTTGTGTTCTCCCAAATTCTAATTTTTTGAATTCTTCATATCCCTTATTTTTTCTCTCTCCAAATTTATTTCGCTGTATTATACTCCTTGAATAACATCTTCAAACCCTAATGTCTCTGATTACTGTTTATACTTTTACAACTGCATCTCTGTGCTAATGTGGTATGGCAACTCGAACTGATGTATGTACGTACAAAGTTCTATGTTGTTACTGACTGACTGACTGTATCCAGATATAGCCTTAATATATTTTCAGTGTTTGATTAAATCTCAACTATTTTTGCCATGTTTGAATCACAATTTCCTATAAGGAATACCAGTTTTTTCACAGTTATATGAAGTAATAAGTAGAAAAAGTAGTATAAACATATCGCTATACATTATTGGTTTATTTATCGATTGTTTAAATAAATGTGGAACATACTGTCCACATTATGGTGGCTCACCAATTTAATGGTCCATTTTGATCCGACATTAATTTGTATGTAAAAATGAGTATGTTATTGTAATGAACGAGATTTGGATGGAGACAACCAGTTTATTATTTCATTTAAAATTACAGGATATCTTCGTAAAGTATGAGAACCATACATTAAACGTCTGCCAACATAAATAGCATACACCACGCTCGTCCTCTCTTCAAACAGTCGCTCTCGCGGTGGTTCCACTCGCTAAGCGAATTTCCTTTTGCCGCAGTTTGCGTCACCCTCCTCGTCAAAATGTGGAGTCTGCGGTGGTATGACCTTCGCAGCTCTGTCGACCTGTCGAGCCATCCACAGCTGATGTCTGCCCAGCAGCCGCACATCTCACTGCCTCCGTACGTCAACAGCTAACACCAAAACGCTCCACTCAACGTCACCTTCCCTTACCAGACCGCCCCAACTAGCAACTTTATCTGACGTAAGATGGTTGAAGATCATTGGTTTGTTCAGTGTAAACAATCTTATGGTTCAAAAAATTAAAGGATATTACAGAAGTCTTAAACTTGATTTCTATGCCAAAATGTGATACCTTTGATTGAATCGTCTCTAAAAATCTTAATGAAATTTATATAATTACCTTTGAGATTCGGATCCATACCAGTTACTGTCACAATCATACATATTGCTTTTAACCTCATGAAAAACGAATACTCACTATATTTTGTGTAGAAAAATCGTCATAATTACAAAGTGTTCAGAGAATCCTTTACTCTTTAATCTAAGAAATATGTATCGCGTGAATGTCAATTCTAAAATATCCGAACTACGGAAATACGGATACATTCAATAGGGAAACTGTAGTCCTCGCAATACAAAAAGAACTACGCCAGATGAACAACTATTTACACATTAAAAATAAATTGAAAAACCATACCCGAATACACATTGAATTATGTTTTGTTTACTTTTTTGATCAATAGTCTAAGTAAATTGAACTGAGTGGTACCTTGATAATAATGACTCTATAGCTCCATGTATGTTTAGAAGTTACAATGTTATAACAGATTAAACTGATGTTAATAAAGAAAATACTAAGCTATATTTTGATGGAGTTTTGCTCTTTGAGCTGGACACTTTGGCCGTGGAGCTTTCATCGTTCTTCTGAACGATATCATCAGCACAAACTTCAGATAGAAGCCTACCTATCTTTCATTAAAAGAGTGTCATTTATGTCATTTGTATTGGTTGTTTTTGAACCTTACAATTAGTGTTTAGAATTGTAATTGATCAGTCTCTTTTTGGCATATAAGCATATTATGCGGATTGTTTTAACATTGAACGTACATCCAGTTGATGAGTCCCAAATAGGGCGAAACACATATTCTGAATTCCTCTGCTAAACAACATCCATCTTCTCTTATAAAACGTATCATTTATTTAAGAAAAATATTGAAAAAGTACTGTTATCCTGCTGAATATATTCTTGAATTGAATATACTGATAATTTAAACTTTATAACGTTCGAAGCTCTCTCTTTTTGTACTTAATTCATTTGAGTTGGCTTAGTGAGGTATCACTAAGTTTCACATTAAATAAATATACATGAAATCTGAAACAAACAGAGTATCTCACGCATCACCAAACTGTCAGTGGTATGATAACAGGAAACTCAGTTATCATCAATATAGATCCTAACACACATTTGCGTTATTTCAAGTTCATATACCCTGTCAGAACGACAAAATGAAATTAACAAGAGAAATGTCAAAACGATATTGAAGTAACATTGGTATCAACCATGATAGTGGGAAATATTGAACGTTAAAAGATATGGTTTGAAAAAGAAAGGATGAATTCTTGAAATACCTTCTTTTCGAGGGAGGGGCAGTATAAAGAGCAAATGCAAGGTAGTGGTTGTAAGTAGTCGACAGAAAACCCTGTACCGAATTTTCGTGCTGTTTGGAACTCTTCAGTAAGGTGTACCTGTAATCTTAAGGGAATTGATCCTCTCTAGCTGTTTTGATCCTATATCACTTAGCTCTATAGTCAGAGACGTCACCACTGAGTTATTTAGGCCTCATCTGACTTTCTCTTGGACTGAGATGTATTTACAATTGATTAATCATTGAGTAGTGACTAATCTTACGTATTTTAAGTCTCTCTTAGTGCTGATATAACTCTCTCAATTAGGCTGCAATGTGATCAACACCTTACATCTAAATACAATGTATATGATGTTAATTTAATTACACTAGAGTGACAACATTGCAACTTGGTTGATAAACTTCGATGAACAGTGTTAGGAAGGACTTAAACTACCATAAAATTGGTCACCAACCAATGATCAACTGATTATAAGAAGAGAGAATAAGTCTATGTCAACATGACAGGGAAAGCATTCATTACTTATTTATTCTCGAAGCATTGTAGAAAAAAACATCATGCCTAGGACACTGAAAGTCTTAAGTAAGATTAGTAGTGACTTCTTTGATTTAGGAAAATTATTACTTTTATCAAACATAAACAATTCAGGTTTATTCTTTTCTGCCCTCTAGGGAAATAAGCCGTAAATCACTTACAAATCGTTCATGTAAGGGGAAAATTAAGAGTTCCCGCGATAATACCCTAGCAAGTGTATAACTAAAACCTTCAGTTTATGCTATAACATCAGCTCGAATTTGGAAAGTCCTAGATTCATCCGGATGTTTAGAAACAAACACAATAAAATCCAGTTTGAAATCGTTTTAATTATCGCGTTGTTGATTGACGTTTTATCAGTCTTAGTTCGTGTATAGGCATCCTAAGAGGATTGCCTTGATATATTCATTATGACACATGTTGATGATTCTATATTAACAACCAGGTAACCTAAGGCATTTAAGATTGAATTAAATCTCATACCTATTCTACAGGTTAGTTGCTATCTGGACTCAGTAACTAAATTGGTAACGCGATGGTGTTTGAAGTTAAACCGTATTGAGTTCGAGTTTCGGAGTGAAGATCAACTATGGGATGCAATAACATACAGATGTAAACAAGTCCCAAATAGGGCGAAACACAATAAAAGCTTCACAATGGGATCCCTATAGTTTATAGAATAGAAGTTGACAAAAACATATCATTCTCATGAACCATTATTATCGAATATCTTCCAAGCTTGTACAATTATAAATAATAACTAATTGTAATTTAAGGTTAATGACTTAGAAGCGGTGAAGCCATGAACGTAGTTAGGTTTCGTGTTAGTTGTCACTCATCAACTAATCGTGTATATATATATATATATATATATATATATATATATATTCGACAGTTAAATTTTTATAATTCGTCAATTATTTTTCTTGTACTAGATTGAAACTGCGCTGGCCATTGAATGATTTGAAGATTACAGATAAAATCAAATATGTTGATTTTTGTAATTTGTCGAATGTTTTAACCGTACCTCTATCTGATGTTGAAAAACTTGAGGTAAGTCAGTTTCTCACTAACATATATATATAGTACTTAGTACAAATGCCGTAATACCTTCGAGTCTAGGGAGAGTCCACTTTACCTCTTAAAATGCTCTTATACTGCCACAAGTATATAGCTACTCACAGAAATGTCGTACTCAACTCCTTTTCCCTGTGGACTGTCGTTTACGAAATCAAGAGAGTGAAAAGTGAATTTTTGACGCTTGAATAGAGTTGATGGACATGGATGATTTGTCTAGAGAATTTGGAAATCCTTGTCAACAAAAAGAAAGAACTCGATAAAATTGTCAAGACTCTGATTGATTAAATGTCGACTCGATAGACGCCTGGATAAATATATACTTCTCACGGTTAAATGGTAGGCGAGGCATGATAAAGAAATCACGCCATCGGAAGGTGGTCACATCTTATATATTATTGTCTGGATGTGTATGCGTGTGTGTGTGTTTGGGTGGGTGGGCCCGTGGATGGTGATCGGAGATTTATGTCTACTCATGATTTTTATCAGAATGGGGGTTTGCGGATATTGTAGTAATTTTTAATAGTTGAATTCATGGGTCGGTTAAAGCTAGACCACCATGGAAAACCTGGAAACACTGGACGGCTGTTTCATCTTAGTATGGGAGTTAGACATTAACACCGTTAGATTCTGGCTCAGTGGTTTAAAAGTTAAGCGTTTGCGCGAGACCCAAGGCCCTGGGTTCGAGTCCAGCATGCGGGATCGTGGGTGTGCACTGTTGAGAAGTCCCATACTAGAACGAAACGGCCGTCTAGAGCTTCCAGGTTTTCAGTAGTGAACTAGGTTATATTAACTCGTGAATTCAACTATTAAAAATTATTCATAATTCATTTACACATCATTCGGTTCACCTACTTCCTAACCTTTTCTCAATCTTCTCACTCACTCATAAAGTTGAACCAACGGAGAGGAAACGTATATATATCTGAATCGTACGACCACGGAATGTAACCTGGTTTTACAAACTTATCTCATTGAGGATTATACTTTCTTAGGATAGTTTCCAGTTATCGATCTTATATAGAATTGATGATATTAAGATTGAATTCAGTTAGTTGGATTATTGTCAAAAGTCTTTTGTATAGTTATTAATGAGAAGAAAAATGACATGATTGTGTTTAAACCTCACTAACATCATTCAATTATCGTTAATTCGATTAGTTTAATTATTCTTGTATGTTAAACTTTTGATCAGTTCACTGCATACTCGTCTTTCATGAGACTAGACCCCAAACAACTAGCTTTTTAGTGGATTGTTAAGATGTTTCTTCTTTGCTGACAAAGTATGACCTCTGTTGAGAATGAGACAACAGTTATTATCGATAATACTGAATGAGGATTGAGTTATGTTGTTGATCGGGTGAAGTTAAAAATACTCATTATTACAGAATTCCATTCGATTGATTTATTGGTGTTAAGAACATCGAGAGATCTGGTCGATTTCACTGGTTAAAGTTAGTTGATAGGATACTCTACTAGACCAGGATTCGATATTAGCTGGAATTCTTCAGCAAAGTGTACCTGTATTATTGAGAAGATTGATGATATCGGTAATATTCAAGCCCTAGCTTCATAGTCTTAGACGTTACCACTGAGCAATTCGGATCGGAAATAATCTTCTGTAAAACTGAGATATTTACAACTAACTAATCACTAAATAGGTAACATTGCCATCTGGAAACGTCTTAGGCTGTAAAATCGAGTGACAAGAGTTTGAATCGTACTTCACGATTCAGGATATTTCTTGATGAAAATCGTCAATTAGCATATATCATAAATCCAAAGTATCCCGTCAACTGCTTCTAAACATCTAACATCTCATCATATTGAACACGATGTCGAGTCACTTACACCAGTAGTCGGTCACATTACAACTTGATTGACAGAATTCAGTCAGCCCTGAACCGACTGTATAAATGTAACATTCCCGACCGTTGTGGCTACCTTGACGTGATGGTCGAGCTTGCCTATCGTGATGAACCAATCGAGCTATGCTGGTTGGAAAAATCGTTTCTCAAGGACCTACCATGTCAGACAGGTCGGTTAAAGAACGGTAAGACTAAAATTAACAAACCCAACGTCCGAAGGCGAAGTCGTACTGTTGACTGTAGAGAGGTGTGATGGCAGTAAGGTGTTTCATTTAGGCAACCAGTATAACAGCGATGCTTCCTTCCCACAAGGAGGGATGAGGTTAGAAAAGGTCTACCCTAAAATATGCACACCTCACCTTATCCTACGGATATCCGTCCCTGGCGGTATGGTGCCAACAAGTAAGGAGCTAACACGAAAATTACTCACAACAAGGTCGTGTGTGACCGACCTCAAGGAGTTGTCCGTTGGGCACTGCGGTCACGCTCTCGGGTCACTAAGACCACCTCTAATCGAATTCCCTTTTCAGGTACCTCTAGAAGAACCCTTAAACAGTGTGGGCAACCGGGAAGTGATAACCGCCCTCATCCCCACAACAGCACTCAAGACTACTGTATTAATAATCAACTTCTAGCATTTATCACTATTCACTAGTCAATCGGTTGAAAATCTGATCGCCTATAGGCTTTTTCTGTCTCAGTTCATAGTTGTACATCATTGAGAAGTTATACAAAACAATAATTAACTTTCATCTTTTCCATCTAATTGATTTTATTTTCTAATTAAAACTAATCTGTGCATATATGAAAAGGGTATAAACTTCAAAAGAATGAACACAGTATCCTTTTTGGCTACTGAGTCAAAATTGATTGATCATTGATTTCAAATTTTTTTCTTCTGCTAACATTCTTCAATTCATAATGAGATTGAGCAAATTAGAAATAATATAATCACTGATTAATGTAATATTACTCATTTTACTTAACGCCATTTGTTTGATCACAGTAAAGAATTTACAATATAGATTATGCGACATTCCAAAGATCTTTGTGTTTTATATGTATTGAACTTATGAATATTCAACAAATGTGTGTAATGTTCTGTATGAGGTTGTAGAGATTATTAAGTTTTTGATCGAGATCATGACCTGATTGATGTTAGACTACCATTAAAAACCTGGAAGGGAATTCTCAGAGTTCTAGTGAAAAGCGGTGATCAGTGAAGCTAATCCGTGTCGGATAGAGACAGGTATCTACTTCAGTACGATGAGATATGGTCGTGCAATTTCGTGGATTAGTTGAGGTTAGACATTATCACCGTTGAATGCCGGCTGGCTCAGTGGTCTAAAGGCTAAGTGTTCGGGCGCGAGACTGAAGGTCTTGGGTTCGAGTCTCGCGAGCGGGAATTGTGGATGCGCACCGCTGGGGAGTTTTACAATGGGACGAGACAGCCGTTCAGTGCTTCCAATTTTTCAATGGTGGTCTAACATCAGTCGGTTCATAATCTCAACCAAAAAGTATATATAATCTATTTCCAAACTGTGATTATCTACCATTCAGATTCATCCATAAATGTTAACGATCAACTTTACTCTCAGGACATCTATTTTCATCTTGTTATGTTTCATAGATGAATTTGAGATCAATTATCTTTTTTCCTTCCAAAGAAAACAGAAGGAGAAAAATACACAAAATATCGTGAATGTACTGTTGCACTAATTAGTTAGTTAAATCTGAAACAAAAAGATTATCAGTATAGGAATGTGGAGGTTGTTGAGTTTAGTTTGATATCATGAATGGATCAATGTTAAAACGCCATTGAAAACTTAAAAGTACTAGATGGCTGTTTCTCCCTAATTGGAACTTCTCAGCAGCGCGAACATACGACCATGCATGCGGGACTCGAACCCAGAACCTTCGGTTTCGCGCGAGAACGCTTAACTTCTAGACCACTGAGTCGGTACCCAACATTTCTAGGCTGGAGTGCCGCATGCGGAATCGTGAGTCTGGGCTGCTGAGGAGTCCCATACTAAGACGAAACGGTGGTCCAGTGTTTCCAGGTTTTCAATGGTGGTCTAACATTAATCGATCTAAAAAAATTATATTGATTAATACACATTTAAATAAAGTATTTCGAAAGTTTACAACAGATCATTGGTATTCAAATATTAAAATTCTTTATCCTTTCTTTTGTCATAGCTCTCTTTAGAAATACCAGAAGAGGATATCATGTATAAATTTGTGGAACATTCATCATTAAAAGATGATCGTTTGATTACATTCAGAAGTAAGCCATCTATATTAGTAATAATAATAATTCTATTAGTTAACTTTTCTAAATTCAACACATTTATACCCTAATAGATAGTATAATATCAATCTAGAGAATGATTGGGACTATCTTCAAATCTTGTTTCACAACTTGAGACGGGACTCAATTTAAGGCGTTCAAAGCTCGTAGTGAGCATTCATTATACCTTTGTACAACAGTGCCATCCACTAGTAGCTGTGTTCTCACTTCGGATTTGGTTGACCTTGAAGTTCATTGCTTCCCACGAGAAAATCTGTAGATTCACCTAGACGTTCGTTGTGAGTACCCGAATATTAGCGTCTCCAACCACTGATCTTTGTTATCACTCATACCCCGACCAGATCGTGTGCATCAATCAGAACGGGTTAGATAAAGTCAGTGACTTAATTTACTAATGTAGAATCTTGCTTCGGTCAATTTTAGCTATTTCTTAGTGTCCTTGCTAGCCGTCACTGGACGTTGTTGCACCTGATGTTTGGGTTTAAGTAATACACGTCTCGACCATCTCAGTGAACAATTATTTCATTTTATCTAATATCATATAAATAACTTTGGTATATTTCAATCTGTCGTTCCACTATATACGAGCAGTGCTTCGAAGAAACTTACGATAAAAAATCCCATCAGGTTTCTCATGTCATCGACTTTTTAACTCACTAGCTGAATATCATCGTGCTCGTCACGAGACCTAAAGGCCTTCGATTTAACCTCTTATAGAGCCATAGGTATTCCATTTTAAAAAGAGTTTTAACCTAGATGACATATCTATACATTGCTTTCTAACATTCGACGGTCATTTCTCTGAAGTTGAATTCATTTTCATAACCATGAAAATTATTGATATCCTCTAATCATTTCTTATTTGTATTGACTGTGAGCTGTATGGTTTCAATGCTTCTGCATATTTTCAATCTCAGAAATACAGGATGAAACAAGATTTATTCACTATGAATAACAAATTTCGGGTTATCACTGTTTTAAGTTAATTGTAGGACTTATTTGTGAAAATTATATTTGAAATGATCTCGATGTTTATATAAAATGAGAACCAACAAATAAATAATTAGCATCAGAAGGGGATTTTGTGGATCATGGGTCGAATCTTGTGAGGCGTGATCATGGATGCGCACTTCTGAAGAGCCCCACAATAGGGCGAAACGGCCTCCCAGTGCTTCCAGGTTTTCCATGGTGGTCTAGCTTCAATTGATTCATGATCTCAACTATTGAAATAAATAATTGTAAGAATAAAATATCCCAATTAGTTTCTGTCAAAATAACAATCAATGTGAAATAAACAAGTTGAATAGAGATAAGATCTAATTACTTGTTGATGATCATTTCTCTAAGGGCGACTAGTTGAATATCATCTTTGTTGTTCAGGTTATTCTTATTAGCCCGTATAAACAGTGTTTCTGCTGTCAAGCTTTATGTGTCCCAAACCCTTTATGAAGTATCTTGGTCTTTTCGAAGTTGACCTTGTATCCTGCTTCTAACTTATATAACACTATCGTCAACCTATTCTCAAGTTTTTTTAAATTAACCGAGGATTTGGGAACATGTTTCAATCATTACTTGTATTCCTTCAATCTCAAATTCAATTGTCTAGATGTTTCCATCACATAAGCTGCCTTATAATCATGAAAACTGATTTCATAAACAACATTCTGTTGTTCTTCCTTTGGAAAATTATCCTTAACTTTCACTAATCCGGATCTTATGGTGTCACTAGCTCGAAAATCCACTCTTATATTATGTATATTTAGAATCCTCTTAATTTCTTCCAATATTTTGTAATATTGCCACGAACCAACATCATTTTGAGACCATAGTTTTCTAGACACTTTGAAGTTAAAACTCTTTGCTAATGTATCTCAATCAGTTCAATGCAGTGTGATGTGTTTTCTAATTTAACTTTGCTACCACCCAAATGATCCCAGCAGACTTATATTTCCAAAACAACTAGGTGACTAATATACTGATAAGCGACGATGAAACTTATACTGATATTCGTCAACATTTAAAAAAATAGTTTAACAGAAATTGGATGGCGAATATATAGACGATATTATTTGTGAAAATCATACTTGAAACAATCTAAGAGATTGAAACTCAAGAACATCAGACCACCAATGAAAACTCGGGAGAAAGCTTCAGGGTTCGAGTCCTGCATGCGGATTCTCACTCTTGAAGAGTCCCATATTAGGAGAGAACGACCATTTAGTCCTTTCAGGTTTTCAATGGTGGTCTATTATTGATCGGTTCATGAGTCCAATGAGAATCAATATTCATCACAATTTTGTCTAAAGAATCGAAGGCGACCCTAATGTCAAGAAACATTACAATTGTTAACTTATAATACGTACGACGGTGTTCTAACATTTTGTGTAGGGTGAAGATATGATCAATACATCCTCGACCAGAACGAAAAACAGCCTGATCCTCGCGAGTAAATCTTTCTCCGGTTTGAATAATCTATGAAATAAGACGGAAGCCAATAGTTTGGACGCAATCTTAAGTAGAATTATGCCCCTTTATTTGTAACAAAAACGACGTGAACCCTTTTTAAAGGTATTGACAACTACCGACTTATTCTACGATGTTGAAATACTCTCTAATTGTCAGACGTTTGTAAACAACTCAGTTCCCTAAACAGAAAGTCATCAATATCTTTGAAAAGTTCTGGAGGCAAGTCATCTAGACCTGGTAATTTGTAGCGCTTCAAGAGTTGGATTTGCTTTCGAACTTCCACCTCGTTGCGTGGATCAGTCATCACAGGCCATGGAGGGCATGGCAGTCTGATCAATATTGCCGGGGCAGTAGACCAGTTGAACTGCACCTCAGTGGATGCTCCGTATCCACCAATATATCAATATCAATTTAATTGGACTAACAGTTTCTAAACACAATAAACTAGAAAATTAATGTAGTGGTTAGTAATTAAGATTCACAGGACTTAAATTTATCATCGTTCTTTTTCATAAATACATGAACTAAGGTCATGAAAACTTTCTTCCATATTTAGGGTGCAATAATCTTCTGTCATTCAATAGCAATACAGTTATCTTATTTCTCTTTTCATTACTTAAAACATCATTAGAAGTGATGTCTTGCGAATTGAACACTATATTCGTTTCCTGAGCTATTCTGAAACCCCCAAGTTAGAACTATACAGCGACCTGAACAACGAGAGAGAAGACGCAATGTATGCGAGAAGTTCTTTACTCTAAGGTTCATTTTAACACAGAAAATACAGGGTTTTTATAATATTTTAAAATGTCCTTGGGTTACTAGAAGATTCTGGAATGCTAGTAAACCTAGTAGCAGTGTAGCAATCAGCTAATCAGAACCTTTGCATGTGACGTTTCTGCCCCCTTGGTATTTTTGGCTAAAACTTCAAGGAAGCGCTTCCTAGTGTTTCCTGATCCTTGCTTGTCTTTTGCGAGAAATTTGCCGGATCACCCCAACAAGAAGTTCTCAGAAATCAGGTTTTTCAATTGACTCTTAGTTCAGTTTTTTTTTCAGAATCGTATACACAGTAATCATCTAAATAGTAAAACAACGATTAGATAATATAAGTGATTACATATGTTTAGTATACCATGTAGACAATCATTCTAGTCTTACATCATCCTTGTGATCTTCATTGTCTATATAATGAAATGCTTAATTCATTTAGAAAGTACCTATTCTCTTCAATATGGTTATTCCTTATCTTTATTGATTTTTCTGATTATTTGTATTGTTCACTTTAGATCCTTTGAAAATAATCCTTGAAGATGAAGAAAATGATGAAATGAATAGTTATTCACTGTTACGATTTCTATATGAATTAAGTAATAATATAATATCATGGTTTTTACTTAATGCAACTGGGATAATATAAATATTTTTGATTCATTTATTTCATTCATAAATCACCATGTCATCATCATCATCAGCAGCATCATTTCTGATGTTATCTTACGATCCATTAAAGATGTAAAATGGATCTATCGTTTGTATATTTACATTTGTGTAATTGGACTACATTCCCGTTGATCTGATCATTAACTATTGGTCAATGTTGTATTCAGAAACGATTGATGTTAGAACACGATTGAAAACCTAGAAGCACTGGATGGCTGTTTCGTCCTATTGTGGGACTCCTCAGTGGCAGTGCGCGTCCATGATCCCGCTCGCAGGATTCGATGGTGATTTAACATCAATCGGTTCAAGATCTCAATCAATAACTTAATGATCTTCACAAACCTATAACGATAATTACCATGTGCTCACTAGTGACTATCTTCGTGAGGGAATTCTCGGAGTTCTAGTGAGAAGCTGTGACCAGTGAAGCTAATCCGTGTTGGGTAAAGATAGATATCTACCTTAGTACAATGGAAGATGTTCGTGCAATTTCGTGAATTGGTTGAGGTTAGACATTAACACCGTTGAATGTCGGCCGTCTCAGTAGTCTGGAGGTTAAGCATTGGGGCGCGAGACTGAAGGCCCTGGGTTCGAATCCCGCGAGCTGGGTTGTGGATGCGCACTGCTGAAGAGTCCTGCAGTATGACGAAACGGCCATCCAGTTCTTGCAGGTTTTCAATGATGGTCTAACATCAATCGGTTCAGGATCTCAATCAAAAACGTAATCTCCACAACCCTATACTGATAATGTTGTATTTCTTTAGTCTTAACTTGTGTTTATCGAACTCTATCGATCAAGTCATTAATCTTAGTGAATCAACACCGCGTTTAGTAGATTTTGATGTTAAGTAAGCTGAACGTATCTTAGATCTAGTCTTCTTGTTAGTTGACACTCGTAAACAAAGTGTACCTGCAATCATGATGGGACTGATGCTTTCTGTAGAATTTGTACATATGTGTCACTGTAAAGCCAACTTCTGTAAATATTTGCTAGTATAGACTGAATCACAAGGATTTATTGAATTGATAAATGCAATAGGAAGTTTGAGTGGGAAGGACAATTCTTCTCGTCAGCTATTGTATCATCACAAGACAAGTAGAAAGCATCAGTTATAGTTTCCAGATGTTAAGCGGTGTACTTTGACCTTCTCTGAATAGTTCTGTAATTTCTCTATTGTAAGTAAACAGAAATACTTTCTTAAAATCCATCTATTGATATGTTCGTTCATAAACTTTCCAATGTATCCATTTCCTTCGATAATTCATCCTCAACGGTGTTTTTCATTTGAACTGTCATTATATCTTATATCTAGTTAATATATATATTCTTCGGTTATAAGATAGACATTCAATGCATGTACACCTTATATCTACTGTTAACTAAATCTTGATTATTCAATATCACACTATAATATTTTCATTATTGATAACTTGTTTATTTTTATATTGGTTGTTTGAATATTCCCATTGACATTTAGGACTGCAATTGATGAGTCTCTTCTGAAAAGCGAT
Organism: Schistosoma haematobium; assembly: GCF_000699445.3. Taxonomy (NCBI): domain Eukaryota; kingdom Metazoa; phylum Platyhelminthes; class Trematoda; order Strigeidida; family Schistosomatidae; genus Schistosoma; species Schistosoma haematobium. The sequence goes on from NC_067202.1 coordinate 3,499,593, forward strand.
AAAGGGAATATCAGTCTTTTCATCGAAATATGTGCATCCTCTGCGGATTGCCTCGATATTGCCTTAAGCCACAAGTATTATAAGTAGAGATGGGTGGTGGCTGTTAGTGGAATCCAGGATGCTCATTTTATCCTATTTGGGACTGGTCAGCTGGATGTACCTTCATCCTATAGTTGATAGTACGCAGATGTTTTTAAACACTTATACCTGATAGTTTTTCTTCTGGTGAACTGTTCTTTAATACTTGCGTTTCAAAGTATAAAACTTTTTTCAAAATATACACCACAACAGTCATTAGTGAGCAGTATACTGGAAAACATAAGGATGTCAACAAGGGGCCTCATAACTGTAACTATATGAGCGGTTCGAAATGACAAACGTCACATTTTCTCCAGGAAAGTTAAATTAAACAGTTTATTCGTTCGTGTCTTATAACGCTTTCATGTTCAGAGTTAATCGAAGTATAGGAGGGATGAGCTATTGTCGCTATTTAGGTTTGTAGGGCAATGAAATAGTAGATAATTCATCTGATTTATAAAAAAAACAACTGTATTCTCATTTAAAGATGCTTCCTGTACTATATCCTTATATGTAATCGTTCTTTTATATATTACCACCTCTGAATTAACTAATTTTATGAATCCGGTGTTCACCTTGTTGTGTTAATGGCAACTTGGACCGATGTATCTGTGTGCCTGATCCTACGTTATAGCTGACTGACATTTAAGGATGTATGAGTGACCACTCAATCGTAACATTATTCTATCTTTAATATGATATTGTGTTACATACGTTCCTTTTTACTTTTCTGTAGATAACGGGTGTAATGATGATGTGGAAAATGAAAATCCAGCTGAACGTTTTGAAAATATCAAAGATGATTATGACAGTGGAAAATCAAGTGAGTTGATGATAACATCATTTCATTTATTGTGACTTGAAATATATCTATTGGCAATTGGTAATGTTTAATCACTTGATAGGTCATTAATATCGAAGCCTACTTAACACAATCGAATATTTGATGTTTCGATATTGATATCAGGACTCAGTAGCCGAGTGAATAACATGATGGCGTTTAAAGCGAATGGTACTGGATTCGAGACCCAGAGTGAACATCAACTCTGAGATGTAGGTACATCCAGCTGACGGGCCCTAAATGGGATGAAACGCGCGCCTTACTGGATTCCACTGCTAGTCACTATCTGTCTTTGCTTATAAAGCTTGTGAATGAAGGCAATATCTAGGCAATACGCACAGGATACACATATGCCAATCAGAGACTGATCGATTGCAGTCTTAAACCTCAATGGGAAGATTCGAACAAACGATACCAAGTGAATTAATAGTAGTTATTTCATTTTGTTTTTTTTAACTAAAATGTAATTCTCAGTAGTTGTCATTGATTACTCTTTTAACTGACCGCTTGAATTGATTTCATAAACTCTTTCATAACCCCAGGCTAAATTTACACAACAACCTCAACACGAAAGAAAAGGCGTGAAATATGGAAAAGAACACTTTACTCCCATTTTTATTTATGCACAAAAAATTTAGGGTATTTATACAATTTCAGATGGTCTTGGGCTTCTGAAAGGTTCTGGAACCCTACTAAACATATTAGCAGAGTAAGTAACCACCCAATCAGGAATGTGACATGTGACTCCTCACTTTCTAGATGTTTCTAAGACACTTTTATTCAATGCTGATTGGATAAAATATTTCCTAGCGTTTTCAGGGCCTCTGTGCATTTTTAAAGGAATATTCTAAATCTCACCAACAGTCACGATCTGACATCGATTTGAGATGCTATGAATGGTCTAATGATGATGTGACCTTGGGACTTATTTAGTGTTCTTACTTTGCTTCGTGGGAATTGTATTGGTTCCCGTTTCAAAGTATAGAGAGTAGGATCAAAGAATTGCAATGGTTCACGATTTTCAAGCATAAATGATAGGGCGATGAACCGAACACGATCGATACGTGGATATTAACATCGAAGGTACGCCAGACATAAAAGAAAGATCCCTCAGCAAATATAACAGTGGTGACACGGACAAAAGATACAATTTCTCATTTACACTGATTTCCTGTTTATAGTCTGTGAACAATAACTGTGGACTTACCTGAAGTATCTTAAATAAAATCATTACTTAGATTAGATTTCATCGTGAACTAACATCACTCGAAAAAATAAAAAAATAAACTAGGAATTACAGGACAACTATTGCCTTCCATATTAAAACTACTCAGCATTGTGCAATTCAACCTTCCTCCCGATTCAACGTAAAATTGAAATAGAGACATTCATATCTTGTAGGAATCATGGCGATTTCCGATCAAAATAAGAATCCAGTAGTTCATGTTTCTAACCTCAATCTATTTACACAATGTAGTGTGATTTGATAAATGCCTCATACACAATATGATTAAACATAACCAATTACAACATCTGAATAGCTTTCATTCTTTGTAGCCAATCTTTTTCCAGGACTCAATAATGATTAATCCGATGGTTTGTTGTGAATAATTTTAATTTGAAGAATAAAATATCTGTCCCATTCCATCATGTTTTTCATTATCTATCCACATATAATATCACATAACAGTTTAACCTATCGCCATTGAACTATAAAAAACATAATTTGATAACACGTTGGGCATTTATAAAGGGATAGGCACTAGGTTCGAATCCCGCAATGGACACCAACTGTAGAATGAAGATATCTTCAGCTTCAGACGAGTCCTGAATAGGAAGAAACGTGATTCTTACATTCCACTACCAGCCACATGACACCTATTTTATATATACTTGTGTCATAATAACTATACCAAAGCAATCCTCACAGAATGAAATTATGCCAACTAAAACTGATTGGATTTCACTAAAAATATCAGTAACGGGGTAATCCAAGCCATCGCCAATGAGATATCTTTATTCTGTTTATTTAGGAGTTATAATCAACGTGATTAAGATGATTGATTTATTCATTTTTATTCATCGATTTTAAAGGTGAATCATCTCCTCCAGTATCACCGTCACTTGCCGAAAAAAAGATTAAATCACCTGTAAAGAAAAAGGAAAATTCCAAATCATCATCGTTTTCATCGTCATCTTCCTCTTCATCATTATCATCATCATCATCGTCGTTGTCGTCATCATCATCATCGTTGAATTCACCTTCTTCAAAGTTGAAGTCATCTAAAATCACTTCAACAAATATCTTCTCAAATCAGTCGAACAGTCCATTAACATCAGACACTTTAACACCAACATTTGAAAAGGAATCTGAAAATCAAACTGATGAAATACTTGATTTGGAATGGATAAATCCATGTGAAAATAAGACTGTTGAATGTTCTATTGAAAATACTACAACTACTGTTAATTATGAAAATATGAAAAGGAATAATAGTACTGAATCATTGGAAAATAACACGAAACAAGATCCTACTATTACTTCAGTTATTCACAATGACAATGTTTATCAAAACTCTGGTAAGTTAGTGATATTAATAACGAATGCATTTCTTATCAATTTCGTTTTTATGTGATCAGAATGTTTCGTAGTTATGTCTTCTTGTGATAGGCAAAAACATTTAATCTACACGACTGTCATATTTGTTGAGGATACTACTAAGTAGTGGTACGGCCAAGAGTAGGGCGAGTCAGCTCTCTCTCTCTCTCTTTTGAAATGCTCTCGCATGGCAACGTGCATACAACCACTAACAGGGAGGTCTTACTCACTGCCTTCTCGTACCACGAATGTTGTTCACGAAATTAAGAGGACGAAAAGTGAATGTCGGGTGCTCTAAACGGGTTGGTGGACACGAAGAGTTCACCTAGGGAAGTTGGAAAACCCTGATTTCAAACCAGTGGTGTACATGGACTCCAAGATCCTGGATTCAGGATCTTGCTTGTTGATTACACTTTGAGCAGATCCTTTGTAATTGGTTGGTACTACTCAAATTATTTCTAGACTTTTTCTCCCATTAAATAAGTAGTACTTGAGGTAGTACCAATAATCGTTTCTCAGATCTTCTAACCAGCCGAAAAAGCCTTAAAATTGATCTTTGTTAAACAAATCTTTTACACGACATGTATACACTCTTTCTTCTCATTTGAATGAACCAATTTGTAAACTAATAATACACTTTATGTATGAAGTCGAGAACACTTTTCGGAGTACATCCGTTTCAACAAATTTATAAGTAAACCATGGTTCATGCTGCATATTATGATAAACCAATTCAGGTGTATTAGCCGCAACACTCGTTCCTTTAAATCTGACCATGCCGCGGAAGTTAGTTGTAGAGCAGTAGCACTTAAATCAACGAACCCATCGTTCAATGATGAGGTCATGCAGAGGGCTGTACAGGAATATGACACCAGTGTGAATTTTCTTTCAGATGAAAAGCATCTAAGGTGATGCTGCTCTCTTACAACAGAAGAGACGTCACAAAAGGTTGATCTTAACCATAGTGCACCTTACTTATCTCCATAGATTTCCGTTGTCTGTAGTAGGGCCTTAAAAGTACAAATCTTATACATTTAAAGTTATTCATAACGGAAGATTAGGGATGGTAAAAATATGTATGTCAACGGCCAGTAAGTTAGACAAATCCTTATAATCAGAACAATATAAAAATGCTATAAACCAACTGTTTTTTTTGAAACCGAAACTTGGGGAATTACTACAACCATCATCGAAAAGGTACAGATATTTACAAACAGTCGTCTGCTCAAGATAATCAATATCTGTTGATCGGATGCCATCATCAAAAACCTACTTTCGCAAAGAACAAATCAAAGACACTGGAGGTGGATGAGACATACATAGCAGAAATCACCGAACTGCATCATGGGGTAAGCACTAACTTGGAATACTGAAGGGAAACAAAAAAGAGGAAGGCCAAATAATACACTGCGTCGGGAATCGGACGCATACATCAAAAGAATGAATAGAAATTGAAACAACTGGAAAGGGTTGCCCAGGAGAAATTTGGATGAAGAATCCTGATGGACAACCTATCTTCGCCCATGAGGGGTGACAGGAGTAAGTATGTAAGCAAGTAAAACCGATTGTATGATAATTATGCAAAAAAAATAGGCATAATAATTCACCATGTAAAATAGTTTGACCAGTTTCACCTTTCTCAAACATCCACTTCTATTTAAAAGTGTATGGAAACTCAAGATTAAGGTAGAGATAAAGAGTGAATATATCTGTGCTACAAGAGTATGGATTTGGAAGTTTTTAACCATTGATCACAATTATTACGTAAGTCCTAACTTGACGATCAGCGCCTACAAACAATTGAAGCTCATGAGTGAAAATTGGAGTAAATTTAAACTAGCTGGGTTACCTAGGAAAATCATCGTTTTTATCACTAAGTGTTCGATATTGATCTCGATTTTCACTATAAAATGGTTGAAAATATATCGAAAATCACAAGGTATTGGACATTTGTTTCACTTTAGTTCAGTAGACCCTACCCACTCAAGATCTCGTAAACATTCGAACCTGAAAACTCCTTGTCTTTTGTTTTATAAGTAATTAAAACAAATTGTAATTTTAAGCGAAGATGGATAGTGGCTAGCAATGGAATCTAGGATGTGCGTTTCGTTCTATTTGGGACCCATCAGCTGGATATACCTACATCGCAGAGTTGATGTTCACCCTGGGACTCGAACCCAGTACCATTCGCTTTAAACGCCATCGTGTTATTCACTCGGGTACTGACTCCTGATAGCAATATCGAGGCAATACGCACAGTGTGCACATAAACCAATGTAGAGACTGATCAATTATAGTACTAATCATCAATGGGAGAATTCAAGTAAATTTGTTTTAGAATTTATGGATTGTGTCTAACAATGGGATGTGGGATATATATTCGATCTTATTTACGGCTTGTCAGCTGAACGCATCTCCAACTCACTGTAGATGTTGAAACTCCAGCCAAGTATATTTCTCTTCAAACATCAACATATTTTCTATTGAGCTACTGATTTCAGATACTTATTAACTTGTCCAAAGGATATGATATTTGTATCACTGTTGATGAGAATTTGAGTTATTTTATTGTTGATATTCAGAACTGAAGCAAAAGATACTAGATTTTTATTGTCATCATCTATCCCATAATATTTGTGACAAAATGGCTATATCAATACAATTTGTACAAGATTCAAATATCCTAACAAACACTAATCAAAAACTCAATTCTTATTATCAACACCGACGTAATTCACATCCTTCAATCAGTCAGTAACAACGTGGGACTTCGTACATGCGTACATCAGTTCAAGTTGCCATACCACATTAGCACAGAGGTGCAGTTGTCGACTCAAATCCCGTAGTGGTAGATGTAGTAAAAGTATAAGCAGTAATCAGAAAGATTAGGTTTTGAAGATGATATTAACTATAATTTGTAAACTTTGCTGTACTAAGAGGTTATTCCAAAAATTTGATTGCCATCATCTTATACTGTTTGTTTTCTTTTCAAATTTGTTAGAATTTCAGTCATCATCATCATCAGTAACAAGTGGTCGGTCAATGGAATTAAATTCATCATTATACAATAAGAATCAAGTTGTAGACGTTAGTTCTCAGCATTCTTTACCTACATCATCATCAGTACTGCCTTCGTCTACTATTAGTTCTTCACCATCATCATCTCCAATCTTTACTACTACTTTGATTGGTCTAGAAAAACCACAACTATCGTCCAATTCTTCTATTGATGATGATATTTCATCACAATTAATTTATTCAAAGGAAAAACATATTGAATCTAATAATTGTAAAGTGACTACTAACAATAATGATCATGAAATGTTGACAGAATTCGTCTAAACATTACAAGAATCTGATATTGGCTTAGATTGTTTATCAGTGACGGAGACTAGGGATGATGATCACAATTGTTTGTTTGTTGTGATTTACTACAAGAGGCGTTATTTATTCTTTAAGATTATAGATTACTATTATTATTGTTATTATTATTCTAGATCTCTTAAATAGATTATGGTTTTGTTTCTTTTCTTTTTGTCTATGTTTTTGATGGAGTTTTATTCTCTGAGTTGGATGATTTGGTCGTGGAACTTTCATCGTTCCTCTGGACGACATCATCAGCAACAATAACTTCAGATAGAAGTCTTCTATTTGCAGAAGACTTCTATCTATCATCCACCTGAGCTACAAATATTCTCCACCATTTTTGCCTATCGTATTTCGTCAAACAAGAAAATGAATACTTTCCCACAATTCATTAATGGAAATTAACTATTCGTTGTTCTAAAATTAATCAGATTGTAGATTTATGGTAATTTTTGTCATTTATTAAGTGATTGTAAATAATTATCAGGAATCCTTGGATTTAGGCAAAGATGGATAGTGATTAGCAGTGGAATCCAGGACATGCATTTCGTCCTATTTGGGACTTATCAGTTGGATGTACCTGTATCCCACAGTTGATGCTCAGTCACTATCTACCTTTGTCAGAAATGGTTTTTTGGAGATTTTAGAAATTTCACTGATTGAAATCATGAGTCAATTGAAGCTAGACCACCATGGAAAACCTGGAAGTACTGGACGGCCGTCTCGTCCTAGTATGGGATTCCTCAGCAGTTCGCATCCACGACCCCGCATACTGCGTGATTCGAACCCAGGACCTATCAGTCTCGCGCCAGGCGCTTAACCAACCAGACCACTGAGCCGGTATCCAATGGTGTTAATGTCTAACTTCAACCAATCCACGAAGTTGCGCCACCGTACACCATTGTCCTCAGTGAGTTGATATCTCACAACAGACCTGGTTGAACTCCACTGGTAACGGCTTCTCAGTAGAACTCCAGGAGTATTTCTTAAAGTCAGTCACTAGTGATCAGATGATTATTATCAGAAGGGGTTTTGTGGAGATTTTAGAAATTTCACTGATTGAAATTGTGAGTCACATGCCTGGCGCATTACTAATAGGACCTGAGTTCGAATCTCGCGGGGTAAGGGATCGTGGATGCGCACTGCTGAGGAGTCCCATACTAGAACAAAACGGCCGTCCAGTGCTTCCAAGTTTTCCATGGTGGTCTAGCTTCAAATGGCTCATGATTTCAATCGATGAACTATCTATCTTTGTTTAAAAAACTTGTGATTTAAGGATATATCGAAGCAGTCTGCACAGGCTACACATATGCCAACATGAGACTGATCAATTACAGTCCTAAATAACAATCGGAAGATACAAGTAAAACAACAGCAAGTAAATCTTGGGTTTAGGTTTCATACTTTTTATCACTTTTCAACAAGACATTTTTGGAATCTTGAAGGAACTGACACTTCTTGTAGAGATTGAAGCACAGTTCACACATTTTCATAGTTCGAAAGGTTTTCATTCAGACATTGTATGTATATAACATGATTAACTGGTACAGTTATTATTTTTGATAAGAAACTAACTATTATCCAACCATCGTTCTATACAGATCCTAGAATTATACTGCCAAAAATGGGACTTGATAATTATTTCTTTTTTTGAAATTCTCATTCATTTATTTCTTCAACTATCATCCGATAAAATCAATGATATTACCAATAACATTTTTCGCGGGATCATGGATGCGCATTGCTGAGGAGTCTAGTACTAGGACGAAACGGCCGTCCAGGTTTTTACTGGTGGTCTAGGCTAGACTGACTCGTGAACTCGACTGTTAAAAAAACATTCTTATTTGCATTATTTTTACATTGAACAGCATAATATTTTGATATTTAGTAAATGAAAAAACTTGATGAGATTGTGAATCTTCATCAACTGAGATGGTTAGGCCACATGTTACGCATGCCTGAACACCGATTATCACGACACATAATGCTGACTAGTGTTGGAGATGGTTGAAAAAAAGTTAAGGGCGGCTAAACGTGGTGTCAGTCCATAAAGTCACTAACGTCTGGTCTAAGCCAGGTTAGTAGATTCAGACTACTTGGTCGAGATCCGCGCGGCTATCGTAACCAGTGTTTTGGAGACTCTGAGTGACATGACACAGAATCGATCACAATGGAGTAGGTGTATACACTCTTTGTCTCTCTTTAAACCGTGGGATTAAAACTACTTTATACCTTTCTTCTTATGAACTAATTCTTTTTACCTCTATTATGTCCTTATATTCAACCTTTCTTTAATGTAATACTACCATTGATGTAACTATGAATTTGGTGACCATGTTGTTGTACTAATGGGATATGGCAACTTGGACCGATGTATATATATGTCTGGTCCTATTTTGTAGTTGACTAACTGACTAATTAAACAAGCTTCGGAAGACTTTTATGTATATCTCTAAATAGAAGCCAGTGGCAATACTGCTATGAATTTCTAATATATAACATTATGATGAAATAATCTTCTTTGACTAAAAGAAGTCTTGCTTGACTATTATCTTCAAGCTAATTTTTATCTCCGACCAAATATTATTTCTACTCATGTTATATTGATTAAGTAACCATTGTCTACTTTATTTATTCCTAATAATTGACTATGAGTGATTAGCTAACTTCAAATTGGATAACCCTCATAAAACCTCCTATCTAAACTTACTTTTGGATCAATAAAATATCGACTATTCCACATAGCATATTGAAATTTACTCAACGGGTCTTCTAAAGATATTAGTCATTATATGATTACGGTTATTTTGTAAATACCATACGTTCAATAATTCACTTGCAAAATGTCCAGCAATTGTCTCGGACTTTGTTGTTCTTTCCTTATCATACCAATCACTCCCTATTTCCATTCCCTTCTATTCGGTTTTCACAACTTTCTGCTGCCAGACATTCCACTTTCAAATTGGTGTTACGTACTACTTATATATGTCGACATAAGTAGCACACACCACAATACAATATGTGTTTAACAACACCGTTGGATGCCTATATAAAAAGTGGGATGGTGGATGCGCATTGCTGAGGAGTCCCACAATGGGACGAAGCAGCCGTACAGTACTTTCAGGTATTTAATGGTGGTCTAACATCAATGGGTTCATGATCTCAATCAAAAACTTAATAATCCCTAAAACCCCATACTGATATTCATATATTTAGTTTAAACAAGTTCTATTATATTACGGTTACTTAGTAACAGGTTGGTATATTCAAAAGTCCCATGATATCTAACTTCTTAAATAATCATATGACTTCCATTACCTAAAAGACCATAGTCTTAGTAATAATAAGAATAGTGTTAAATGTTTTTGGTGGTGTTGTATTCTTTGACCTTTTATTCTGAAAAACCTATTCAGTTCCTGTCTTGTGTAGAAATGAGCTTCTCGATTATTCGATAAGTGTTTGTGATCGGTTGTCTCTTCATTTGTCCATGAATTCAAGTTGGCTGTCTTCGTTAACTGACGTCTGAACTTGCGATTGATTGACCTTTTTCTTATGGATCTATAGATTGGGTCTATGTCAATGCGCCTACTAATTGCTAATTGTTCTGAACGCCATGCTCCCGTAAATTCCTTGGTAGCTTTAGAGCTTCCTCGATCTAGAATTTCGATGTTTATACAATAAAATTCATATGTATGGCTGCCAACTTGCACTGATATAAGTGATAGCATATCATGTTGCCTCACTGGTAATCCATGTTTATCTATACATAGTATGGAGGCGTTCACTCTGTATAATGTAAGATTTTTCTTAGTTGGTCTTATCCTTTGATATGCATATATTAGAATAAAATGGCTGTGTTGGTTTGTGAGCAATGTTAATTCCAAACAGCTACCGAACCCTTGTAATAGTTTTTGAAAAATTTTTTTATAAATGATGGGACTATCTGTTTCGTTGGTTTGGATCGTTGATTTTTGTTGGTATGTTAACAGAATTGTATGAGGTAGCCATCCTTACGAAAGATGAACTGAAGACGAGGTTTTTGAATTATTTTTCTGTTGTAAGAGTTTTAAAGTAGGTTTTGATTCTTCTGAATAGTATCTCGACAAAACTGATTTTATGTTCTGTTAAGTTTTTAGTACTGTAGGTTATTTCATTTATTTGAACATATAGATAACGGTACAGAGGCACCGAATACATATGCGACATACAAGCCACTTGGTTTCTGTATGGGCTATGATAATACCTGGGTGCCCAAACCGAAACAGGTGGTTTTATTAGGGGCAACAACCAGAGCCTTCGACCTAAAACACTGATCCACAAGGTAGTAGAGCAACGTCTTGAGATGCAGTCCCACAGAAGCAGGTCACAAATAATTACTTCATACGCTATTTGTTCCTTTAGAATAATATTGGAACCCATGTGCACCATGGTTTGGAATAAGGGTTTTCCAACTTCCCCAGATGGATCCTCCGCACCCACCAACCCGGTTAAAGCTAGTGCCGGACATTCGCTTTACGTCCTTTCAATTTCGTAAATAACACCCGTTGTGCGAGAATGTAGTGAGTAGGATTTCTCTGTCAGTGGTTGTATGCACGTGGCTATGTGAGAGCATTTGGAGAGGGGGAGCGGACTTTTCCTACCGTCGGCCGTACCAGGTCATTTGGGGGCATTATTTGGTTTATATGGCTTGGTTTTCTATATACTTGTGTTTTAAAAGGTTTTGTGCTTGTTTTGCTAATTAAAACGTCCAAGAATAGGATATTTTCTTCCGATTTGATTTTGTCAGAAATATTATTAATCAACTTATGAGTTTTCAACACAGATATGATCTGCATTATTCATCTTCGTTTCTTATTTCCAACTAACCTATAGTTTTCCATAGAATGATTTGAACAACAATTTATCATTAAAAACGAATGATGGAGTCACTATTTATAGTGTGTAAGAGTCGATGACTTCATGGTTCAAACAAAAGATTTCCAATCATTGGGCTGACAGTTTAAATTCCCCCCACATACTTCAGTTTTGAAAGCAGTTTTTTATCAGTTATCCTGTAGCAACTGAAACGTAAGTAGGAACCAAGTTCATGAAACTGACCTGGTTTTTATAGAATAGATAAAATGTCTTTAGCAGCGAAATATATAACGCGTATTTTGTTCCATTTGGGACTTATCTACATCTGGATGTACCCACATTTGATCTCCACTCCCAAACTCGAACTCAATACCGCTTTACTTCATACACCATCACCTTATCCATTTAGTTACTGAGTCCAGATAGCAACTGACCTGTACAATGGGTATTAGATCTGATTCAATCTTAAATGACTTAGATTACCTGATTGTTGATATAGAATCATCAACATGTGTCATAATGAATACTTCAAGGCAATCCTCATAGGATGTCTATACACCAACTATGACTGATAAAATTTCAATCAACAACATGATATTTCAAATTGAATTAAGCATAGTTTTTTTCTAAAGATTTTTTAACAATTTACTAATACTGATCTATTAACAAACTATATCTGCGCATCTATCATCCCATCTCGTGAGATTCGAATCCAGGAGATGTCCCATACTAGAACGAAACAGCCGTCCAGTGTTTCCACGTTTTCCATGGTGATCTAGCTTCAATTAACTCATGAATTCAACTATTGAATTACTATAATATCCAAAAAATCTCTCACTAACTATGATTTTAACTATGAGAATATATCTCTATTCATTTCATTATATAATGGATCATATAAACAAGATCATATTTATTAGAACTCTGTACTTTTCTTAATAGTTTGATCCATTCTCACAATTTGTATAATGTTGTTCATTATTTTTGTCTTCTTACAAAGTGAGAAAAATCCATTTCAGGACACTTTTTCCTTTTTATCTTTACAACAAAGCTATTAATCAGCAAAGATAGATAGTGGCTAACAGTGGAATTCAAGACGGGCGTTTCGTCCTATTTGAGACTCGTCAGATGGATGTAGTAAATAAGACGAAACGTAAGTCCTACATTTCACTTCTAGCCACTATCCATCTTTGCTTATAATATTTGTGAATTAAGGCAATACTGAGGCAATACACTGTAGTGTCAGTTATGTTAAGCCCATATACCTTATCCTAGCTTACGGACAGACCATTCTATTCATTCTACTTGAGTCACATTCTGACCTTGTTATTTATTCGCTCATCAATCTTGACTGTTTTTATATGAGCGCGTAGGTGTGTGTACATTTCTTATCCCATTACTCATCACGTATCCGTAACTTACTTTTGTGTAACTATAAATATTGATTAACGCTTGGTCAAAAAGGGAGTTGGCTTACCAGCCATCTCCACTCTGCGTTGTTTCTCTTCTCTCTATTCCATTCGCTTCATATACAAAATATATGTATTCAAAAGTCCATTCTCGTTATTTGACTTATATAAATCCGTTACTGACTAACGCGATGAAAGTCGATAGGCGACATATATATTTCAACAACAATCATCACTACAATCTCCTTGGTATTAGATCTCGGGCCGCTAAAGTGGAGATCCTTTTCGACAACATCGTCCTATCTAAATGACGACAAGATTCAAGGGCCCCACAACACACAGTATGCACATATTTTAGTGAAGAGACTAATCAATTGCAGTCCTAAATATCAATGGGAAGATTCAAGTAAACAATACCAAATGAATTTCAAGCTATTAATGACTATATAAAACAGAATCTTTTTTTCAAACGTTTTACAACCCTTTAAAACGCACTTTTTGAATTGTATTTCATCAATATAATCACTTACTTACTTACTGACCTACCTACCTACTTACTTACTTACTTGCTTACTTACCTGCCTACCTACTTACTTACGTCTGTTACTGCCGATGGAGTATAGACCGCATTATAATCAGTAGTACAGAAAAAATAAAGTAAATATTTTTTCATATTGTGTAATTAGAAAAGTTCAATAGTATAATGAATTACTAGTTGCCAATGTAATTTAGTTTAGTTTTTGTTATTTTTAAGTCATTGTGATATTTGGTTTATGGTTAGTTTGGTGATAACCTTTTGTTTTTTTTGAATGGTCGATAGAATCCAGTCAATATTAACGTCTATTATAGGTATTCATTAAAAAAAATTTGTTTTTGATTCTAGACTATATTCGATATAATGAGTGTTTAATTATACTGTCTTACTGATAGCATGAATCTACCATGGTTACTTGGAATGATACAGTTGTTTGACTTATGTAGTCTTACATTGAAGCTACACTATCTAGTGTTTGAATAAACTGGGCGATTCTAACATGATGGGAAGGCTATCCTGCTTTTATAGTACGTTTAGTGACATGATAAAATATTATCAGTATAGGATTGTAGAGACTGTTGACTTTTGATTGAGGTCATGAATCGATCATTGTTAGACAACCATTGAAAAACTGAAAGCACTAAATGGTCGTCTCATCTTAGCATGAAACTCCTCAGCAGTGTTTGCACGCGAGAACGAAGGTCCTGGGTACGGACCCCGCATGTGGGATCAGGGATGCGTATTGCTGAGGAGTCCCATACTAGGATGGAACGTCCATCCTATGCTTCCAAGTTTTCAATGGTGGTCTAACACTGATAGAATATTATCGGGCAACTTATATTTGATTCTAGAGAGTTTAAAAGGGTAACATGGATAAGAGGGTACAAAGCTAATACTTGTCCTGGCTTTACATTACTGATCGTTTAGTTAATGTTCACCATCAATGACCTTGACTGATGGTGATAAACAGTTTGAAATTCAACGATCAATTTTTTGAGGTTAGAATACGTTTAGCAAAAATAGACTTATTCGGCCAAGGCTCAGTTTTATTCCACTGGCTCTAAAACAATTCTATGATATGATTTGATCTATGTTATAAAAGTCGTTTGAAATATGCGTATCTCTACTAGTTTTCTTCCTTTACTAACTAGAATGAATCTCTTCAAACTTATGTTGGATAGAATATCTACTGCAATCATACCATCCAACTATACATAGACTACAATTACTCTGGTCTCAATAGAACTACCTGAAAATAGGCTAGTAAGAACGACAATAGCTAGAACTCAGAGAAATGCTTTTGTATTGTTAGTAAACACTTCATGTCAGATTAATTTGTACAAGTAGTGATTATAACTATTTACTTAAGGTAGAAATAACCTGATAACTATGTTATAGTGTTGAAAAATATGTTCTGAAGTTACCCTTGTTCACTTCTAGAAACACAAACTAATACACATTAAATGAGAATGGATTAAAAATGCTACTTTTCACATGAAAGTTACACTAGTAACTAGGTTCAGATTTTCTTAAGTTAACTGTTTGATACTTAATGTTTGTTAGATCAATACCAATAAATTGTCAGTGAACTACTATTGACGAATGTTATGCTTGTATAACTGGTCGAATTCTACCGAACAGGTTGAAAAATGCCCATTGGTCTGACTAACTGGACATTATGTGCACTGTGTTTTGACGGTATGTGGTTAGAGGCAGTCCTCCTGGAAACCTTGTTTCACTTAGGTATCGTGATAGCGCTCATCAGCAAGACATACCTACAATAGTTAAGAAACTGATACACCTTGTTACATTCAAACCCGTTCCACTCAACCGTAGAGTTTGTAAAGTGATGACATTGTATCGGTTAGTACCTAATAATCAGTCACTTGTAAATATCTCAGTCCTAACAAATGATAAAACTATTATGAATTTTGTCTGAGTAAATGTTTATGTACTCGATTTTGAGTTGGCTTTTGGTAGGCTAATTATAGTATAGAAAACGGTTACTTGATACGTTTACTCATTTGATAAACAGATTGGTAACTGATAATTATGTACAGAACAATGATTGTTAATTAAAGGATTATCAGAAGGGATTTTTCGTGGATATTATGGTAATTTAATGGTTAATTTCATGAGTTAATTGAAGCTAGGCCACCATGGAAAGCCTGGAAGCACTGAACGGACGTTTCGTTTTAATGTGGGACTCCTCAGTGTTGGGCATCTACGATCCCTCCTCTCGAGATTCAACCCAGGACCCATCAGTTTCGCGCGCAAACGCTTAACCTCTAGACCACTGATCCAGCATCCAACGGTGTTAATGTCTAACTTCAACCTCCGTCCACCACTGTCTCCAGTTAGTCATTATTTATTAATGCATGGATTTCTTTCTTACATCCCTTAACGTAATGAAACTAACCGAACCCTAAACTAGAATGAACTCAAAACCTTCAAGTCTCACGATAAGTAAAGTAACCTGAAATCAGTACTTTTTCAAGTGACAGATAATTCCCATTTAAACATTAAAAACACAAAGCTCAGCAAAGGGATCTCTTTTCAATGGATTTATTATCAAGCTGTACAATCGTATACATATATATATGGAGATTTTGTTAACGTTTTTTATTGAGATCATGAATCGGTTGATGTTAGACCACCATTGAAAACCTGAAAGTGATGGACGGCCATCTCGTCCTATTATGGAACTCCTCAGCAGTGCGCATCCATGATCTCACTCGTAGGATTTGGATTCAAGACCTTCGGTCTCGCGCGCGAATACGAGGGAGTAGAGGTGTGAAATAAATAAAATCATATCATGAGCAACTATAAATGAATTAGTAATAGTAATATAATATATATAATATCCAAACTGCTTCATAGATAAGAATATGAAAAGAAGTAGTTGTGACAAGGGATCCGGTTGTTCCGTTCCAAAGGATTATTTTTAAAATAAGTTTGGAATGTAAAGGTGATGAAACATCTGATGTAATCAAAAATTGTTTAACAATAGTGATAAAAAGAACATTCTATGCTGCAAAAGTGCGAATATTGTTCACTAGTAGGAACTTGTTTTCTGTATCCAGAAAAGATCAGCTTCCCCGTTTAGTCGCCTCGATGTGTATCTACCAATTCACCTGCTCTTGTGAAGCTAGGTATAGTGTTATTATTTGTATTACGTAATCTAGTGTTATAACCTTTCTATGAGATTATCTTGGTTATTTCTTGTTCACATTTCCTCATGGAACTAGTACTTTAACAAGAAATATTTTTTTCAAGTTACCGCTTGCCTCGTGATACATTTAGATGATCTCCGCAATCTATGTCCTATCGACTTCCAGCATCTTTCCATAATTTCCTCTTCAGATAGAAGCTGGTTTGTTCTCTCTCAAAGAAGGCTGTTGCTAATGGCATCCGGCCAAAGGATGATGAGTACCTTGCGTAGACAACTATTTATAAATACTTGTACCCTCTTGATGATGGTTGTAGTAGTTCTCCAAGTTTCGGCTCCGTACAGTAGAACTGTCTTGGTGTTCATATTGAAGATCGTGAGTTTGGTATTGGTCGACAGTTGTTTTTTGTTCCGTTTGCTCTTCAGCAGTAGGAGTGCGGCCCTTGCTTTGCCAATCCTCTCCTTCACGTCTGCATCCGATCCTCCTTGTTCATCGATGATGCCTTCCAGGTATGTGAAGGATTCCTCATCTTCCAGAGTTTCGCCAGCAAGAGTGATTGGATTGCTGTTCTTCGTTTTGAATTTGAGGACCTTGGTTTTCCATTTTTGTATGTTGAGACCTACTGAAGAAGAGGCTGCTGCTACACTAGTTGTCTTCATCTGAATTTGTTCGTGTGTATGCGATAGGAGGGCTAGGTCGTCTGCAAAGTCTAAATCGTCTAATTGGTTCTGAGCTATCCATTGTATCGCGCGTTTTGCCTCAGATGCCGAGGTATTCATAAATCTAGTCAACCATAAGGAGAAAAAGGAAGGGGGAGAGTAGACAGCCTTGTCTGACTCCGGTCTTTACTTGGAATGCATCTGTCAGCTGTCCTCTATGTACAACAATGCACCGTAGTCAGTCGTATGAGTTCCGGATAATGCTGACAATCTTCTCAGGAACTCCATAGCGTCGAAGATGTTTCCATAATGTTTTCCTATCTACACTGTTAAACACCTTCTCATAGCCAATGAAGTTGATAACAAATTCGTTGAAAAGAGATCTCTTCGTTGAACTTTTTAAAATACCTAACTTAACCACGTTAACATTCAAAAAATTTTTTTCTTCTAAAGAATGATGGCTGTTACTTCATTACGGAATATACAATAAATAGTTGGGCCTCTCCTAATTAATTGTAACATAATTTTTACTTTTGATTCAGAAACTACATACACACACACACACAATAACTAATAAAATGCAATGTAACCAAGATGAAGATAATATGTACATGTGCTGACCTACTACTCAACATCAAGAATAAATAGAACTCCGTGTATCTTAGTATCTTATATCGATCGATTACTTCAATGATTCATAGTTTGATTTCGAATAAGTCATAATTAATAAGAGAATTTATATATATTTAATTAATAAAATCAACTGGTTATTGCCAATGGAATTCATCATCGGTATGAGGTTGTGTCGATTGTTAAATTATTGTTTGAGACCATGAATCAATTGATGTTAGATCAGCATATAAAACGTGGAAGAACTGAACGATTGTTTCGTCCTATTTTGGGACTCCTCAGTGGCAGTGCGCATCCACGATCCCGCTCGCAGGATTCGGACCCAAGGCCTTAGGCCTCGCGCGCTAACGCCTAACCTCTAGACAATTGAGCCTGCCGGCATTCAACCGTGCCCCTATCTAACTTCAGCGAATCTACGAAATTGTGCGACCATTTTCCATTGTACTGAGGTAGATACCTGTCTCTACTCGACACGGATTAGCTTCACAGATCACGGCTTCTCACTAGAACTCCGAGAATTCCCTCACAAAGGTAGCCACTAGTGAGCACATGGTAATAATCAGCATAGAATTGTGAAGTTTATTAAGTTATTGGGATCTGGAACCGATTGATGTGAGATCGGTATTGAAAACCTGGAAGTACTGGACGGCTGTTTCGTCCTAGTATGAGACCCCTCAACAGTGAGCATTCACGATCTCGCACGCGAAATGTGAATCAAGAAATTTCCGTCTCTTGTAAGATATTCAACCTGTGAGTCGTTGACTTGTAACAAAACAGATTTTACTGATAGTTCATGATTAGTTAACTAATATGATACATAATTGTGAAATTGTGGAAATACAAAAATGGATTTTATACGGGAATTATGTAATCCAATGTTATACTGAATAGATGTCACATAAATGTTCAATATTCATTGTTGTTCATGTACTGAATAAATATATATTCGGAAAATAATGATTACAGAATTCACACTAGTTTACAGGCATGATTAGCTTGATATAAATAGTAAGACCAAATGTAGAGAACAAACATATGATATAAGATTGTTTTAAGTTTACTAGTTGTTGAAGTAGTACATTTATGATATATATTACAACAATGTATTAGAACCCAAATACTGCGGTACGGCCGAGAGTGGGGAGAGTCAACTCTCCGTCTCCAAATGCTCTCACATAGCCACGTGCATACAACCACTAACAGGGAAGTCCTACTCACTACCTTCTCGCACCACGGGTGTTGTTCATGAAATTGAGAGGACGAAAAGCCAATGTACGGTGCTTTACCCGGGCTGGTGGCAACAAATATTCAACCTAGGGAAGTTGGAAAACCCTTACTCCAAACCAATGGTGCACATGGGTTCCAGTATTATTCTAAAGGAACAAATGGCGTCTGAAGCAATTAGTTGTGACCAGCTAACATGGGACTGCATCTCCTGACGTTGCACCACTGCCTTGCGGATCAGTCTTTTAAGTTGAAGGCTCTGGTTGTGTTCCCCTAAGAAAATCACCTGTTTTGGTTTGGGCACCCAGGTATTATCACAGCCTATACACAAACCAAGTGACTTGTGTGTCGCATATCTATTTGGTGCCTTCTTTCTACTAATGTTTATGTATTTAAATATATAGATAAATGTATTGCATTGTCCGAGAACTTTTAATTCTTCTTAAGTGAAGATCCTGTTGATTTATGGACAATGCATTTTAGATCATTTACTCTGCCGTAAACGAACTAATTATCATGGAAATAGAGAGCACGAACCAACAAAGCTATAATTATTAAAATATGTCAATCAGCTCTGCCATAATGCATGTATCATGTGACTCAGTAATATACTGTCCATGTTAAATATTATTCCAATTAGTTAAGGTTGCTAGGGTCAGTGTTAATGTAAAGTGACAGGAGGTATGTGCTTTTACTTAGGGAATTCACTAATAATAATGACTAAATATTTAAAGTTCGTATAATCTCACTTATGGAATAAGATACACTTACAGGTGCTAGAACACATTGAATGCATTTTCAAAGGAGCAGTATGCATCAATGCAGCGAACAAAGGATAGGAGTGGTTTTATCTTAAGGATAGATCGTGGTAGTTTATTCCAGAACCTGGCAAAGTTACATGGTAAAGTAATTCATATAGAGAGATCATTTAGAATGGATTTGTTTCACTAATGATAAGGAATTACGGATGTCGTAATTAGAAGTTTCTATATATTGAATAACTTGATTGGATGTACAGGACAGTTTATTAAGTATTTTGAAGAGAAATTTTAGGATTTACTTTGAGTCTCCTCTTCTATAAAGGGTCAAGCACAAGTTTATTACATCTGGAATTATAAGTCAAGGTATTATTAGTTCTAGGAATCCGAAGTGTAAACTGTCTCTGTACTGATTCCAACTTTAATTTATTCTTTATACTCACATTACTAAGAATAAACGTTCAGTATTCTAGGGGTGCTCGAACATACACATGACAATAAGAATTACGTAGTACAATATTACAACTATTCACTGGTTGTACTTGAAAACACTAATTTATATTCAACAATTCCCTAATCAGTGTATCTTTATAACCTTCAGTTTACTTGTGTTCATTGATCGAATTGCTAGATACATTCCACTAACATAAGTACGCTTCATACATATTACATCACTGACCGTCATTTTAATCTAGATCATATAACCAAAAATCGTGAATATCATAACGCTTATTGATCTAGGACTCAGCTTCTCACTACCCCGGTAGTCAGTTAGGATAAGAACTCGGTAACCATGTCAAATTTCTATCAACATAGCTTGAACCCTTATAAGCTTATAGACATTAATTACCAGATTGTAGTACATTAGAGATAAGGGATCATAGTTTTTACTTAACCAAGCCATAATTGATAGAGAACAGAACAATAGGCGAGTAATTAGCTGACGATAATTTAGGAACAGTAAAACTTATTTTGATAGGTGATGCATCAAATGAAAGCTTATAAACTGAATTATCTGTAAATACTACTTTAGTGGCTCTGGAATATCTGACTCAATTTGGATCGTTTCTGATTGCTATCCAAATATACATTTCGTCAATCCTCGTAAAGATCATCGACTTAAATGTTGTTAGTGAATAACGAAATGAAAATAAGTTAAATACGAGAATGAAGTTTTGAATACGTATATTTTGTACAACGTTGATCAAAACAAACAATCAAAGAGACGGAGCGAGGTGAAATGACGCGAGGCGGAGTTGGCTCAATCGCCTTCTCCATTGCGCGTCATTTTGTATTGCTTCACTTTCCGATCAACGATTGTACGAAATATAAGTATTCAAAAATTCATTCTCTTATTTGATTTATTTGATTCCGTTATTCACTAATACGAGTTAAGTCAACAATTTTATACGAGGATTGGCAACATGTATATTGCGATAACAAGCAGCAAACTATTTACTTGGAGTCAGATCTAGGGCCACAAAATTATAAACCAACTATTTAACAGTTGCATTTGAAAACAATAACAAAGAAGATCATTCAACATGTAATAGTTATAAAAGTTCTACCTCCCGAAAAATCTACTCCGTTCCACTTTTTTGGTGAAGACACTGACAAAATGCAGAGTCTTATGACCACTCTAAGCAACTATGCAGCCATGTTCGGGATGCGATTCTCCCCCTCGAAATGCAAAATGTTGCTTCAGGACTGGGTTACATCGACATTTGAACTAATGATAGGCAGTGAAGTAGTTGAGCGTGTCGACCGCTTCACTAATCTTGGAAGTCTCATCAGCCCTTGTGGTCTGGTGTGTGACGAAATCTCAGCACGGATACAAAAGGCTCGACTAGCTTTTGCCAACTTGCGTCATTTATGGCGTAGGCGAGATATCCGTCTACCAAACTAAGGACGGGTTTACTGCGCAATAATTTGTTCCGTCCTAATTAATGGTAGTGAAACATGAACTGAGCCATGTTGGTAGATGTAGACTACCTGTTTGGAATCCGCGAGACGATAGCAACCGATGATTAGAAACCTTAAATGACATGGCT
Organism: Schistosoma haematobium; assembly: GCF_000699445.3. Lineage (NCBI taxonomy): Eukaryota > Metazoa > Platyhelminthes > Trematoda > Strigeidida > Schistosomatidae > Schistosoma > Schistosoma haematobium. The sequence goes on from NC_067202.1 coordinate 3,521,767, forward strand.
CAAAATGGCATAGGTGCATCCACTCTTCGTGATCTCTCAAATTCTAATCTTCTGAATTCTTTATGTTCCTTTCTTTTTTCTCTTTCCAAATTTATTTCACTGGATTATACTCCTTGAATAACATTCTTTAAGCCTGAATCTTTGCGATTATTGCTTATACTTTTACTACCTCTACCACTATGGGATTTGAATCGATAACTGTATCTCTGTGCTAATGTGATATGACAACTTGAACTGATATATGTACGTACGTACGTACAAAGTTCTATGTTGTTACTTACTGACTGAATAACTCCGTTCTATCATTCTATTCTAGCATTTATTCTACAAGCTGAAAATCTTAAATTCCTTAATACGAAAATACATGAATTGATATATGTTATTTTTCTCTTTAAAATTCTTAAAACACGGGGGAAAAAGTTACTTAGAATATCTTACTTATTCATCATCAGTAAGTAATAGTCTTAAAATTAATACTAAAAAACTTATACCTGTACACAGCAAAGCGCAAGTAACATTTGACTGGATGAGAAGATAATTTATGGATGATTTACTTAAGTAACTTGGAGTATATCCATCTACATACATCGGAGAAAAGGATGGTTATAAATTAGTGTAATGAACTTGGATTATGATTAATAATTTGATTATTATGATTATGGTTTACATCATGAACTGGCATCAGTTACAATGGTAAAATGCTACTTGACCATATAGATGAATGGATTTCGCGCCAAAACTCAAAATCTACTATCTTAAATCTGATTGGTTCATTCATCAATTATAGTCTCATTTATTACTCAGCTTATTGACTCAGTTATTTATGCCAAGTACGTGAATATTAAAATGATAACAATTCTAGTTAACAATTTTACTGTAATCAGATAGGGCTTTTTGGATGGTATAGTAATTTAATAGTTGAATTCATGAGTCAATTGAAGCTAGACCACCATAAAAGATCTGAAAGCACTGGATGACCGTGTCGTCCTATTATGGGACTCCTCAGTGACAGTGCGTATCCACGATCTCGCCCCCCGCTGGAGTCGAACCCAGGACCTATCGATCTCGTGCGCGAATACTTAACCACAAGACCACCGAACCGGCCGGTATCCAACAGTGTTAATGTCTAACTTCAACCAATTCATGGAGATACACCATCGTCCACCATTATCATTAGTGAGTTACTATCTCACAACTGTAGTCTAGTCATTATGATCTTACGATTATATCACATTTCTCAAGAAATTATCCAAGTGTAAAATTCCTTTCTTTTCGACTTGGAATGAATTAAAGAAATCTTTAGATTTTATAAAAACCAAAGAAAGCACAAAAATCGACTTTACTTATAATTATTATGGTGGACAGTGGTGCAATTTCATGGATTGGTTGAAGTTAGACATTAACACCGTTGGATTCCGCCGGCCCAATGGTCTATTGGTTAAGCGTTCGCACGCGAAACTGATAGATCCTTGGTTCGAGTCTCTCCGGGGCGGGATCGTGGATGCTCACTGCCATTGAGGTGTCCCATACTGTGACGAAACGACCATCCAGTGCTTCCAAGTTTTCCATAGTGGTCTAGTTTCAATTGACTCATGATTTCAATCAACTATTAAAATTACTAAAATCTCGACAAAACCCCTTCTGATATTATTATTGGATACATGACCCAATTTGTTGACATTTAATACGGATACATAAAAATATGTAAAAAACAAAGACAATGTTTACCTTTTAAGAACCTAATCAATATTCAAATTATTGATTATCTATGCATATGTATATGAGCAAGTGGAGGTTAATAATTTGATATGAATAGACTTTACACTTATGAAAATGATTTTTTCACAAGAATATTTATCATACCATTATTTTGATTATACATTGTAGTCATAATCAATAATTGAATGATTAGAGCGTTGGATACTAAGTCTTTCTATAAAAAAAAGATAAAAGTACCACACTCTACTTTAGTTTAATTGATTGGCTTGAGCACTTATAGTTTTGGAAACTTAATCGAACTATATTGGCTGAAGCATTTGTATCTTTAAAGTTTTACTATGTCTGTTATGAACGGGGAATTAAGAAGCCCAGACAATTACGAAAGCTATTTTCTTGGGACGTTATTGCATTTCATTCAAAACCTGTAAAACACTTATATTTATTTTTGTCCCTATCTTATTCTACATAACACGAGCTTTCGTTCTATGTATCATTCACTAGCATACCCTTTTTTGTTCCAAAAATATTGTAATTTAAACATTATATTTTGCACTATAATTTCTACCCTAATTCCCTGTTCGGGCATAACTGTATTTTTCCAAATTATCCTACGTCGTGGTCAAGATATGCACTTATTTATTCATGTACATTTTTGTAGTAATCCGAATTCAGAGAATCCAGAGTTTAGTGTTCCAACTGTCTTGTCTTCTTTCACTCGCGTGCTTGCCAACCAATCAGGATTTAGAATAGTTCTCTCTACCCCAATCGAACTCACGCGTATTAGACTCAAGGTTAAGCCACTCAGCCTAACGCGTCAAGGTCATAATTTAGACTACACAGACCAAGGTCAAGTCATAACAAGTATCACGGGGTAAAAGCGATCCAAGGTCATAACAACTGGCGACGGAGAATTTTTTTTCTTTCCTATATTGATTGATCCAGTACAAAATGCCTGTTTCATTGGATGACCTTAAAACTATTCTTCAAATGCAGCAAGCACAAAATGAGGCAAATCAGACGAAGCTTTTGGATGCATTCGCACGAATGTTCTCATTACAGTCGTCCTCAGCTTGTCAATCAGATAAGCATGAAAGCATCATAAATTCTATTTCTGAATTCCAGTATGATCCTGAAGCTAATGTCATTTTCAGTTCGTGGTTTCACCGCTGTGAAGATATTTTCCGCGTTGAATGCTCGCATCTTGATGACGCAGCAAAAGTCCGCTTACTCTTAAGAAGACTGGGAACACAGGAATATAATAAATATGTGAATTTTATCTTGCCGCAAAATCCACGAGATGTATCATTCAAAGATACAGTCCAGATTTTATCTGATATTTTCGATGAACAGTCCTCATTATTTAATACTCGCTATAAATGCTTCCAAATAACGAAATCTCCAGAGGACGATTATCTCACGTATGCCGGGAAGGTAAATCGACAGTGCGAACGCTTCAAAATAAACGAAATCACAGCGGACCAATTTAAATGCTTGATTTTCATATGTGGTCTAAAGAATGAAGAAGATGCAGATGTCCGTACCAGAATGTTGGTACGCATTGAACAAGAACCAAATATGACATTACAAATGGTCACAACCGAATGTCAGCGGTTACTTAATCTCAAGCATGACACTGCGATGGTGCAACAGAAGGGTAAACCTTCCGGTTCTGATTCAATTAATGCGCTCCGATCCATAAAATCATCGAAACAAAACTGTACAAGCATGAAAAAACCTGCCAACCCCCCATCACCATGCTGGTTCTGCGGAGCATGGCATTTTGCAAAATTCTGTCCGTTTAAGAATCATAAAATGCCGCAAATGTCATCGCATTGGCCACAAAGAAGGTCATTGTTCGTTAAATAAACGCAAGACTAAACATCGTAGTGAAAATTCAAAGCAACAATCAAATAGTCAGATTAAAACCACGTTTGCAACCTTTAAAGTTGGATTTAAAAATAGGCGGAAATTTGTAAATTTATTAGTAAATGAAAAACTTATACGACTTCAGTTGGACACTGCTTCTGATGTCACGTTGATTTCAAAGAACACATGGCACAAGTTAGGATGCCCATCCATCCGACCGACAGAACATGTCGCCCGAAATGCGTCAGGAGACATAGTAAAGTTGACAGGAGAGGTCCTATGCAATGTTCAACTTATGGGAAGTAAATTTACAGATGTTTGTTATCTAACAAATCGACACGATTTAGATCTATTGGGATTAGATTGGATTGCACATGTTGATACTTTGAACAAATTATTAGATGAGGTATGTTCTCAAAATGTTTCCTATGATTCTATCCAAATCCCTAATGATATTTCTAAATCAAATGCCTCCGACGAATCATCCTCTCTGGATATTAACGAATTAAATGCTTCTGATGAAACATGTTCTTATGATCTTTCTGAATCAAACAATTCAAATGTTATGTGTTCTCACCATGTCAAATCAAATACCGCCGATTCATTGCCTTCTCATAAAATTTCCAAATCGAATACTTCAGACAAAGTATGCGCTGGTGAAACTTCGGAATCTCATGTACTTCTTTCTAATGTTATGTCTACATCAAAGTCTTCTGCTTCCTCTCAATTGTCGTCCGTATCTTACATAAACCATCTTCGACAAATTCTTCCAGTGACAGCTGCTCGAATCGCTGAACACACTCGCCGCGATCCTATCTTAAGACGATTATCTACATTTATCCAGCGTGGTTGGCCCCCACGTATAACATCTCATGAACTGAAACAGTATTATCAACGACGCCAATCTTTATCCATCGTCAATGACTGTATAATGGTTGCTGATCGCGTAGTGGTTCCGTATAACTTACGCTCACTCGTCCTGAAACAACTGCATACAGCCCATCCAGGTACTGGAAGAATGAAAGCTATTGCTCGAAGTTATGTATATTGGCCTAATATCGATGAACACATCGAAGATTTCGTGCGTGCGTGCAGAAAATGTGCTGAGGTTTCTAAGTGTCCACGAAAAGCTGAACTACATTCCTGGCCATCTCCAGAAGAACCTTGGTCGCGTATACATGTTGATTTTGCTGGCCCATTCCAGGGTACGTACTTCCTCGTTTGTGTTGATGCTTATTCAAAATGGCCGGAGATTTTTCCTATAAATCAAATCACTTCGCAACAGACTATCATGAAGCTACGGCAGTTATTCTCCCGTTTTGGAGTTCCAGATGTTCTCGTGACAGATAACGGCACTCAGTTTATTTCTTCCATCTTCTCAGATTTCTGCAAGAGGTTTGGAGTCAAACATGTCCGTTCACCTCCGTACCATCCACAATCGAATGGTCAGGCCGAAAGGTTTGTAGATACCTTCAAAAGAGCGCTACTGAAGGCAAAAGGGGAGGGAAAGATAGAGGAGATTCTTGATGACTTTCTCTTGGTCTGTAGAACAACTCCAAACCCATCAACACCAAATCAAATGTCCCCAGCAGAAATTATGTTTGGTAGAAAAGTAAGAACTGCCCTCGATGCCATGAAACCACAGCAAATAGACATCGGAAAAAGAAACAGAAAGATGGAAAACCAATTTGATCGCCATCATGGGGCGAAACGCAGAATTTTCCAGAAAAATCAAAAAGTATACGTCCGCGATTTCCGATATTCACCTCCACAATGGACCAGTGGACGCATACTTAAGAGACAAGGGAACGTAATGTATGTGGTGGAAGTTGAAGGACAGAAGTGGACACGCCATGTCAACCACATACTGGAAAATGCTGGCACTTCACAGAAAACCGAGAAATTAGACTCAATGTGGAGAATCATTCTGGACAGTTTTGACATAAAATGCTCAGCGACTCAGAAGACCACGCAACCTGAACAAAGTCCTATTAGGAAAGCATCACGGAAACGCAGAAGACCAGATATTCTACAGGTAGACCCAAAGAGGAGAACATACGTTTCCGAAGGAAGATATCAATGATGATATCTCAGCACTTACCTGTATATAGTAACTAACCATTTTTTTTTCTTTTTTTTTTAAAGGGGGAAGGTGTTATGAACGGGGAATTAAGAAGCCCAGACAATTACGAAAGCTATTTTCTTGGGACATTATTGCATTTCATTCAAAACCTGTAAAACACTTATATTTATTTTTGTCCCTATCTTATTCTACATAACACGAGCTTTCGTTCTATGTATCATTCACTAGCATACCCTTTTTTGTTCCAAAAATATTGTAATTTAAACATTATATTTTGCACTATAATTTCTACCCTAATTCCCTGTTCGGGCATAACTGTATTTTTCCAAATTATCCTACGTCGTGGTCAAGATATGCACTTATTTATTCATGTACATTTTTGTAGTAATCCGAATTCAGAGAATCCAGAGTTTAGTGTTCCAACTGTCTTGTCTTCTTTCACTCGCGTGCTTGCCAACCAATCAGGATTTAGAATAGTTCTCTCTACCCCAATCGAACTCACGCGTATTAGACTCAAGGTTAAGCCACTCAGCCTAACGCGTCAAGGTCATAATTTAGACTACACAGACCAAGGTCAAGTCATAACAAGTATCACGGGGTAAAAGCGATCCAAGGTCATAACAATGTCAGATAGGTAGGTTGGAGGATGATTAAATCAGAAGACATAAGTGTTTTTTATAAATAGTCAGCATCTGCAGTGACGCTATATATTCAACAAAGGAGGGACGTTTAGATGTTGAAACTAAAGTTAGCGTACCTCTGTTTATCGCATAAATTTCCGTCGCTAGCTAGTAAAGCTCTTAAAATAACAAGATAGTATGCCGAAAAAAACACTTCGTCAACTGATTTTGACCTTCTATCAAGAACTATGACATAGATAATTGTTATCGGCGGTACATTTGTCTAGATATGTTAAATATTACATACTAGAAATCAGTGTACATTTCTGGATTCAGAACATATCAGTGTATCATTTAGATGTTAATAGTCATACAAGAAATTATTAGTAGTGTATAATGCTTACAGATTATAAATTAATAATGTGAAACATGAACTTTCTGTCTACCCTAGACTATCAGATATATATCAATGTTAGCCAGAAATTCATATTGCACAGCCCAGTTACACTACTAAAATATAAGTATATAAGTATGCAGTCTTCCACATTTCTCAAAATTCAGTAAAGATATTCTTTTATGGACCCACTGTTATGACTTTATATTGCGGTCGATTTTTACCCTGTGCTAACTGTTGTGTCCTTGACTGGAAAAACTAGAGCAGCGTACTTATCGATCGATTACAATGACACGTAAACACGTACGGACGGCCTAGAGTCTCGATTGGTCTCGCCTCCCTGTCTAGCCCAGTCAGTTGAGTCCAGGACACAAGTCACAACCTCTGAGATATGAATCATTATATTTCAAACATACTTTGTTTATATACCAATCAAGCATACCACATCGTACCATAAAATAGAAAACAACATTTTGTAAAATATTCAACAAGTGAACAGATATCGACCAATAGGAAATGTCCATTTAAAGTCCAAGGACACCATTGGACTTAACATGATAATTATTGGTCTATTCCTCCGCATCCACAACACCCACAATATGAGTAAAGTTAATGCTTCTATATGAGATGACAAAATGATCAGAACTTACAACAGGAAACCATGGTACAAACTTGTTGTCATCTGTAAGAGTGGATTTGTCTGGTGTATCAAAAACTCCATAAAAGTTGTTTTTTTAACAAAAATACACAGCTAGATCTGCATGTACTGTTAGATAGTAGTGAAGTAAACATTTTGAAATGAACTACAGGAGGTAAGTTTAATTTATGCAATATGAATGGAAATCACACAATACACCAAAGGAATGATGAACACTTCACGTGCCTATTAACTAAACGGAGTAAAAACCAAAGCTGTGATATATCAGATAATACCTTAAGGAAAACTAAAATCATGCTGACGGTCTGCTAATTATTTGATATTTATAGGAAATTCGGAGATAGTTACTTTCTTATTCCGAACGGTACGTTAGGTCACCTAAGACTCATAATTGAGTATTATTATTTCACGTATATAAACATCACATCTATAGCTGTTTCCCAAGATAATTCAGCAGCTATTTTGGGTTAGTCAAATGTTTTGAGAATTCACTGGGTAACTGTGTCTACTTAAGACAATCGCATATGCTAACAGAATATAAATACTTATAGTAGCTTATAAACGAGTGAGGACGTAATCAACCCGACCTAAATCCCAAAGAATCGTCAACATATAAAAAACGAACGAGTGTAGAGTACTTGTTTTCACTTTAAAGTTTTTGTGAATAATAATAAATATGTTTTTTCGTTATATTCTAATGAGTAGAAAAATTATATTTCTGAAGTTTCGTGATTTAATGTGAGCCACTTCTTCAGAACAAATATGTGGATGTCTTTTTCACCGGGATAATTTGTACAGAACTTGAAACCTTATTTATTCTATTCTCAGAAAATATTCATAAATTATACGATCGCCAAAACCTATAGATATAAGTACAAACCGTACATGATAGTCGAAAAGATTTGTTGAAATCATTGGAAACATAATTAAAGTAAATACATTCACTCTTTTTCTTTTCCTACATTCAGTTTTTAATTTATACTTTTTTATATCCTGCAATTCCATTCTTTCTCCTCGAATCATATTATCTATCGTTAGTATCCTTTCTACTGTCAAACAATACTGCTCATACTTTTCACAATTGATTTATCATCGGGTGGTGACCAATGTCATATGTGTAAAGTCCTTCTTAGTGCAGAACGAATGCTATTGACCAAGTTACAATGTGGCCAATAGTCTAGGTGACTCGAAATTGTTCATACTTTTACTACATAGGAATTTATTCTCAACTGATGGACATATGCATACTTGATTCTGACTGACTAGGAAAAATAACTGAGTCAAGAAAAGAAATAAGTGTATTCACAAATGAAAAACATATGATATGGATTAAAATCATCAACATTAACCAATTACAAAATAGCGAACAATATAATTCTCTTAAAATGGATAAGTCCAAATCAAAACAAAACCAAAAAGAGGGACTGAAAAAAAACAGGATAAATAAAATTGTCCACACTTTTCTTTACAATAAACAGAATGAGTGAGGGTACTTTCTTCTACTCTTGTAATTGTTGTATAAATGTATATGGGAGAAAATGTTGTGATACTTATATGAATAGATCTCGTGGAATTGTACATAGGATAGGAAAATCTGAAAATGAATCACAAACACACCACGTTATATCATTTAAGATAAGTTTGGCTTGAATGGGTGGCAGCAATCGTAAACAGTTGTTGATTAGGAGACGTAATGCTAGAAAGATTTACTGTTTAAAAAACCTTCGAGGAAAAATACCTTGGTGTTATAGTTTCTCGACTGATTTGTGAACGACTGGAAAGAAAAGAAAAAAAAGTAAACATACATATTCTCAGATATGTTGAACAAACTGAAGGTATTCACAAGACGATAGGGCTTTTATAGTAACTAAATAAAAGCCTTAGTTACAAACGGATTGTGAAGTTGATGAACACAAAGATTAGATGGTAAAACTAGGAGTGGATTAAAAGTTAAGTCAATTTGAAAAGAAAGTTGAATCTTGAGCTGAACCTCAGGCTATCGCATATACTCACATCAGCCGGTTAGGATCAACTTAAAGCTTGGGACAAATGTGAGTGGGTCTAAGTTTCCATACCATGTTAGCACGAGATAAAATTAACAAGATGAGTAGTGAACCAATAGAAACAATTTAGTACCAATCATAATAAGAACGACCAAGCACAATGTCTTGTTCTTAGGGATTACTAACTAACGTTAGGAATTAAATTTGAAATATTAGGGAGTTGGTCTCGAGGCAGTAAGTGTGATCAAAATACAAGTCTGAAAGTCACATCATATAATTCTGGCTAGTACTTTACCGATGTCATAACAAAAGCGTATCCCATCTCATCCACTTTATTTCGTGAATCCAGGTGTTATGATTGGTTTTCACAAACAAAAATGTCCCGTTCAAAGACAAATACATCGACTTAAACTTGATAAAAAATAAATTACATTTACACTATACGTGTGCTATTAAATGATTCGATGAATCTCACGAAACTTCGGAATGGACCAGCGCATGAAATCACGATGATGCCAACTTGAATGACCAAAGATGGATTCAAGTTGCAACAAAATAATCCGGTTAATTTCATAAGATCGACTTTAATTTGACCGTAGATAATTTATTATGGAGGTTAAAAAATCTGACAAATAAAGGTATAATGAAAATTTAGACTAGGTTTTGCGCCAGCTGGTAGTCATATCTGTATAGTATAAGTTCCTTCCAAGTCTTGGCAGGTAGAGGGCATTACAAAACTTTTAAAGTTAGGTTGCTCACCAAATGAGTTACAGTTCATTCAAATAATGGATCTTTATCCTTGATATGGAAAATTCTAAAATTTGAGTGAAAATAAATCATAACTTAAGAAAGGTTACTATCTTAGTAATATTAGGACCTTTGTGAAATAAAATGCCGACTTCAGAAAAATTAGTGTCATATCTATAGGCGATTGATTTAAACTGAACAAAAGCAATCAAATATAAATATATTTCAATAACCGTATGCATAAGTTCTTACCGGTTATGACTCAGCCATTCATACATTCAGTGATAGTAACCGACTATTACTCTGAATAGAACAGGTATTGAGTTGCATTAAGGTTTGAGAGTCAATTATATCAAACTATAAAACTTTATAGATGAAAGGTGACTTAAATCCGTTACCCTCTGTAAGTAGGATATTTATATCAATCAGCTAGTTTCGGTTGGACAATGTTATGTAACATTTCAAATAGGTTACAACCCGGTTACTGAGTGTCACACTTAATAATAAGTATTGAGGCTGTATAACAAGACTTGAGACTAAAGAGAAAAAAAAGGAATTAAACGTACCGTCTTCCATTAGGTTCCCAGCAATACCAGCTGTACTGTTTAACACTGAATCGATATCTTCCGAATGCTCAAGAACGAACGGTCGGATCAAGCGTCGATAAATAAGCAAGGATCCATTTTGTGAGATAGGAATCATGCAATAAATTAGGAAGGCACACTGCAAGGTGGAAAGAAATCAGGTTTGCGGGAGCTTTATTAGTAGTTACTGTTGTAAAAGAAGTTAACAAACATTTAGAAATCCAAAATCTTTACATTAGACTATATCACTCTCACTTATCATTAGGAATCTCCTCATAAATAGTGTACTAGAATTCCGAAACGGTTTGTTCCATATATATTAACATGTCGATATACATAGTTGATAAATCTAACGACTATAATCTGTAAATCATGTTGATTTTTGAAAAAGTAAAGATTAGATGTGAATGAAATATAATTTCTATCAGGCTAATGTAGAGATGTAATAGTGAGACAGCCAGACACACACCTGCCTAGTAAGTGGGTCTGTAATCTGTTTTTGCTTTAAATTCCTGTGTCATACTGTTTGTACTAGTTTTAGCTAATGAAATGGACTGCCAACTGGAAAGATATTCAAATGTTGAAGAACCACCAACATTTGCGCTTGTTTCCGTGAGTTAAACGAAAGAAAAGCTAAGTAACCCAAAATATTACTTTTATTATGGGATATAACGGTAAGTAGTAGACCATCATTGCTGTACAGGCTTCGAAAAGTTGAACAGAAGCAAAAACAACCCAGTAGGTTAGCCATTTCGTATCGTCTTCTTTCTCGTGAGTTTCTATGGCTTTAACTCTAGAAGTAAACATAATTTGCAACTGAATACTCACGATTGATATGCTGGGTACAAAGCACCAACAAGTAGAGTAAGTATATCCGTCCCATAACCAATGACTAAGTACAGCGTCAAAAACGCAATCACTCCTTTTTAATAACTAGGGATGTGGAACTTACCATATGCTAAATACAGTTTACTGATACCTGAACGTGTTTCACATACGCTTAGGAAATCAGTAACAACATTCTTCTTCTCCAAGTACTCAGAAAACCGTATCTGACACGACCGTAACTTCTCCATCGCGCTATTGCAGAGTTAATGTACCGACAGTGTAACATAACTAAACTTCAAACTTTGTCAAACACTTCAATTTCAATATATTGAATGCGAATATAAAAACGGATATCTCTGAAATGAGTTTATAAGTCTTTGCTTCAAAAACGTTTCTGTAAACACGATACTGTCTCACTAGCCTCACAGATGTCTCAGTTAAACGCACATGATAACAAGCAACACCAGTTCAACGGAGCCTATATATAAGTAGTGATTTTGAGACTTTGCATCATCTGTAACGAGCAATTGATTCAACAGAAATATAATAAGAATCCCTAAAATTTACTCCAATTCTGTATTCCTGAGTTATAGACTGTTGCTCTTTGCATAGATACTCCCTCAGCTTAAGACAAAGTTTCTTAAGTGACAAGGTAAATGAATCATCTCATTGCAAGACGAATGATTCGCTTATTCTCCAAACCGAAATCGGTAGATAGTCATCTATAGCTATCCCATGTCACTTTAGTTTGCAGGAGTCAAGGTTATGACTCGATATGCTGTGTAGGGCCAGTGAAATGTCACTGGGCCCTAGTCAAATCATTCGTCAGTCGGGTCACTGGATATCTAACAGTTCATTGACCCTCTTCAAAGTCGACGACAACCAAGGCGCATCAATTGGTTGCACGCCATGGACTAGCTCATGCAGCGGTGGTCGTACTCTGTTCTCTGCAACTTGTATTTCTGTAATGATGTTGTTTGTGTTATACTGTCGTCAATGAGGCCATAGCACGTGGATACGACGAAAGAGTAATCCCCATTGGGTGCTGAACGTAGAATGTGACTGTGACGTCAGTCAGATGGTTACGCTATTCCCGTCTGACCCTATTACGTCCCCAACCATTCGACACAGATCGTCTGCGTTGGTGATCTACGGCTGTTTGTCACTCGCTAAAATGTTTGATCACTTATTTATGGTGATTCGAAAAGCCATTTTTCGTCATTAGGCGTTTAGACACGTCAGTATGGAAACTCTTGAGTAGTAACATCTGTTTTCTGCAGCGAAAAATCAGGGTACCTTCCTTGTTTTTACGTGTAAGTTTGGTGTTATACATAGTTATATTTTCAAAGGTTCCAGACTCGATCAAAATTTCTCACCTCTTGAGCCTGTCAACCCTCTTGGGTGTTGACTGCCAGCCATCTCCACGGAGTCGTCTTCTACTGTTCTTCCCGTTTGCTCCCAAATTCTGTTCATGTTTTCAATATCCACATCCATTTCTCCAGGTCACGTGCTCTCTGATGTGGAACTTTTCCTATCACTTTGAGGATCCCGAGTTACAGATTGTCTCTTGATATAGATTGATAGTTTCCACAATGTATGCCATACCCAAATCATCATGGACCTCTTCTAGGGTTACTGCTGGTCCCAAACCCGGATGAAGTAGGAGGTTTGGGCATGGGGTTAGCGACCCCATCCTGTAGAAAACTAACTCGCTAAAAAAACGCTAACCAGAAAAATTATTTAAACCATTTAAACTGTACCCTGGGAGCCAGAAGGTCTTCATTTAGAAGAGTTATGACGCCCCATGGTGAAAGCCGAGTTCCTTTGGAAGTCCCGAGACTGATGCCCATTCTGAAAACCAGAGCAACAGTTAGTTTAGGTAAGTGGAATGTCCGTACAATGTGTAAGGCCGGGAGAGTCATCCAAGTTGCTACAGAAACGAAAAGAGGCAATGTGGAGGTGCTTGGAATCAGTGAAACACATTGGACGAAGGTTGAACAACAAACCTATGTGCCTATAACAAACTAGCCACAGGCGGCACTATATTCCCACATAAACACATACACAAAGCCACACGGACTTAACCGATCTTGCTATACAGAATCAAATCTACTATATCTGCATCAGTAAAAAGTTTGGAAGGATGATGGAGGACATTATAAACAAGAGAGGACCTGATATAACATCAGATCAACACTTGCTGGTCGCCAAGACGAAAGTGAAATTCAAAATGCATTAGTCGACGGAGGGACAACATCGCAAAAGTTTAATACAGCCTTTCTTCTAGGTTCTGACAGATCCAAGAAAATAAAGATATACTGGAAGGAAGGACACCTCATCAGGATACCAAAGAAAAGAGATCCTATGATGGATTAAATTGCAAAATCGTGCATGGAGGATAGCTCACAGACTCATTTGAAGTAAAGACTGGCGTCAGGCAAGGTTGCTTGCTCTCACCCTTTCTCTTTCCCCAGGTGATCGACCGGATCATGAAGACATAAACATATTGTGGGAAGCATGGCATACAGTGGACATCTGGGATGCGGCTGAACGATCTAGACTTCGCAGCATGATATGGTTTCCTATCGCACACACAACAACAAATGCAAGAGTAGACGACCTGTGTAGTAGCAGCCTCGGCAGCAGTAGGTCTCAATATACACGAAGGGAAAAGCAAGATTCTCCGATACAACACAGCATGCACCAATCGTATCACACTTGACGGAGAGGATTTGGAAGATGTAAAAACCTTAACGTATCTGGGCAGCATCGTTGATGAACACGGTGGATCTGATGCAGATGTTAGGGAGCGGATCGGCAAGGTGAGAGCAGCATACTCACAACTGAAGACCATCTGGAACTCAAAACAACTGTCTGTCAACCAACACCAAGGTCAGAATTTTCAATACAAATGTCACGACAGTTTCGCTGTATGGGACGAAAACCTGGAGAACTACGAAAGCCATCATCCAGAAGATACAAGTGTTTACTTACAGTTGTCTATGCAAGATACTATCAGTAACATCCTACTGTGGGAAAGAACAAACCCAGTTCAAGGGGAGGAAGAAATCTGGAAAAAACGTTTGAAGTGGATAGGACACATTGAAGAAAGCAACCAACTGCGCTATAAGGTAAGCCCTCACTTGCAATCCTTAGGGTCAAAGGAAAAGAGGAGGACCAAAGGACACAATACGCCGAGAAATGGAGACAGACATTAGAATAATAAACAACAAGTGGATAGAACTAGAAAGGAAGGCCCAGAACAGAGTGGGTTGGAGAATGCTGTTCGGTGGGCTATGCTATATTGGGAGTAACAGGCGTAAGTAAGATGTCATGCCCACGCCCAAGATCTTCCTCTAATCTCCTCTCCAGCTGAAAACTGGTCTGTTCTCTACCACAGTAGGTTATTACTGAGGGTATCCGACCAACAGATATTGAGTATCTTGCGAACATAAATGTGTATAAATACCCGCAAGTTTTCGATAATGGTCGCAGTGGTTCTACAAGTTACAGCTCTATACAAAAGAACTGCTTTAATTATAAGCTTGAAAATCTTATCCTCGGAGTTGTGTTACACTTGTATCGAGTCCTAGACATTATTCATTTATTTGATTGTCGCTCTTGATTCACTAGTTCCTACTTAAACATCCGTAGAAGTCCTCTTTAGATATCAGTAGTGCTGCTTGGGTATATTACGGCTTCAGATTCTTCCAGAGCATCACCACCGAATGCAATGTGGTTGGATTTCACTGTACTGTATTTCAAGATCTGGCTTCCCTTGTGAACGTTGAAATATACTGCCACAAAGGCTATTTGTCACCCTGAGTGCCTTCATCTTAATTTGTTGCTGTGTATGGGATAGAAGAAGTAGATCATCTGTAAAATCCAAATCGTCCAGCTAGGTACAATGTGTCCTCTGTATTTCTTGCTTATTCAGAGATGTAGAGGCCATCATGATTTAGCCCAGAACCCGTAAAGTACACAGTTTCGTCTGACAATAGCCGTCATTCTTAATGACTTTGTAAATTGCTCTTCATGAACGAATTTAAAGTGTCAGAACTTCATATGGTGGTGAAGACCTTCTCAGGTACTCTCTAATGCCTCGGAAGATTTCTATTCACTTTGTCAACTGCTTCTCGTAGCCGAGGAAGTTAGCACAGAGACGAGTGCTGTCCAGCAGATTTGATGGGTTCATGGTGGATCCTGACGAAAGTCATCTTGTTGGCTTCAAGGTCGGTCGTCTTCTAAACCTTTCATTCAATTCAAGAACACTCTGTTGAACACTGTTCGGTACTGAATGTAGTGTGATATCTTTGTAGTTCTCGCATTTACCAAAACCTGTCATCGGCATCTTGATTATTCTCTTGGTACTAGTTCTTCCTGTCAAATCGTTCCGAAAAGAACTTGAAGTATCTGCTGAGTTACTTCTGCTTTGCTTCAGTGCTTCAGTTGTTGCGTTGTCTGGTCATACTGATTTGTCACATTCATTTGTTTGGTGACATGTCCGACTCCGTTGATAGCTGGTTTGTCGACATTTATATAAGCGTCTGTGTATTCTGTTTCGATGTGCTATGGATTCAGTGGAGCTAATATATTCAGGAGCCCTTTGAAGTATCCTACTGTCTATTCCTCTGCCCTTAGATCTCAGTGATGGCTTTGCCCTACCTGTTACTGACTGAAAACTCTGGTCAACCAAATTTTCCAGCGAGCTTCCGCGTTGTGTCGTGTAGCTACCTCATATTTCCTTCTATTTCAGCCTTTTTCGCCGTCATTCTCAAGTCTTCCATGTATTTCCATTTATCATCCCTAATACTCCTTTTCACTCGCTTGGATATTAATGTGCATTCGATGTGTCCCTTGACTTTCTCTACATTTATTCGGCTATTGTTGATTGCCGTCTTCCCGTTCTCTCGTTATTGAGTCTTAACCTAGGCAACTATAGATATCCACTATTAATGCTGGTGCTTCTTGTGTCTCAACACCTCCTGACATCTGATGTCTGCTTCTCCAATTCATTTTATGGTTGTTCTTCATAACGGTCTTCTCTTCTTTAGGTGGATCTTGAAGGGTTGGGACTGGTTGCTCACAGCAGTCTTAAACCCATTGTACTTGTTAGCATCTTGAATGTATGTCTCATGTCAGAAACGGGTTCAGGAGTAATATTCATGAAAATTAATAAATATGACTAGTCTAAGTGAAAATTTATGCAAGTTCTGAAGTATCGTAAACATGATAAATCATCTGGTGAAATAGTGAAACATGCTGAAATGTTTAGAGGATTCAGGTCATCCAGCAGATTTGATATATAAAAACCTGGATATGATAAATGACTTAAGTCAAAAAGAGGCAGATTAAGTACGGAGTACTGCAACTAATTCTTCTGGTAGTTAATTGTTTAGCAAATTTCACCGAGGTATGCAAATGCTAATAAAGCCTGTTAATGGACCATATTAGCTAATCATAGCTACGGTGGATAAGTTATTAGTACCGATAGAACTAGTAAGGTGACTATAAATAGTAATCTATGCATATGAGCACTAATCAATAGACTAACAGAAAAATGGGTTACCACAAATAATGATCAACCGTTAGAGTCAAGGATAATGTAGGAATTATCAACGGCTTGGGTTTCTTTGGTTGGTCCCTCTTATATTAGGTTTCGGTCTACATTGGTATTAGTGCACTTATCCATGCTGTCAGAATGATAGATCCGATAACCAACTTTTATGTTTTCCATCATGCAACTGTAGAATTCGTAATTAGTACTGCTCTAAAAGATTTAATCCTAAAATTGTAGATTTATCATGATGTGACTACCTAATCTATAAGCTCTTACGTGGAAGTCACATCGCTGTCTACAATTACTTGTCGTATCGTGACAGTTAGCAATAGGATGCTTTTAAAGAACGCATTTAGGCTGAAGATAGAACAATATATTTAAAATGAATAAACACAGGTTGTAAGGAATGATCCATGTCTTTCGACTGAATTCACTTGAATTTTGACGAGTTCTCCATTGTTAACCTTCTCTTTGTATCACTTGTTGAAAATAAATATTTTCAGTAATTATATGCTCTACTTCAAAAGTCGTGCGTTTATGGTTCAATGCCATTACATAACTACCTAATCTGTTATGTAGCGGCTACTAGTTGGATGTCAATTTAGAGGAAGCATACTACTATTACTGGACGAATACTGGAAATTTAGAATTACTGGGTTATTGTCACTTGTATTTTATGGCAAAATAAGTAAATAAACCTATAGTTTCATCTCTTTATTCACTTTGCTGTAAGCTTTCAGTGGAACTATTAATTGACAATATATGATTTACTATCTTTTAGTTGTTTCCGTTTAATTATACGCTGTCTGTTCCTTCTTATATCAATTATGGTGTTATTGTGGTCTACTGGCGAAAGTTAATAATCCGAGCTCTGATGAAACTGCACATCACATGATGTCGACTGACATTTCAAGTCATGATAAATTAGCGTGTAGAACTATTGAAATTTCACCGAAACCTAGCCAAATCGTCCGACGGTTGAGTCACTGAATATCGATAAAATCATCGATCCCTGTCAAAGTCAAGGACAACCAAGGCTCATCAATTATTCGTATGCCAAGGACTGGCCCATGCGATGATAGTTTCACTAAATCGAGTATGCCCTCAATCATTCGAGATAGATCATCTAACTTGATGGCTAGCATGTCGTAAAGTACATGATTCAGGCCGACCAGTCGCTGCAATGGTTGTATAGCACGGTGTCTCCAATCGTGGTTTGGTGTGGATGTTTGACCGAGCTCCTCCACCTAGTGTGTGCCCAGTAAAGCTCGTGAAGTCAAAACCAATGTTGAATACTTAGAGAACTATTTAATCTGAAAGATTCGCCTAGCGCAAAACTGGAAAAGAAAGCCGATTACTACTGACATCACACGACCCTTGAAGGATAGGCGAATGATAAAGAGTTCTCGTTCTGATTCGCGTGAAACAGCAATAAAATATCACAGCAAAACTCGGAAAATCGATGCTAAGCAAAAGGCCAGATCGCCACCTTCCGTATTGTGAGGAATTTGGTAGAATCAAACTTCTATCAAACACTATTGTAATGTATTAGTGTTGGTTCTTACACCATGTGTTCTAAATTGTCCACTTGTAGCGTGGTGTCGGGTTGAGATTAACTATGAACACCGCTACAAAGAAACACGTGCCAAGTTAATCAGAAGGCGAAGGTTGGACGTAACCAAATAAATCCATAAAATCTCCGAGAAAACAAATACCAGAAGGCAATTAATGGACCAAGTTGAGATATATATTTACTGGCGATCTCGTGGTATCGAAAGGATACTGAGATCGTGCCAGGATACAAGCTTGGTTACAGAACGTAACGGAATTTGCGCGAAGTTACAATCAAAGTGTAAGTAAGTAAAAGAATGGAAGCAAAATATAGCTGTCATTAGCACAGTCGAACAAAAGCACATTAAAACAAACACTGGTACAGTTGGTTATAATAATGACTGTTTTTATTAAACCAGTCGTGTTTTCGTGATAAATGTGAGTCACTACACACTCATCAGTTGGTGTCCTTGAATGCTTATCACTTTACCAATCCCATATTTCAACCTTTTTTGTGAGGCATTCACAATTATCTTCACAAACACATTTGTATTGGTATATTCGGTTATTTCTATCAATCTAATGTATTTTTCTCCTAATTATCTGTCTTTCCACTGGGTAAAAGTACCCCAATCATGAGTTCAGACCTATATATAACTTAGAAAAGTGTGGGATATTTATCTGGAGAATATTCGTGTCACTCAGCAGAACTAATATCAAAACTAATAATGATGAATAAAGGACTAAATGAAGTAATGAGGTTCAGAAATGTAATATTCTCAAGGTGATCCAAGAATCACAGGTACAACGAACTCTCCTGATATTTTCTTCGACTAAGCAACGTAATGATGACACTGTATCATAATCCAATGGCAATGGAAGGTAATCTAATATGCCAAGTAGTCTCAAGGTCGCACACTGTATGGAGCGCTCGTCCTTGGAAAGATTGTTTTTCTGAACAATCAGTTCACCAAACATAATATGAAGAAAACTAATTTTAGAACGTTTTACAGTGTTCGTTCATGGAAAACTGGTGCCGTCTAACCTTAGTATAAGGTGAGCTAATATTAACTCAAACTGCAGCCTCAAGGTCACGTCGTGAATTCGAACCTGGGGTACGTGATTAACGTGAGGGGGAAAGACAAAATGGAGACTTCTATGGGCTAAGAGACTAGCCGTACGAAGACATTTAGCTATCTCCAACGTTTCTTTACATATCTATGCGAACAAAATGGGAAAATACAAGCGAACTTAAACTCAATAGATGACATAGCATATCAATGTTTCGTTTTCTACCCACAATGTATATAATGGAATTTTTCGCTTTAATGAGTCCTTGCAAATTTTTCCTAACTTAAAACCTACATTTACGTCGATTATTTGACGTCTGATAAAGTCTTTATCAGATAAAACGACTTTTAGAAGGTGTAGAATTCTCCCCCTGGTTTATGATAATCAAGTGTTTCATGCGCGAAAGATGCCTAATTACAAAAGTTTGATGACATTAGGAACGTTTTCCATTAATGCATATCTACTCCTGTATGTTTCATTTGTTTCAACGCAGCGCGTATGAGTGCTAACATTAAAGTAGGTGTGAAGATGGATTTATTCGTCAGGCGAATAGTGGTAGCACCATTTGAGTATAAAACTGCTTTAGGTGACTTAACAGGTGTTTCAGCAGTATCATTATTTTCTAGGGATATGTTCCGAAATAATACTGGATATAAATCCGTCACTCGGAAATATGAGGAAAATAGTAAAGTAGGGCGGGAAGCGTTTTTATAGGAACGTAAAAAAAGTAGTGCATGTAACTCCACAACATTTGACTTCTGGAAACTTTATGTAGTCAAAGAAATTTTCGGGTGCCACCACAGACCCAAAGTTATTTTCATGGATTCTTGCAGTGGTATCTGCACCCTGTTTCTTGTGCTCTTCAGCGACAATGATAACCTAATCTTCTTAGGTACTTGTAAGTTCTGTCATCAGCGTAGATCAGCATCCCTGGTTGGACATACTACCTGATAGTAAGTATCGAATTTGGTGCCTAACTTAACCCTCTTCACAACTTCAAACGACATTTAAGTTCAGTATAATGTTAGAACATCTTTCGGCGATAATAATACTATTGTACTGCCGAAACATCCGTTACTTCATTTAAACCAGCTATATGCTTGAATTGTGCTTTCATTATCCGCTTGACAACGGTCAGCACTGTTTGCGTCAATGTTCATCTCGAACAATTAACGGAAGTACACATTTGTACTGCTTTGTGTCGTTCGCATTTATAACACCGAAAGGCTAGACCACCTCAGTAGTCGCCATATTATCTAGAAGTCCTTTCCCTGCAATAACTGAAAATGTATTACGAGGTTTTCGTTGTCATCACAGTCAAACTATCGTAAGCATACATCTTTGGTTCAGATGTGCTCCGTCGTCAAGATATTCCCGAACGTATTAAACGACTTGTTTATATAAACATTACACTATATATAACTGCATATGAAGTTCTGTTCCCATTAACATATTATCTCGTAAGTCACATTACACTCTCTTCTAAAAAATACAAATAATTTAAGGAACATTTATTCAAATAGACGATTAGATATCTGGATTATTTCGAAATTAATCACGTGCCAAGTAGGTTAATAAGTTGTAAATATCACTTAGATAAAAGTAAAAATGAAGGTAGTTTAGTGAAATAATGGGGACTACTTTTTAACATTGTCTATTATACTCAAAATATATTGTTACTTCTAATAGTCTGATGATGTCTGTTCAGGGTTTTTAAATATCTGGATGATAGAATGCTAGGGGTTATGCATTTCCGATGGTTGCTTCGACATAATGATTTTACTAGCGGGTTGATAAACGATTATGATTTTGCAAAAGTTAATCTATAGTTGTCTAGGGAACTTACAGTTTGTTCTTGTAGTTTAATTTTCTATGTGGATGTCTATCTGTATTCCAACTGTAGTATTACTTCATTCTTTGATCTTCTCGAACCATGTTTCTCTATTTCTATTTGAACCAAAATTATTTTTAATAATGTTTGATCTGCTTATTGTAGATTGTTGTTCGTTTTGTTAATAACATTTGTGATAGTTGTGATCACAAGATCACTTACCTTTATGACTGATCGCATAATAATCAATTACACATTCTGATTATTTGTAAAGATTTGTATACTCCTGTGGTTGATTTTAAAAATTGCAATTATTCATATGCATTGATCAAGTTAGTGGTTATTTGTACTCAGTAACTCAGTGAATAATAAATTGACGTTTAAAGCGATAGATCCTATTGTGAACATTAACTCGGTTAAAGGTACTTCACCAATTAACCAGTCCTATGTAATAGGAGTCACTCATTTAGTATTTCACTGTTAGCTACAATTCAAATAACTTTAAGCATATTTTGTTAGGCTTAACTGTTACTTTAATAGATATTATTTTCATTAGTCTTGCATTATCTCAGTATAAGTTTTATTACTTGATTTGGTGACGTATGACGTAACAGTTTAAGCCAAAGCATATTCGTCCAAGATTTTCACATTATCTACGAGTGATTGATTTCTGATATTTATTCAAATTTGTACAGATTGAGTGAAAACTTTTTGAATTATTTAAACATTGATCTACTATTCTATATTCCAGTGTTTTATCGTAATTTAGTTGATTTTCTTTCCGATAAGGTTCCTCATATAACTTGTTGGATGATTTAACTGTAAATATGTCGAACTCTATGCTGACATTAGATCCAAACTGTACAGTATTTCTCATGTGTGATGTACAAAAAAGCTTATTAAACGCTGTTATCGACTCGGATAATGTTCATTTGCGTATATCTCACATTGTAAGTTAGTTTCTCTAATTATAAATAACAATATGTTCAATTATAGTTACAATTAGGCAAAGCATTGGGTATCCCATTATTAGTTACTGAACAGGTTTGATGATTTTTTATTGTCAGTCATATTCATGTTGCCTTTTTTGTTTTATTCACTACTAGTATTCTAAAGGTCTAGGTAAGACGTCAGATTCTCTCGATATATCACATGCATTATGTGTGGTTGATAAAACTTCTTTTTCTATGTATCACGGATTAATCGCTGAGAAACTAGCTGAGTTTCGTGATCGTTTCATTGTTTTATTTGGACTTGAGGTAAGTGTTACATGTTTGTTCCATGAATTAATATTATTATTATTGAGTTAAATGTATACTTATACCAGTGTTAAGTGAGGCATTCCGGTTGTATCGTTAGCCATCACATTTAAAGTGTCGTTCCTACTCAAAGATCTAGTAAATGGATCAATTCAATTTCATTGTGATTAGCCCTCAAATGTCCCGCTGTGGCTGAGGGTGGGAAGAGTTCGCTCTCACTTTCCAAATGTTCTCATATACGCACTACCAGTGAAGTCCTGTTTACTACCTTCTCGCCCAAGGTTGTTGTTTACGTAATTTATGGGACGAAAGGCGAACGTCTAATGCTTAAACCGGGTTGGTTGATAAAGAGGATCTACCTAGGGGAGTTCGGAAACCCTGATTCTAGACCAGTGGTTCACATGGGCTCCAGGATCCTAAAGAAACAAATAGCGTATGAACCTATTGTTGATCACTGACTACCATGTGACCGCATCTCATAACGTGGCTCAACTCTCTAGTGCATTAGATCTGTCGATTAGTCGACTTTCATTCATAAGATTACTAATTAAAATTTCTCGTGTAATTCAACTCCGATAGCTGAATTACTATCATTAGCTGTTATACAAAAAGATGTATAAATTCAAGCTAATTAAATAAACTTTTAAGTGGTCACCAAGTTGCATTAATTGTCAGATTTTAACAGTCTGTTTTATTTTTTTCTCATATACACATCACTCTACAAACGTTTTTCTTACTTCTCTAAGGCACATATATGCATTCTTCAAACTGCTCTGCACTTATTGTCTGAAAATTATAAGGTTGTTATCGTAGCCGATGCATGTAGTTCTCGAAGTGCTGTTGATATGAGAATTGCTCTACAAGTGAGTTATTATATAGCATAAGAATAACATGCTAGTGTATAGTATTCATTTTTATTGTCTTTCAAAATAAAAACGGAGCATTTACGAGGACAAGCCTAAAATCATTTACATATTAGCTAAATATCTATTTTCTCATTGAATCATCAACGTGTGAAATTACTTACTTGAATATGTGGTTGTAGCTCTATATTTCGACGCATTCAAAAGAGAGTCGAATCAACTGAGAGATCCTCCGCTAGAACTAACACAGGTCACCAAACCTCCTGTCCTTCCTAAGCTAAAACTGTTTCTCATTAACACCAAGTTTGTATTACTGGCAAAACTAACTCGCAGATAACTTATGTACCAAAAAATATAAATGGTAACTCAGTGGTTGGAAGTTTAAGCTCTCAACAGAATGCTTGAAAGTCTTGGGTACCATCCGTGGCAGGGTCGTTCCATACTAGGACGAGACAATTGTCTAGTGTTTCCTGATTTTAATTGGTTGTCTAACCAAAGTTGATTTGTGATTTGAAGCTTTAAATTTAATAATCTACACTATACCCTATAGTAAGTTATTATTATTTGTGTGGCATTGGTTTAATACCGATTATAAAACTTATATCGTATTATTGTCAAGTTATGGTGTGAGGGGCTAAATTGTAGAAAATAATTGAATTTTATATTCAGTGTTTTTGGCGAACAGTTTGTTCTGGCACGGCCGAGAGTGAGGAGAGTCAGCTCTCCCTCTCCAGATGTTCTCAAGTAGCTATGTGGATACAACCACTGCCAGGGAAGTCCTATTCACTGCCTTTTCATGACGGGGGTGTTGTTTACGAAATTGAGAGAAAGAAAAGCGAATATCTGGCTCTTTACCCGGGTTAGTAGATACGGAGGATCCACCTAAAGCAATTGGAAAGTCCTAATCCTAAACCAACGGTATACATGGGCTTCAGGATCCTGAAGGAACAAATGGCGTATGGACCAATCGTTGGTCACTGATTACCATAGGACTGCATCTCCTGACGTTGCTCTACTGCCTTGTGGACTAGACCTTTAGATCAAAGTTCCGGGTGTGGCCCCTTAATAAAACCACCTGCTTCGGTTTGGGCACCCGGACAGTATCCCACCTCTCACACAAATCAAGTGACTTGTGTGGCGCATATGTATTTAGTGCCTCCTTGTACCAATGTTTATGTGTTTAAATAAAAATGAATAGGGTTGATTAACGGATTTGATTAAAAATCAAACTTGTGGCCTAAATTAAAAATGTATTGACCTTTTGGTTAATCATCAACTAGTTCGTTAAGTTAATTTGACTGAGTGGTATATGGTCATGATTGTTTAGATTGTAAATATATACATATTTGCGGATTGTTCAAAATGGACTAGAATTATACGTTTTCATAAAATATCGATCTCAGTTGGAGTACCTTTGAGAACTAGGGAAGGCTGCGCAGTTATTTCATCCTAGTGTAGGACTTCTCAGCAATCCATGCCTACAACTTCAACTGGGATATGACACGAAACTTTCGGTATTTGTAACGAACCACTGGGATAGCTAGCATTCAAGTGATACAGTTTCAGCATCAATTAGCGACATAGTCCGATGATCATTTAATATCATTGGTAATAACAATTTCGCTCTTAACATGGAAATTGACTATATCCGGAATAAAGTAGCTATCCATTACTCTCTTGTTTGTTTTTTAAAGTACCTCAAGTGGGATCAGTGTGTATTAAATACAAACTTACAAATTAGATCAATCATTACAAATCCCTTTCAGCTGTCGTAATAAAATTATTCTATTCTCAAACTGTTTCTTTATTTATAGCGTTTAAATTCTACTGGTATAATACTATCAACAACTGAATCATTGTTATTTGAACTAATTAAAACAAAAGATTCACCATATTTCAATTTAGTTAAAAGTATAGTACGCACACATTTACCAGATCATCCTGCATTGATCAACTATTGAATTCATTAAGATCCATATCCGTTCTCTTCTTCTTCTTCTTCTTCTTCTTCTTCTTCTTCTTCTTCGAAAGATTCATTTTTTTAAAATCCAAATTCTGTATGATTTTATATTTGAAATTAGAATACAACATATTTTCCATGAATTATTTGTTGATATATTTATACTCTGTGAAGAATTACTACCTGGTTGGGATTCACAAGACGATAGCAACCGATGGTCATAGACCTTGAATGATATGGCTCAAAATCGTTTGCAATAATGCAGGTGCACCCACTCTTTGTATTTTCCCGAATTCTAATCTTTTGTATTCTTTTACTTTTACTACCTCTATCACTATGGGATTTGAATAGACAATGGTATCTCTGTGTTAATGTGGTATGGCAACTCGAACTGATGTATGTACATACAAAGTTCTACGTTGTTGCTGACTGACTATTGTGGTTTATGCTACTGATGTCAACAGATATATGTAGTATGTATCGAATGTAAAATGCCTAGTAGCAGGAAGTTAAAAAGATCAAAGAAAAGAGAACAGAAACAAAGCATGACTGTTGTGGAAACGAAAGAACAATGAATTCTGAGACGATTGATTAACATTTTGCAAATGAAGTATTTACTGTATGGTTCTCAGATTTGACTAAGATGTTCTATAATTTTGTGTTCAAATACATTCGATTGTCCTCATTTGTGTTCTTCTTTATTACACTATCACTTATCTAGAATTTCTAATAAGTATAACTCTGAAAGATAAGTCATGTTGAATTAAACAATTAAAAATGTTCATACTGAATAGTTCACTGGATAGTTTATAACATATGTGAGTTCGATCTATTAAGGTTATCATAAAAGTGTATATTAGTTCTGGAAATGTTTTCAGGTCCTAATGAGTGATTGATTAGTATTGATTCACACCACCTTAAAGTATGAGTATCCTACATGTCTATTAAACCTTTTATACCGATGTTTTGTGTTGATCTGAGACTGCTCCAAGTGTAACTCTATCATTCAGTATCAAAAAGTGAGTATATAATTTTGCTTTTCTGCTATGCTTGTTAAAGATGCTAGATCACCATAAATCTCTTGGTAAACATCTTGTTTTTATAATTTTGGAGGTTTGAATTTCTCATTTTCGTGCCAAAAGGACAATAAATGTCATTTGGTTCGTTGCCTCTTTTAATACGCTATTTTGTGACGTTTTCCAAGGACCTCTTTATACTATGTATATACGCTTAAGTTGTGTGCTTGTTTTGTTCATACTTCTGGCTGCTTGTGGAATATACTTTTTTCTCTTCCGAATCCGGTTTTCTCCCTCTAGTTACCACGGCTAGGGTACATAGGAATAATTTGGCTTATCTTGTTATTATGATGCAGACCTTCGTTCCTTCGCCGTTTTTTAGGTGATATCACAGTCTCTTCAAACATAGCAACGTCTGTTTTTTGTTTTGCGCTTTACCTACTTAACTGTACTCGAGTCCCACAAAAAACTATCAATAATGTGGACAATGTATAATCAAATTTCTTTAGGATTTCTTTATCTTATGCTCCTTAAGCGTTCGTACACAGTGATATTTAGTAATATATTAACTAGACCTTCGGTGTTGATTATGGGACTTTGTCAGTAACAAATCCAAGCATACGTTAATATATCTCACATAAGTAAAGTACACACTAGATTGATTTCTCTCAATGTGTTTTGAAAATAGATGTTAGTGCGAGCTAGTCTTTGAAAAGGGATGTCTCAAGTGTGAAATATCAGTCGAAAATCGTTAAGTGTTTGTGCACATTCTTGAGGAAACTATATGTCACCAATTTCATCCATATCATTCAAACCATTTTGGTTTAGTGAGTCAATCAATATAGGAGAGTCTACCAACTTAGAAGCATATTTCTAGTAATGTAGACTAGAAATGTGAACACTCATGATTAAGATTGTTTATTGTCAACTTGTCGAATATATATTCCTTCAATGAATCATGAGCTAGTCAGTGTTAGACCTCTACTGAGAACGCAGTAAATTGCTGTTTCAGTTTATTTCATTCCTAACGAAAATGTTTACTCGTTTCTCAACCGAAAGTCATCTATTTGAATCTCTCTTCATCTACATCAGATTAAGGAGCCGAATAGTATCAATTACTGTCACAGAAACAGTGTCTTAAAGCTTAGCATGTCTAAATCTGTACTTGATAGACAAATTATGCAGAATTGTAGCCATCTTGAAGATAGTTTAAATCTCTTATGTCTCAGTTAATAACACCGTTGAATATTTTAGATAGTTAATTAAAATAACTGGTTTGCAGAGGAGTTCGATGATGCACTTTGCACGACAAAATACTGTACCAGCCTAACTAATAAGATAGCAGGATGATCGTGGGAAACAGTACCAATAGTCAATTCAGTCGTGGTATAATGGAGGTGACTTGAGAATAGAATGTATTCATAAACTTCACGATAGATTTCCAGAAGTCCCAAAGTGAAGTTGTTCTGTGTGTAGTCAACTATGTCAGGATAAAAATAGTAGCTCACCGATGAGACTATACAAGTCGAATATACGGATCAAAGGCACTCAACGTTTGGGATTCGATCTCATGTTCAGTTATTGATGCGGTTTTGTGAATGTTGAAGTACCTGATCAATCCTATCAGACTCAACTATCTAACGTAGGCTAGCAAAGAAATTGCACTAATGTTTTTATACTACTTAAAGTAGATAAATTCGGAACCCATGCTGTCTGATTCATTATCTCTGTATGTTTGGGATCTACCTTAATCAGTTGATGTTTTTTAGATAAATGTCTGTGTAGTGTTGATAGACTATAAGGGTCAAGCAAGAAATGAAAAGGAAATTTGAACTCGGTCTTTGTGCTTAAGAATGTCGGTAGCTAATCTTCAAATTTCGTGGTAACGAACAGTGTAAAAATGAGTCATTTCTTTATTTTTCACTTTTTATTTAGTTATGTTATAACCCTCGGTTTTCTTCGTCTGCACGAATGAGACGTTAACTTGCCTTAGACGAATATCTACACTAGATTCCCTCCCAGTGTCCATTCTACAGGACATCAACACAACTCAGATCAAGAACACGGGATGAGCCTGACCAGAACGTAAATATATTTCCACACCAAAAAACCGACACAATCATAGTAATAATAAGGGTAAGGGAATATATAACCCATCTAGTACCTGTCAAACTATCTACTAGTGTGACTAAGCAAACAACCGATCATTATCGTTCTCGTCAACACATCAAGTTCTGATAACAATCCTATGAGATTAGCTCAAAATACTTCGTTTCTGTATTTGTAATAAATGTTTTCTAGTTTATTTGGAGGTTTTTATGCAAGTTGTATTCGTCACAGATTCATTTCAGTTGGGGTATTCATTAAAAACAAAAGAGTACTGGATAGATATCTTGTCTTAGTATGGGACTCCTGGTTAGTGCACATTTAGCACTCCATTGGTGGAGTCGAACACAACTTTCAGGTCCCATAGTCAACTCTCATCTACTAGATCCACTAGCTTAGTGTCCCGTGACACAATTCAAATTTCAATGAATTTACTATATAGTAAGTGCGATAGTTATTCAATACCATTGGTGACAACCGTTTCATTCTCGACAAGTCTGGACTTAATCAATCACGATTTCAATAAAGTCTTGGATTAAGTCACT
Source organism: Schistosoma haematobium (assembly GCF_000699445.3). NCBI lineage: Eukaryota > Metazoa > Platyhelminthes > Trematoda > Strigeidida > Schistosomatidae > Schistosoma > Schistosoma haematobium. The sequence continues at coordinate 3,551,031 of NC_067202.1, forward strand.
AGTGATCTGACTGCTATGGTTTATTTGTAGAGGTCTTATGGAGATTGGTTTAATTTGTAAGTAGTGTTTTTACTATATATTTTTGTTATATCACATAATTAGATCGTGTACTGCAATATTCTGAAACCTTAAGTTCAATTTCATTTGTTAAGGTTTTAAATCTTCCCATTTCTGGTGTTAAAGACTAAAGTTGATCAGTCTCCTTTCGGCACATAGGTATCTTGGGCGAATTGCTTCGACAATTGACATTAAGTCATAAGTATTTCTTGAGTAAATTTGTACAAGTCAGTGGCTATCTGGAATCAGTAGCTAAATGAGTACCGCGTTGGAAGCAAATAGTAATAGATTCGAGTTTCAGCATTAACATTAACACTGAGATGGATGTATGTCCAGTTGGGAAGTCCCAAATAGGATGTGACACTCATTCTGAGTTTCATTGTTAGCCACGATCAAAAATTTAATTGCAAAAACGTACCTGTCAAATAATTTATTCTTCACTGATTAGAATTCCGCCAATATAACCTTTTTAAAATTAGCTAAACATGTTAGCTTAATTAATTAATTTATTTATTTAAACACATAAACATTGGTACAAGATAAATCTTCCGTATCCATCGACCCAGTTTAAGCCCAACCGGACATTCGCTTTTCGTCCTGTCAATTTTGTGAACAACATCCGTGGTGCTAGAAGGCAGTGAGTAGGATTTTCCCGGCAGTGGTTTTATGCACATGACCATGTGAGAGTATTGCGAAAGGGAAAGCTGACTTTCCCCACTCTCGGCTGTATCAGAGCGAAAAAAACAAGACTTACAGCATAACATGAATTCATTGTATTTCGACGCTTTTCATCAATTGTAAACAACGTCAATCTACATTAGTAATATCAATATGTAAAAAATTTTCATAACATACCTCAACCAATGAAGTTTGGTTCGAAATCAAAAGACGAAACAACATAATAACTAAGACTGATACGTATTCCTTATGTTGAAGATGAAGTTACTCAATGAAGGGGTTGAAGTTGTAAATGATAATAAACATAACATAAATAAAAACAAATTATTAACAGATGAGCGATAATCAAGACACCTAGTTGACAACATAAATGTTATATATGTAGAGAACACCACTTCTACTCTGATCTGCAGAGGCCATTACCATCGATCGCTTTCAAAACTTACTTTTGTATACAGAATGGTGATGTCATAAACTTCTTGTTACCACAGTTAGATAGTTTGTATTATTTTAATGTTTGTAGATGAAATGATCTATTTATCGATTTTATTAATCAAATTTTACTGACATTCATTTACGATGTTAACTTGATGAGTATGATGCCAATTAGGTGCCTTGATTATTGCTAAGTTATTTCTATTGATTGTCTCTTGATTATCATTTACAATTTCACCGCCCCCCCCCGTTATCATTTTTTTATGATTTTATCTTCAACATACACATATACAGATCAATCTTAGCTATTATGTTAGCCATGTTGTTCCCTTTTCTGATTGGAAACTAAACCTCATTGATTATGGTGTGTCATTAAAACTTTTTACAAATAATATTACTAATGTAACTTACCGATGTAAAAGTGAGGGTTGGCAAAGTAAGAGCAGCATTTCTACAACTGAAGAATATATGGGACTCAAAACAACTGTTTGTCAACCAATATTAAAGTGAGAATCTCCTATATGAACGTCAAGGTAATTCTACTGTGCGGGAGGTGAAACTTGGAGAACTACTACAATCATCATCAAAAAGGTACAAGTATTTATAAATAATTGTCTACGCATGATACTGAATGTCCGGATACCATCAGCAATAGGCTACTATGGGAGAGAATAAACCAACTTTCAGTTGAAGAGGAAACTATGGAAAGATGCTGGAAGTGGATAGGACATACATTATGGAAATCATCAAATTGCATCACGAGGCAAGCCGTAACTTGGAATCTTGAAGGGAAACAAAAGAGAGGAAGGCCGAAGAACATACTGTGTCGAAAATTGAAAGCAGACATGAAAAGGATTGTTCAGGATAGAGAATTCAGGTGAGCGATCTATGACTCTCCAAAAGTGGTAACAGGCGTAAGTACCAATGTAACTTCGGAGCCGTTTGTATCTGGTGCGGAACTATGAATTCATGCTATTTTACAAATCTTGTTCTCCGTTTATCTGAATTTATTAAGCGATCCGGATCTATGGAATTATATTTTAAATAAGTGAATACTTTCGTTAAAATGTAATACATTCAAGATTAATTTCTTTATTTCTTCACTCATATGTCACAAGTTTATATGACTGTCAACAAACCTAATGACTTTAATTGAAATTTGAATTTTCAGCATTTAGTGGGGTAGAAATTGATGATGCTTACTTACGCCTGTTACTCCCAATGGGCCTACTACAAGGCCGCCAACTAGCATTCTCCAACCCACTCTATCCTGAGCTTTCCTTCTTAGTTCTATCCAATTGTTGTTCATTCTTCTCATGTCTGTCTCCATTTCTCGGCGTAATGTGTTCTAATGATGCTTATACTGAACAAAAATAGTATTACGTTCATTTCAATTATTGACTTCAGTTATTATATCAATCTAAAATATCATCACATGGTCTGCATCTGTCCATGCATCTCAGATCAATAGGCCATGATTCCATAATGTTGTATTCTAGTTTAAACAGTGCTAATGAGGTAAACTGTATGAGTATTGGGATATTCAGAAAAATATCCCAAAAATTACTCTGTTAGGTCCAATGCTATCATTGGACTTGAAATGGTATCATTCTCCTGTTGTTCAGTTTTTATTTCACGTGTCGTTTCCCTACTAGTCAATATTTGTTTCACGTGTCATTTTCCTGTTGTACAAACGTTATTTTCTATTTTATGGTACGTTGTGGTCTGTCTGGTTGATATATAAACCTAGTATGTTTGAAATATAACGATTCATATCTCAGAGGCTGAGAATTGCGTTCTGGATTTATCTGGCTGGGCTAGGCGGAAAACAGGGTCAATCAGAACTCTAGGCTGCTCATACGGATTTACGCGTCATTGATCCGATCGATAAGTCACTACTCCATAATCAGCGGTCATAAGTTATAATAATGACGTTCCATTAACTCGTATTTGTAATGATTTTTTTTCCAGCCATCTAATTGGTCATCATTTTTTAGAAAAGTTCACTAACTTCATATGCTTCAAGGTTATTAATATGTTGTTCCTTTTCAATTATCAACTTTAGTTTGGAATATAAACCTATCCTGATAGTCATGTCGTTTCTATCTTATATTAGAGTGTATAGATTATTATTAACTTTGAAGTGTTATTACTATTGTTGTTATGTATCGGAAGTCTAATATATTCAACTTCTCATTCGTTGGATCATACTAAAGAAGAAAAAAATCTCAATTGTTTATTATAAATACAATTTACTATAGGTTAACTACTACTGGGAACTCTGCCCCCCTCAAAAAAGGTACCATTGTTTAATCAAGATAATAAATAACACAATCAAACAAAGTTCATAATATAATGTATTGAAGTAAGTAATAAAACAAACATTATAGTAGAAACAAATCTTATGAATGATTTTCATTTAGTTTTAATTCTGTCAAGTTAATACATGACGATAATGATGATAATAAAAAGAAGAACAAAAAGAAAACGGGTTAAGAAGAGAACAAAAAACACATGATGAAACAAGTTTTTTTTCGTTTATATATGTGAAAAATACCATACAATCCATTTGATTTAACCAACAAACACACTAACCAAAGTTAAATCATATGAAAAGCACTCATATATATAACGGACAGATTGAAATAGAGAAAAGTAGTAGTCGTAGTAGTAATCATGGTGAAGGCAAACAAAGTCGGTGTTCATAGTGAACAAGACCATGGCAACTATGAGTATACAGAAGAAGACTACCACCCATACACCCATGAGTTAAAAATAGAAGAAGAAGAAGAGATGATTGGCTCTTTGTTTTTCTTTTCAATATATCAATAAATAAAAAAACGTAAAACAGAAAAGTACTCGTCATGTTATTATTAAACGGTGCATGAGCATGTGTGTGTGTGTGGGGTGGGCGTGGGGTGTTTGCTTGTATGGATATATATGAGCATTTATCATTGGAAATAGATGAATTTTTGAATAAAATAAAAAAAAGAAAACAAAACAATCTCGCAGCCAGTAGTTAGTTACATGTTAGTTGGTTAGTTAGTTAGTTTAATTTGGTTATTCTTTACACGTAAAACTTAACAAAAACAATCACAATTAAAAGTTAAAAAACGAATAAACAGGGAAAAACAACAACAAACATTGTGCATAGAGACAAGAGAACAGAAGAGAGAGAGAGAGAGAAAAAAAGATATCACTGGAGGTTTTAAGGGTGGATGTGTGAGGACAAAATATGTCCGGTTACTTTTTTCTTTTCTTTTTTTGTAAAAAAAACTGTATCCATATTGATTAAACTGTGTTACAAGTAAACTGATTAATATAAAAAATTGCCTGTTTACTATTTTATTATTGTCTTCTTTCTCTTTTTCTTTCTTTTTTCAATTATGGCATTGCACCGAATCCTCCGGAACGTTCAAATACTCCTGCATTGGCCATTTCTAGTTTAGCTTTATGTAAACTTGCTCCAGATGATCGATAATATCTATGAACCTACGAAAATAAAAACAACACAAAATAGTATAGTGAAATAAGTGGGTTTGATTTTTAATGTATGAATCAATTGAAACTAGACCATTATGGAAAACCTGGAAGCATTAGACGGCTGTTTCATCCTAGTATGGAACTCCTAAGTAGTTCCAACTAGATTCAAATGACTCATGATCTCAACTATTCAAATTACTATAATATCGACAAAAACCCCTACTAATATAAATTTATGTTGAAACTATTGTATGTGGAAATTCCTAGGTTGGATCTACAAGTATTGTTAGAGATAATAAAGGTTCTTATTGTTAACTTTTGATAACTAACATAAGAAAGTAGCGGCTTATTGATTAAGGAATTCGACTCCCAGCCATTATATCCCTGAATCGGACTCCGCCACGAAAAACTTCAGTTTAGGTACCCGGATGGTACACTTGGAGTGTGACATATCCAAGCATCTGATCAACGAATTAATGTAATGTAATAAATACTGAGAAGTTATTTCACACTGAATGAGCTGAAAAAGAAACTGGTTTAGAAGTGGTCATCAAGACCTGAGACCAAAGAACCTAAAAGATCACATGGTCTTTTTGTAAACAAAACTAGATGTGTTGTCAGCTTCTCACTTTAAGAATGTTATTACCAGAAGGTAAGTTATGGTTCTTTTAGAATTAAACTTTTCTAACCTTATCCCACCGTTGTAAGCCAGTATAGCTACAAGAGATGGTTGTCTGAGAGAAATACCTTACTGTTGTCTTACTTGTGTACACTCGATAGTACACATGTTCATCAACGTCTTCAATATTAAAAACATCCTTGAAAGTCCTCAAAAATCAACTTCTTTAACCACCTTTTTTCAATTTATTCTTAACCTCAAATGTTACGCAATGATCTTGCGAACACATAGTTTTCCAATGAGAAGTAATCTCGACAGTGAATGTCAAAATCAAAATACACAAGAAGCTACACATAAGACGATAGATCTCACCTAACGATTATCATTAAAATAATTAAGTGACTAACAAGAACATTGTTCTATTCAATGTGTTATCTTCAGAAAACAGTCCTTAATATTTCATGTAATTCCTGAAAGTCTTTTTTTGTTTTCAACTTCCACTAACAAACTAAATATCTCAGTATATGTATTTATCGAATAGACATGCCCCATTCGTCTTCACTTGCATGAACATTAATTAACAAACAAACACCGTGACATCCTCGCTTGTAATCACTTCTTTATCATATTCATAACTGTAACTGACCAATCTCTCTTGCCGTATTTCTATTATGAATCCAGTGTCTCAATATAGTGTCAGTGTGAGCATCAACACTGGCATACAGTTACATCTACTGACAGGTTCCAAATAGAATGAAACGCGAGTCTTTCACTAGACACTGTCAACAAGATACAAACTATACTAAGAACTAGTATTAAAAACAATTCAAAATATGTAGCTAACAGTGGAAGATATAATTTGAAACCATTCATGCACCACCTTTGAAACAAACTTTTGAATTCTATCCTAGTTTGAAATTCATCAACATATTACACCTATAATCTCACAGTAGATCATACTTGAAACACCCAGCTTTCGTACACCCATTTTCTCAGCTTTAGTCAATTTACGATTATCAATAAGATCTGTAAACTTTGAAAAAACAGTTTAGTCGACAATAAATATGAAATGCTCAACAAATCTTGAAATGTATATTCGCTTCTACGTCTAACATAAAATATTGAGGAATTTTTACAGTTTAAACCACAAATAAGCTTAAATAGACGAACATTTAAAATCTTGAACTACTGAACGACTGTTTCATCCTAGTATGGAACTTCTCAGGGGCAGCACACACTCACGACTTCGTATCCCGCAACCGAACTCAGGAACATTGGTTTCACAAGCGAATGCTAAACCTCCAGATAACTGAGACCGTATCTATCGGTGCTAATATCTCACTTCGATTAAATCACAACACCGCGTGATCCTCATCTATTGCCTACAATGAATTACTGTTTCAATATTCGACACAGTTGAACTTCATCGGTCATGGCTTTTCACCATAACTCTACTTTAGCATACATATTTATCGAATAGACATGAATATACAAACAAACATAAGTTGAAAAGATTTCAGTTTGAACATATGGAAGAAGTGAAATAAGATAACAACAACAACAATAACAGTAAAAAAAAGAGAAAAACCATGATTAAAATTTACCTTAAATAACAGGAAACTACAAAATCCTGCAAGTATACTGAATATTGTAGCAATCAATAACATTAGAACACCAACACCATCATTACGATTTATAGTTTTTATACCATTAATCCAACCACTGTATAACACATTCAAATTGTTTTATAGAAAGGTTATATAAAAGAGAAAAAGAAAATTATGTTTTTTTTTAATGTTTCAATTGTATTAATACAATAAGATAAATTATGCTTATTCAGAGAAATTCAGAGGGACTGTAACTTATGGGCGACCTTTTGGGAGACGTTAAATTGACCTTGAGAGTGTTCATTTAATAACCAGGATTAAATGAGGGTTATAAACCAGTGTGTGAGGAATTAGATTTAATGGTTTCATCACGAACTAACATCAACTATAATATCAAAACTCAATTCAACCAAATGGATGAGTGAATTTCGCGCCAAAATCTGAAAACTCTTATCTTATAGATGATTGGTTCGTTCATAAATTTCGCTGAACTACTATTTTTGTAGTGATATAATCAATATTTTTATCTGATTTAACTTATTGACTAGGTAAACATTTGTATATTTGACTATGAGAGTTATACTTTCAATGTTTGAAGGCTAAGGGATGATATTATTATTTCAGTTACATAAACTGAAAAGTCAATAAAACAAGACTCGAACTTGGATGTCGAACACCTTAACTACTGAGACACTAATGCATAATAGAAATATGTTAAACCCATAAGACAAGTCCTTGAATCCAACTAATTTAATGTAGATTTATTATGATTTGACGTATTGCTTTGGAGCTAGGGTATATGAGTTGTTTGATGTATGTCCTACTGCACAGGTGGGTTGGATGGATGAAAAGAAGCAGTAGATATGTATTAAAAAAATCATAAGACCCTGGTTATTTGATGTGTATTAGTGAAAGTAAATGTGACTGGTCAAGGGATGTGGAAAAACAGTCACACAGCTTATTGACTATTCAATAGATTTACTGCTCCAGACTCATTGAGACTGACTGCTTGTAATGGTATAGAGTAAAGTATTGTCCAGAGTTACTTTGGATTTCTATCTTGGTCATGAATCAGATATCTGATATAACGTGGTCTTGTCTGTGTATAACGGATCGTTCGCGTTTTCAATCTAGAAGTATTATTAAGTTGACCATTTAGTCCAGTCTTATCGTAGTGGTGTAGTATACAGAAGGTAAAAAAATGTTTAAAGTACATCCAGGAAAACATTATTTGAGTCATCTTCACGATGAACAAAAACTTGCAAAAAGCAATCTTTTCATCTGCATAGCATTGAGTAAAACCTTGATATATATATATATATATATATATATATATATATATATATATTGCTGATCTAAAAACCCTAATTGCTATTTCATTGTCACTTGTCTTATCATCACAACCTGTCATTACGGTACAACCATCCTATTTCTAACTATATAAATTACTGTTGGCAATATACTGATACTTGTTTTCTCCATATTTTGAGTTGTTTAAAAGTGGTACAAGCAGCATAGTTTAGAGATGAGAATCGAGAATGCAACCTTTTAGGTTTTTGGGTGAAATTCAAATATCATGTATTACGACGAGTTGTAGAAATAGCTTTGTATAGCGCTCTGAAAGTTTAAAATAACCAACAAACAAAAAAGCTACTTTCAACAATATAGGGTAAAATCATGGTGTTAAACGTATCAAATACTTAATTCTATCTTTGAAGAGAATCGACACTATCACTAAATCATAGCATTTAATCTTGAAATAAAACCTTAATCCGGTAAGAATAAAGTCTACGAATCAACTAATTAGATAACAGCTGTTGGAACATTTTTGCGCAATATCCATTTATTCATATAGTTACACATCACTTGACATTAAGGTTAATATGAGTTCATGATTAAAAATCCTAATTCTAACAAAAAACAATGTGGAGAATTAAAAATCTCTTTTATTGATCTTTGTGAATGTTAGAGAACATAGATAATCTATATCCGTTTAGATAAATCTATATGTTATCAGAAGGGGTTTGTGGAGATTTTAGAAATTTCATAGGTTGAAATCATGAATCAATGGTGGTCTAGTTGGTTAAGCGCCTGGCGCGAGACTGATAGGTCCTGGGTTCGAATCTCCCGGAGCGCGAGACCGTGGATGTGCACTGCTCAGGAGTCCCATACTGGGACGAAACAGCCGTCCAGTGCTTCCAGGTTTTCTAGCTTCAATTGACTCATGATTTCAATCTGTGAAATCTGTATGTTGTTTTATTTTTTCGATTAGAAAACAGAGTAACCTATAGACGACTTTTAAAAAAGATTCACTAATTATTTAAAACCTATTTACACTATTGTTATCTTTTCCATAAATTATTCATCAAGAAAGTGACTGGAAAAATCTTAGGGGTTGATTGAATTTCGTCTTTATACTCTATAATTTAGGACACATGTTCATGAATTTGCGACGTATCCGTTTTTTTTCTAATGTTCAACGTGTATGAGGTATCAAGCCTTTTTTTTCTCTCGTCCAATAAGTACCGCGTGCAGGAGGCTAATTTTCACGGTAGATTTCATTTTATCAGAGGGGGGTATTGTGGAGATTTAAGCAATTTTAATATTTGAATTCATGAGTCAACTGAAGCTAGACCACCATGGGAAACCTGGATGGTCATTTCGTCCTAGTATGGAACTCCTCAGCAGTATGTATCCACGACCCCGCTAAGCGAGATTCGAACTCAGGACCAATCAGTCTTGCGTGCGGAACACTACAGTAGTGTTAACATTAATGACAGGTATGAATAGCAGTAAATGATTGAAATGAAAATCAATATTCTTTTATGGAACAGCATTGACCTATTCAAGTGACGGTATAATCTTTAAAAATGTTGGATAATTCTTGTTCAAACTGTTTTTGGCTTTTACCTATTTGGTTAACGTTTTTTGTGTGCAACTATATTTTGTTTTAATTATCGTTTACTTATAGTGGTTTAAAGAATTTCATAAATGGAAGTGTCACAAATATAGATTTTATAAAAATTAATTTGTACCCGTATTTAAACCGGTCCAGTTATTTTTTCTCAAGACGTTTTAACAACTTGTTTTCTATTCTTGTTGTTGTTGTTGTTGTTATGAATTTTAATTGGAATATATATTTGTATTGATTAGTAGTATTATTTGAGTTCTGAATTAATTGAATCTAGTTCTCAAGTTTCCCCAAGTTATTTCACTCGATCTACATTATACCATATACAATCATCATGTGACTGACTATGCAAGATCTTATATATTGATTCTGATTGATTAATGCATTTTATATGCTACTGATGAACGTTATGTACTGTTTATCATGACGAATGAATCAGTTAAGAGAGAGAGAGAGAGAGAGAAAAAAAAATTATCGGAACTAACCAAAAACTTGAACTTTCTCACACGGTTGCACAAAACTACGATGTTAAATTGATAGCCTTCACTTTGATCAACAATAGTTAATGCTATTAATTCTTTTCGTTTCCCATTAAAATCAAAGTGAAATACACAAACCTTACTTTACATATGGATTAACAATTGGTGGTGTAGTGTATGCTACTTATGTTGACAGATATAAGTAGTATGTAATACCAAACAGAAGTGGAATGCAAGGCAGAAGATTGAGAAGATCAAATTCAAGAAAACGGGAATGTAAACAGAGTAATTGTTATAAAAAACAGGAATGAATAAATAATAAGGTTTGTCAGAGACAACTGATGCAAAGATATGTGAGTCAGCTACAACGTAGGATAAGGCACAGAGATACATCGGTCCAAGTTGCCATACCTCATTAGCACAACAAGATGAACACCGAATTCATAGAAGTAGTTCATTCAATAGTGTTAATATATAAAAGAAACATTGCATATAAGGATAAAATACAGGAAGAACGAATTAGTTCGTAGAAGGAAGGGTATGAAGCGATTTTAATCTCTTAGTTTAAGGGAAGACAGAGAGTGTATACACCCACATCATTGTAATCGATTCTGAACCATGTCACACACAGTCTCCAACCATTGGTTACAATAGTCACGCGAACACCAAACAAGTAGTCTGTGTCTGCCAACATTGCTAAGACCGGAAGTTAGTGACTTCAATGACTGATGCCACGTCTTCGTTTGGCCGCCCCTAACTTTCTCCTAACCATCTCCAACACTTGTCAGCATTGCGCATCGTGGTAATTGGTGTTCAGGCATACGCAACACGTGGCCTAACCATCTCAGTCGATGAACATTCACAACCTCATCAACTGATTCATCATCATTCCCTAATACCATGTGTCTAACCTCACCATTACTTACCCGGTGATCCCAGCAGATGCGAGCAATATTTCTAAGGCATCTGTGGTCAAATACTAGTAGCTTACGAATATCTTCAACTCTTAATGGCCACATTTTGCAGCCGTAAAGTAGAATAGAACAAACTGCCGCGCAGTATACTCGGTCCTTTTATTCACAGACAGATATCTCGCCTTCGCCATAGGTGACGTAAGTTGGCGAAAGCCAAACGAGCTTTTCGAATCCGTGCTGAGATTTCGTCGGACACCAACCCATTAGGGCTGACCAGACTTCCAAGGTAAGTAATCAACCTCCCTCTTCAATTCCTATTATTACTCCTACATCGGAAGATATGTAAATGATGTATTGAATGTGTGGTTTTCATATTTTACCCAAACACTCCGTGATTTTGCATTAAACAATAAATTGGTCTTCCCCATATGAATCTTCGTTCACTACAGTAGCGATCCCGTAAAAGTGATAAACATATGATAAGTGTACATAATTTCCAATTGTATTAACTAATTAAATGAGTTATAATGAACATATGTTTCGTACACTAACTAAGTTGTGTATGATTCATTGAAAATGTGACAGTTAGGTATAGAGGTGTGATATTTACAAACTTGTTTAGGGTAACAAGTTCAACACAACCGATAATAACTTCAAGGTTACGTAATACCAACGTTGTTATGGTACTATTAATCTAGTCTAGCCTGCTTAAACTTACAAAAACAGTTTCTAATACTCTAAGAGAGAGAGAGAAAGAAAGAGTAGAAAATAGACACATTGTCATTTGGTAAAAATAATAACTAGGACTGTTTACTGAATTTTCATTGATCACACACAGTTGATTGTTCGTTTCACTCGATATCGATCTACGGTAACTCATATAAATATAACAAAAAATTCCACAACAAAAAAACTGTCTAAAAAGGTCCCAACAGCAACAAAAAACAACAACAAGTCACTAATAAAAGAAATGTAAAACTATTATGATCAATAAAGGTGAAAGAATAAAGTTAGAAGGTATTTTATAAATTGTAGGCTTCATCTTATCAAATCGATTGAACTAATTAAGCAACAGAAGAAGACGAAGGAGAGGAAAGGAAGAAGGATGGGAGGAGGAGGAGGAAGAAGAAGAAAAGAGGAGGAAAACTATGAGGAGAAAGAAGTAGAAGTATATAAATTGATTTATCCAGCAATAACAATTATATCAGTTGGATCAATAATGTATTGAATAAGTACAAAGTGCAGTTTTAATTACCATGATTCTGAGCAACGTACTCTTCATGTTTAATAAGGAAAAGGGTGTTTACAGCAAGTCTATGAGATTATTCTAAACAGAATAGGTACGTATTGACACTAATATTTTACTTTTTAAAAAAAAACATGTATTCAAGCTTACCATGATCCAAGATAATCAATTCCAAGGCATTGTATTAAAATAATAACGGTTTGTCCAGAAAAGAAAAGGAAAAATAATAAATAATTCGCTGAACTATCTGATCTATTAAGGTAAACAAAATGGAAATAAGAGAAAAAGATATATCAAAAGATGATTAGGTTTATATGAAAGTGAAAAGAAAACTTGTTCAACTTATAGTGATATATTACACTAACTACAAATTTGTATGTACTCAGCAATGAGTTATAACTTGAGATATGATAATTAATGACAGAAGTACGTCGAATAGGTTTATTTATTTATATATTTGAACACAAATATTGATACAAAAGGGTACCGAATACATATGCGCTACACACGTCACTTGGTTTGTATGTGGGCTGTGATACTGCCCGAGTTCTCAGACCGAAGCAGGTGGTTGTCTTAGAGGTCCAGACCCGGAGCCTCTGACCTAAAGGTCTGATTCATAAGGCAGTGGAGCAACGTAAGGAGATGTAGTCCCATGATAACCGGTGACCAACGATTGGTTCATACGCCATTTGTTCCCGCAGGATACTGGAGCCCATGTGCACCAGTGGTTTGTAATCAGGTTTTTCCAACTCCCCTAGATGGAACCTCCGTGTCCGCCAACCCGGTTAAAGCGCTTTTCGTCCTCCAAATTTCGTAAAGAACACCCCGAACTCGAGAAGGCAGTGAGTAAGACTTCCCTGGCAGTGGTTGTATACGCGTAGCCATGTGAGGGCATTTCGAGATTTTGACTTTCCCCCACCCTCGGTCGTACCAGGGCATTTTGGGGCTTGTGGAGGATGATATTATGTCAAGACCACATAGGTCATTCTAGCTTCTGGACAGACCCATTTGTTCATTCTTCTCAAGCCACACTTTGACCTTGTCAATTGTTCGTTTATTAATCCTGACCCTTTTCTATTTGATCGTATTTGTGCTAATTGCTCACCCTATTCATTACGTGTCTGTAATTTATTTTTGTTTGGATATAAATATTGAGTTACGTTTGATCAACTCGAGTTGGCTCTTCGTTGCACGTCATTTTGTTTTGTTTCTCTAATTGTCTGTTTGGATCAATGAAAGTGAGAAATATACATATTCAAAATCCGTTCTCATATTTGGCGTATTTTGTTCCATTATTTCTATAGCGTGAATTGAGACGATAGAAATATACGAGGGTTCGAGGTATGTATATTTCGAAGACAATCATCGTATGATCTAATTGGTGTCAGATACATGGCCATTAAGAACTGACAGATTTAATAGCTGGAATCTAGATATATTAAAAGAACTACGTGTTAGCTCCCAAATACCCTGGTACGGTCGAGAGTGGGGAGAGTCAGCTCTCGCTTTCAAAATGTTCTCACATAGCCACGTGCGCACAACCACTGCCAGGGAAGTCCTACTCAATCTTTTCGCGGCAGGGGTGTTGTTTATGAAATTGAGAGGACGAAAAGCGAAGCTTTAACCATGTTGGAAGATGTGGAGGATCCACCTAGGGGAGCTGGAAACCCCTGATTCCAAACCAATGGTGTACATACATGGGCTCCAGCATCCTGAAGGAAAAAATGACGTATGAACCTAATGTTGGTCACCGGTTACCATGAGACTGCATCTTCTTACGTTGCCCCACTGTCTTGTGGACTAGACCTGTGGGTTGAAGGCTCCGACTGTCACCTCCTAATAAAACCACCTGTTTTGATTTGGTCACCCGGGCAGTATCCCAACCCTCACATAAGTCGAATGATTTATGTGGCATATACCTGTTTAGTGCCTTCGTGTACCAATGTGTTTAAATAATAAAAATAAATAACGTGTTGGGGAAATATAAAGTTATTTACTTAATTCAAACATACTAATTTACCAAGTCTTGAAATACATGATTGTTAATTGAAACTGAAGAACGCTCAGTTGGATTCGAATTTGTTTACTCCATTACCATAAATTACCTGATAATATTCTTAATGAATAAATTAGAAAGCAAATAGATTTTGTTATGTTCGAATGAAGAATAAATGTGAATGGTAACTTGCGGGAATTATTTGTAAACTGTTATTATATATTTCTTCTTATTGGTATGAATAATAAGTAACTAGACCATATATATTCGTATTCCTTTAACCATGAGCTTTCATTTGACTTATTGGCTACTGCAATACGGTTTACCATTCTTAGTTTATTCCCAGTTTATTAGTTACACTATCCCATACTCACAACCACTTTGGCTTGATCTTGTGTAATTATTAATTTTTATTTTATGATATGATGCGGTCTGATGTGTTTCTATATAAAACTACGTATGTCCGAAATATGTGATTCATACAGTGAAAGTTGGTATCGTATTCTGAACTGAACAGCTAGGGCAAGGTGAGAAGCTACTGTACAGAGGACCAATAAGGACTCAAAGTTGACTCGAGGATGTTAGTACTGAATAACGCGTCATTAGTTTGGCACAGTGCCAAGGTCATATAAGTCGTGTTCTAATTGGTGATTCAGTCATGTGATATTATGCATGTACGTATAAATCCTAATTTCTAAACTGATAAGGTTTAATATCTGTTGATACAATTTTAAATGAATCGACTAGAGAATAGTTCAAATTTGACAATGAACTGATACATAGTTTTAAGTGGGGTTTTGTTCGCTGAGCTGAACAGAACTTTGATTGGTTGTCTAACTAAGATCAGTTAGTAGTTTGAACTACGAAAAGTTCTGCGATCTCTAAAAATCTCCTCTACACTGATATTGAGAAATTTTTTGAAAAAAGGACAAACATTTACCTTAATGCTTTATACAAAGGTCGATGCCATCCGAAAAAGCTTATAGGTGGCATAACAAGCACTAATAAAATTGATGCACCAAACAGTGGTCCTTCAGCTGCACCGTTACCAACAATAAAGTAGCCTAGTGCTCCAAACATATTGAATATTAACAAGATAGCATAGCCCAACCAAATACCATAACCCATTTTCGCCATCCATCGACAATCGAATGGAATATCATTTTCAAAATCTTGTCGAACACATGGTTTGCATGGACAGAATGGAGGGAATGGTGGCCAATTATGTGGACCTACAAAATAAAAAGAATCTTTTTTTTTAACAAGACAACTAATACATATGATCATTGTGGACAGTGGTAAATATACAAGTTTATATTTAGGAAAAAAATAGTAACCAGTCATAATCAATCTTAAATACTAGCATGAATGTACTGTTGAGCCTAAGGAAAGTATATTAAGCAAATATAGGAAATCGAACGACGAAGTTGTGAATCTTTACCAACTAAGGAGACTAGGGAATGGTGTTACGTATGTCTTGATACCTATATCGATATGAGGTACATATTAGTCTAAGCTATGTCAGTAAGTGCAGACTTTCTGGTCAGCATTCTCGCAATAACTGTGATCAATTCACTTTTTATCGATACTTGATTACCAGTGACCCTTCATGTATACCTTTTCATCCTTACTTCTTGAACCATATTCTCAATGCTTAATCTTTCTCACTACCATTGATATTATAATTATTTCGACTGCTTAATTATGGCAGTACGTTGCTTTCATATTATTGTGTTAATGTAGGTACAGCAATTTAAACTCTGTGTTGATTATGACCGGTTGACAGAATATTTCATCTTATACTAATATGAACAGATAAGGAATTTCAATAGTTTAGATCATGAGTCAATTGAGACTAGACCATCATAGAAAACCTGGAAGCAGTGAACGGCCGTTTCGTCCTATTGTGGGACTTCTCAGGAAATTAACAAAATGAGAAGTAAGAGAGATTAGTTTCAATTACAATGGGAATTTAAGCATGAGAATTTGACAGTCCACATGATGAAAAGTTGACTAAAAGTTTGTAGAAAGCTAAGTAGAATGAGTGCAATTGTGCCATGATAACAAATTTCGCGCTTTACCAGTCAAAGTTTCAAGATAAAGAGATTAAAAATTTTGTTAGGTGGGCCTCATATCCAGGAAGTTTGAACCTACCGAAATGGTTTAGATCAGTATTCTATGAACTGACGTCACATCTTGGGGTTGTGTAGAAGGTTTAGTTGTGAACGATGAATTAAGCATTGCGCAAGTGTTCATAGGCGTCCTCTTAATCATAACTGTCACGTTGAGTAAGGATGGACGGACAGACAGACAGATATTACTAACATAGAGCCTGGCCTAAGTTGCCAGACCATATTAAGATGACGAGACAAAAATAGCAAGAGAACAAATTAATGTAGTAGCGATGGTAAAAAGAAAGACTAAACCTTGGGGATATGGACTGAAAAAGATAGAATGAGAAGGTATTTATGAATAAATATTGGTGCTCAAAAACTAGAAGATAGGGAAAAAATTTATGTGCTTACGTGACATTAATTCTGAGCCATGTCACACTTCTCCAACCCCTGATCGCAATTATCACTTCGATCCCAACGAGATAGTTTACATCTACGAATATGGCACAGACCAACAGTCAGCGACTTCATAAACTGATGCCACATTTTGATTTGAACACTTCTATCTTCCTTCCAACCTACTTCTAAACGTGTCGAGTGAAGATTCACTACTTCACCAACTGATCTGTCATCCTTATCAATCACCTCAACATGACTACTTATTCGATCATTTCACAAAATGTGAACAAAGGTATTTACAATTGAAAAAACAAACAAACAACCCATTAGCCTACAAATGTCTCCGACTTTCCATTGACTACAGAAATAAGGACAGTACATCTTTAAGCTGAAAAATTCCAATATCACAGAATCAATCACCATTCATAGTTTAACAGATTAATCTTTGAATAACAGACAAAATGTACATTTTTAACTACAAAATGTATTTGTAATGTTTTCAATGAAATACATGTAACTTTCTTCTTGGTGTTGTTGTTCTCTCCATAGTTTATTCAAAAAAAACACAAGAAACCCAATTTAAACTACAAATAACTATCTAATTATAGAATATAAAATGAGTTGCTAGATGAATGGTGAAGCACACTTTTAATGTATAAAGTATCCATTTAAGTGATTATTAAAATGATTGACTAGAGTAGTGATGGTGGAGGAGGGGTGAAGAAAGAGAAAAGAGACAAGGGTAATGACGTAAACATAAAGATATTACATATATACATGAGCATATGATTCAAACTATTTTAATTGTGTGCATTTTTTTGGTAAAAACATTTTGGAAAATGAAAAACAAACAAGCAAAACTTATGAAAATGGAATGTACCTTTTAAAACATGTAAAACAAAGATGATAGACTATGAAGTTATTATTATTATTATTATGATTCTGAAATGAAATAAATGAAGTAAACTGAAGACAACTAAAGAGAGAAAATCGATCAGAAGGGTTTTTTGTGGATATTATAGTAATTTTAATAGTTAAGATTATGAGTCAATTGAAGCTAGACCACTATGGAAAACTTGGAAGCACTGG
This sequence comes from Schistosoma haematobium, assembly GCF_000699445.3. NCBI lineage: Eukaryota > Metazoa > Platyhelminthes > Trematoda > Strigeidida > Schistosomatidae > Schistosoma > Schistosoma haematobium. Next base: position 3,569,058 of record NC_067202.1, read on the forward strand.
ATGGCCGTTTCGTTCAACTAGTATGGAACTCCTCAGCGGTGTGCATCCATGATCCTGTCTCGTGAGATTTGAACACAGGACCAATCGGTCCCATGAGTGAACGTATAACCTCTAGACGATTGAACAGGCATCAAGTGGTGTTAATGTCTAACTTCAACTAATCCACGAAATTGAACAACACACATCCACCATTATTTTCAGTGAGTTACTATCTCATAAAAGACCAGGTTGAACTCCACTGGTCACTGTTTCTTACTAGAACTCTAGGAAATACCTCTTGAAGTCAGTCACTAGTAAGCATATGCTGATTAGTATCAGAAGGGGCTTTTCGGATATTATAGTAATTTCAATAGTTGCGATCATGATTCAATTGAAGCTAGACCACCATGGGAAACCTGGATATCATTATTAGTAAAAGTTTCGACTTTTTACCGAAATTTGATTAGTCTTAGTTGAAATATGTGCATTTTGTGAGAATTATCTTAATAGAGCCATTATATCATAACATATATATATATAGATGGATTGTAGTTAGAAGTGGAGTTTAACATGCAAGTTTTGTCCTGTCTTGAACTCTTCAGTTGAATTCATTAGCTCAAGAGATAATGTGTTGGTGTTTGAAGCAAAACAATAGTATTCGGTTCGAGTTTCAGTGTGAATATCAACATTGAAATGTATGCACATCCAGTTGACAAGTTTCAAACAAGACAAAACACGTATCCACCTCAAACCATAATCTATCTCTCTTCTAAAACTAGTAGAAAAAAAATATAGTTCATCAACTGATACTATACATAGATGATACAACCTATTGAAAAGTGTTTAGATCAAAGTTGTTAACAAAATCAGACATTGTATATAGAGAAACTATTTTTTTCGCACAAACAAAACACAACGAGGAACAAATGTGATAACTGGTGATATGTTTTAGGCAATAAATTATATTTTATAACTTAAGGGATAGACTAATTTCATTATCATAATCATCCCTAGTTCTCCACATCAAAATCAACTGGTGTAATCTAGGGTTAAAGTTAATACCTTCACTACAAAATTCATTTTAACTCATCGAAAATAACTGATTAAGCCAGTCGAAATCAGATTCGAATTTGAAGTAGGACAGTGTTAAAAACGCAAGTCAAACTCAACAATCTTCACGATACCTTATAGTTACACTCATGTGCTTACTAGTGACTAAATTCGAGAAGTAATCATCTGGGTTCTAGTGAGGAGTCATGATCAATGAAGTTTCAGCCAAGTCGGGGGGGGTGAGGCAATGGAAGATAGTCACGCAATATCATCACTTGACCTAAGTTACCAATGTTAAGCCATTAGGTGACAACTTAGTAATCAGGAGGTTAGGTGGTCGCTAGAATGCCTAACGACTTTGGATTTGATCCCCGGTGGGGACTTAGACTTGTATTAATGAAGAAACAGCTATCTAGTGCCTCCTAGTTTTCAACGGTCGTTTAATAAAGATAATCCAGTTGTATACTTCATTATAGACTATTAGATATTTATGTATATATCAAATTTATTTGAAAGCTCAACCTACAATCGATTAAATAAAGGCAAAATAGTAAGTAAAAGTAAATTTGTAAATTGTAAATAAAATAATACTGAGTATGTGAAGTTTTATGTTAGACAAAAGTTTGTGAGTCATTTTATGGGGGAACAGCATATGGATACAGACAATTACATATACATACATACATACACCTAAACCATTGTACACGAGCAGAACATGGAGCCTGGAGTAACATGGTAATACTGGAAAGTGGAATTCTCACTTCACATGATGAAAAAAACACTACAGAGTGGTTGAAAGATACAAACAACAACTTAATTAGATAGAATAAGAAACATTAACTGTGTAGAAGTATATATACATATGTGTCAGTGTGTACATGTGAGTATGGTCTATGTGAAGAGGATAAAGACTAGTCATGATTATTATATCATTACTAAGTAGAAAATACGAGATCACATCAAAAAAATACTACATACCAAACATTCTTTATATGCAATTTTTATTGATGTGTATTGAGAATTTTATACTGCACTGAACAGATTATTATTGCTACTAAAATATAGGCAATTAAAGACGCGACTCATTTTATGGTAATGAGTAGGGGTGTCTTCGAAGCATTGCTCGTATATCCTCGGACCACCGAGTAAGTAATTCAGTTGTTAGGAAACGGGTACTAGGTAAGGATGGAAAATCAATTGATGAAGTAATGGAACTTCATCAGTTGAGATGGCTGGGACATGTGTTACATATACCTAACCACCGACTGCCCCGACGAGCGATGTTTCATGGTGGAGTAGGTTGGAAAAAAGTTAGAGGCGGCCAGACCAAAACATGACACAAATCCATGAATTCACTGACAAGTGAACTGAGCCGTGTTGGTAGATGTAGACTACCTGGTTGGGATCCGTGAGATAATAGCAACCGGTGGTTAGAGACCTTAAGTGATATGGCTCAAAATCGCTTGTAATGGCGCAGGTGAATCCACTCTTTGTGTTCTCTTCCCTTGAATAACACCTTCAAACCCTAATTTTTCTGATTACAGCTTATAATTTTACTACATCTAGCAGTACGGGATTTGAATCGACCACAGCATCTCTGTGCTAATGTGGTGTGGCAACTCGAACTGATGTACTTACGTACGAAGTTCTACGTTGTTACTGACTGACTGACTGAGTTATCATGAACGAATTACTTAATTGAATTGTCTGAAAGAGTAAATTATAAACAGATTAAATGATTATTATCATATCCATATGATTACCATTACTATTATTATTATTATCATCATTACCATTATTAAACGTCAGATGATGGATGAAAGTATGAGATTGATTGTCAATCATTAATTAATTAATAATAGTGGTAGTAGTAATAATAATCACAGTAACAGTAATAATAATAATTATTATTATTACAGTTATAATAATAATTTAATTCAATTTCATATATTTAGGAAATTAAGGAACATTAAGTGTCAGTCAGTTACAACGTAGGATAAGGCACAGAGATACATCGGTCCAAGTTGCCATACCTCATTAGCACAACAAGATGAACACCGAATTCATAGAAGTAGTTCATTCAATAGTGTTAATATATAAAAGAAACATTGCATATAAGGATAAAATACAGGAAGAACGAATTAGTTCGTAGAAGGAAGGGTATGAAGCGATTTTAATCTCTTAGTTTAAGGGAAGACAGAGAGTGTATACACCCACATCATTGTAATCGATTCTGAACCATGTCACACACAGTCTCCAACCATTGGTTACAATAGTCACGCGAACACCAAACAAGTAGTCTGTGTCTGCCAACATTGCTAAGACCGGAAGTTAGTGACTTCAATGACTGATGCCACGTCTTCGTTTGGCCGCCCCTAACTTTCTCCTAACCATCTCCAACACTTGTCAGCATTGCGCATCGTGGTAATTGGTGTTCAGGCATACGCAACACGTGGCCTAACCATCTCAGTCGATGAACATTCACAACCTCATCAACTGATTCATCATCATTCCCTAATACCATGTGTCTAACCTCACCATTACTTACCCGGTGATCCCAGCAGATGCGAGCAATATTTCTAAGGCATCTGTGGTCAAATACTAGTAGCTTACGAATATCTTCAACTCTTAATGGCCACATTTTGCAGCCGTAAAGTAGAATAGAACGAACTGCCGCGCAGTATACTCGGTCCTTTTATTCACAGACAGATATCTCGCCTTCGCTATAGGTGACGTAAGTTGGCAAAAGTCAAACGAGCTTTTCGAATCCGTGCTGAGATTTCGTCGGACACCAACCCATTAGGGCTGACCAGACTTCCGAGATAAGTGAAGATGTCGATGCGTTCGACTACTTCACTCCCTATCCTTAGTTTAGGTGCTGACGCAGGCCATTCCTGGAGCAACAATTTGGACTAAATGTACAATATCTCGAAATTCTTCGCAGCACTAGAGTCATCACTCAAGACTTCCAGAATAAGTGAGGAAACGAAACAAGAAGTAAGGCAAACTATAGTACCGTTAACTCAATGGATGAAGGAAAACAACCAACTGACCCCACAAGAACAAAAAGCTTTGAAGGAACTCAGAACTGGAAAGGATATTGTCATAGTTCCGGCGGACAAAGGACGCACCACAGTGATTATGGACAAAGAAGAATACGTCGAAAAAGCCGAGGAACTAATTGAGTATAAGAGTGCATACAAACTGATGGACATAAATCCAGTCAAAAGGCTAGACAACCGAATCTCAAAGACTTTAAACAAGCTCATCAAAGCAGGAGAAATAACAAAGCAAGATCAATGGAGAATGAAATCCAATGGACCAGTGCTCCCTCGAATCTACAGCAGGCCGAAAATACACAAACCAAACATCCCACTACATCCAATCGTGGCACTTCCCGGAACGCCAACATACAATTTGTCAAGAGAAATCTCACGAATATTGAAACATTTGGTGGATTCAGCCAACCATTCCATCAAATCCCCCAAACAATTCCTTGACCAGATTAAGAACATTCAAACCAACGACGACGAGCTGATGATATCTTTCGATGTAACAGTGCTATTCACCTCAAATGAACTAAACTTAGTAAAGGAAACTCTATCCCTGCTTCTCACCAACGACGCACATCTCGCAAAGTACACGAAACTCCAAAGTCAAAGTTTACTAGAACTCATCGATCTATGCTTAATAACATATTTTCAATTCAACAACAAAATCTACGAACAAACAAAAGGGACACCGATGGAAATAGAATAGGCATTGCACACAAACCAACAAAATCCCTACAATCAATCCTATGCAAACCAAAAGATGAAATGACAAAAGAAGACAAACCAAACATCATCTACAAAATAAATTGTGCCAACTGCGAAAAAACACTACATCGGACAAAGCGGACGCTCTCTTCATGTTCGCCTGCATGAACATCAATTAGCAGTCAGACGCCATGACATGTGCTCACTTATATCAATGCACGTGGATAACTGCGGACAGACATTTGACTGGAAAATGTGGGGATTTTGGATAGAGGCAATTCCAAAAACATCAGAGAATTTTTAGAAGCTTGGGACTCAAGGTCAGTCAGCAATAAACAAGCACATTGAGATCGATCCAATTTAACAACCAATCAGGAAAATTATGCACAAACATAGGAACAAAAATCAAACCAACGGGAGATACAACCAAAACAAAGAAGTAAACAATGACAGGTTTAATGTTAACAAGAACCAATCAACATTGAGGTGTACAGGACAAGTTGTGAACCATATGTGGAGAAATTCGAACACATGATTTCTGCCTGAAGTTTGTGCTAATGATGTCGTTCAGAAGAACGATGAAAGCTCCACTACCAAACCACCCAGCTCAGAGAACAACACTTCATCAAAATCATCCACCTAAGCTACAAATCTTCTCCACGATCTCAGAAACAATTATTTTTGTTTACTTGTCTTTATTCATGCTGTGACATGTTCGATTTATTTAATTTATCAAATTATCTAATTTAGTCAAAAATCCATAGTCAGCGATGATGTTAGTCAGTGGATTTTTTTGCATCAGATCTACACATAAATACATACATACATACATACAACTGTTATCTTAACACAATTTCTTCCCCTTTTCATACCACATTTTTCATACTCACTATAGTAAATTCTTATTTTCAGCATTGTTAACATGATTGGAAACTCCGCCTGTAGCTCTTATAGGGTTACTGCCGGTCCCAAGCCCGGGTAAAGGAGGAGGGTTGGGCTTGGGGTTAGCGTCCCCATCCCGTAGAAAACTAACTCGCTAAAAAACGCTTACCAGAAAAAATAATCCAAACAATTTTAACTCTGCCCTGGGAGTTAGAAGGTCTTCATTTAGAAGAATTATGACGCTTCATGGTGAAAGCCGAGTTCCTTCGGAAGCCACGAGGCCGATGCCCCTTCTAACAACCAAAGCAAAATTTTTATAGGTACATTGAACGTTCGAACAATGTGGGAAACCGGGAAGACCATTCATATAGCAATGGAAATGAGGAGATACAACTTAGCAGTACTGGGAATCAGCGAAACCCACTGAACCCAAGCTGGACAGAAAAGGCTAGCTACGGGAGAGATGCTGCTATACTCCGGTCACGAAGAGGAAAATGCTCCACACACTCAGGGAGTCGCTCTTATGCTGTCCAAAGTAGCACGAAATGCACTTGTAGGATGGGAATCTCACGGATCCGGAATCATCAAAGCATCATTCAAAACAAAGAAGGAGGGGATCTTAATGAATATTATCCAATGTTATGCACCCACCAATGATAGCAACGACGACATTAAAGATCAGTTCTACGAGCGGCTGCAGTCAATCATTGAGAAATGTCCAAGAAAGGACCTAACTATTCTGATGGGAGATCTAAATGCCAAAGTCGGAATAGACAACACTGGATATGAAGATATTATGGGACGACACGGACTGGGAGAAAGAAACGAAAATGGAGAAAGATTTGCAAATCTATGTGCATTCAACAAATTGGTCATAGGAGGCACAATATTTCCACACAAGCGTATACACAAAGCTACATGGATCTCACTGGACCACACTACAGAGAACCAAATAGATCATATTTGCATCAACAAAAAATTCCGAAGGACAATGGAAGATGTGAGAACCAGGAGAAGTGCTGACGTAGCTTCAGATCACCACCTAGTTGTGGCCAATTTAAAACTGAAGCTAAAAAAGAACTGGACAAGTGGACAAACAGCACTACATACAGCCTTCCTTCGAGATACTGACAAACTCAGTGAATTCAAGATAGCTCTCAACAACAGGTTCCAAGCCTTACAAGATCTACTGAAAGAAGAAGAAACTAGTATGGAGGACAACTGGAAAGGCATCAAAGAAACATTGACTTCAACGTGTCAAGAGGTTCTGGGCCTAAAGAAACACCATCATAAGGAATGGATCTCTATAGAAACACTGGACAAGATCAAAGAAAGGAAGAACGAGAAGGCAGCAATTAACAACAGCCGAACACGAGCAGAGAAAGTCCAAGCACAAGCTGAATATATAGAAGCAAACAAACAAGTGAAGAGGAGCGTTAGAGCCGACAAGAAGAAATACGTGGAAGAACTAGCAACGACGGCAGAAAAAGCTGTTAGAGAAGGAAATATGAAACAGCTTCACGATACAACGAAGAAACTAGCAGGGAAATACAGTAAACCAGAGAGGCCGGTCAAAGACAAAGAAGGCAAGCCAATCACCGAAATTCAACAACAGCGTAACAGATGGGTAAAATACTTCGATGAACTCCTGAATAGGCCGGCTCCAATGAATCCACCGGACATCGAAGCAGCACACATAGATCTTCCTATAGATGTCAACCCACCAACGACGAAAGAAATCAGAATGGCCGTCAGACAAATCAAGAACGGGAAAGCAGCAGGACCCGACAACATACCAGCTGAAGCACTGAAATCAGACATCGAAGCAACCACAAGCATGCTTTACCTTCTATTCAAAAAGATTTGGGAGGAGGAACAAGTGCCGATGGACTGGAAAGAAGGACACCTCGTCAAGATTCCAAAGAAAGGAGATCTGAGCAAATGTGAAAACTACAGAGGCATTAGACTACTGTCAATACCAGGGAAAGTCTTCAACAGAGTGTTGCTGAACCGGATGAAGGATGCAGTAGACACCCAACTTCGAGATCAACAAGCTGGATTCCGTAAGGATCGGTCGTGCACAGACCAAATTGGAACACTACGGATCATCGTCGAACAATCAGTTGAGTGGAACTCATCACTATACATCAACTTCATTGATTATGAAAAGGCATTCGATAGTGTAGATAGGAGGACATTATGGAAACTTCTTCGACACTACGGAGTTCCTGAGAAGATTGTCAATATTATCCGAAACTCATACGACGGACTACAGTGCAAAGTAGTGCATGGAGGACAGCTGACAGATGCATTCCAAGTAAGGACCGGAGTCAGACAAGGCTGTTTACTCTCTCCCTTCCTCTTTCTTCTCGTGGTCGACTGGATTATGAAGACCTCGACATCTGAAGGAAAACACGGAATACAATGGACAACTCAGAATCAATTAGACGATTTGGACTTCGCATATGACCTAGCCCTCCTATCACGTACACACGAACAGATGCAGATGAAGACAGCCAGTGTAGCAGCAGTCTCTGCATCAGTAAGCCTCAGCATACACAAAGGGAAAACCAAAGTCCTCAAATTCAAAGCGGAAAACAACAATCCAATCACTCTTGATGGCGAAACTCTGGAAGATGTAGAGTCCTTCACATACCTAGGAGGCATCATCGATGAACAAGGAGGTTCAGATGCAGACGTAAACACAAGGATTGGCAAAGCAAGGGCCGCATTCCTACAATTGAAGAACATATGGAACTCAAAACAACTTTCAACCAATATCAAAGTGAGAATCTTCAATACGAACGTTAAGGCAGTTCTACTGTATGGAGCTGAAACTTGGAGAACTACAACAACCACAATCAAGAAAGTACAAGTATTTATAAATAGCTGTCTACGCAAGATACTCAACATCCATTGGCCGGATACCATCAGCAATAGCCTTTTGTGGGAGAGAACAAACCAACTTCCAGCTGAAGAAGAAATTAGGAAAAGACGATGGAAATGGATAGGACATACATTACGCAAATCGTCAAACTGCATCGCGAGGCAAGCCCTAACTTGGAATCCTGAAGGGAAGCGGAAAAGAGGAAGGCCAAAGAACACATTGCGTCGGATAATAGAAGCAGATATGAAAACGATGAATTACAACTGGACGGAGCTAGAAAGGATTGCTCAGGACAGGGTTGGATGGAGAATGCTGGTGGGCGGCCTATGCTCCTTCACGAGGAGTAACAGGCGTAAGTAAGTAAGTAACATGATTGGATGACTGGTTTAGTACACACAGTTAACCGGAGAACCATATAATCATTTATATTCGATAATTTTAGTGTTCGATTAAATTTCCCTGAAAATGCTTGAGCCAAATTGTCAAGCGAAATGTTAGATTTCCTTAAAGTTTAATTTCTGAGATTCTTTACGTACATAATTTTCTTAATGTCTTACACAAACTCGGATCCCGACTACCGTGAAACTATTCGTTCAAACCTAAAGAAAAGTTCTTATGAAAGATATAAGTTCGAATCCCACAGGAAGTATCACTTCGATTAAGAATACAGCTACGCCTTGATGATGAGTGGGAAATAACACGAAACTCAGGTTAAGGAGAGTTTCTTTTCGACTACTTTTAAACCACCTAACAAGTCGGCATGATGCAAAGGATGTTGAATCGCTTAGATTAACGACCATATTGTAACTTGATCGATAACATTCGATCAGAACTAAGAAAGAGTAGAGAAACATAACTTTGTTAAGTACTCGGTAATTAATCATTTGTAAAGTTATCTTATAAATCACTATAATTAGGATAACATTAGCTGATATAATGTTTATTCAAAGTGGATTTAACAATTTCTAACTTGTATTTATAATCACACTATGCATTATTATTATTATTTGGACACATGAATATTGGTACAAGAGAGCGCCAATATATATGCGCCACAGATTGAATTACATCTATGTTATACATTACTTACATAAATCACATGTGATTATATCAAACAACTCTTCTCATCAATTGGTTCATTTGTGATAAACGATTTAAAAACGTGTAGGTATTATATACACATATAAACGTGTGTAATTAACTTTTAGTAAAGAGATATTTTTGTTTAGTGCTTTTTTTAGCAAGGTTATTTTCTACAGAGAATCCTGGTGGGCGGCCTATGCTACTCCATAAGGGGTAACAGGCATAAGCAAATAAGAAAATATTTCAGAAACCGTTTAAATTGTATTGTTTGTGTTTATGAAAGGTCCAAATAGATATGGAGTGAGAACGCACAACAGATTAGGAAGAAGAGAGGAAGAATTCTTACACCCTGCTTTGGAGTCATTATAGTGAAAAATCGTTAAACTGTACAACATACTTTGTAACGAATTTCAAAGTTTCATGAATCCATAATAAAAGAAATAAAGTAGATATGAATACATACAGGCAAGTGGAATTTAATACTTGGCAGAACTAAACTTTACGTTGAAGTGGATTAACAGGAGTTGCAACAGGTTGAAAGAAAGTTAAAAGGGCGAAGCCGAAATGTGGCATCAGGCTATGAAGTTGCTAGCTTTTAGTATGAAGTTGTGGAGACTGTTGAGCTTCATTGAAATCACGAATTGATCTAAACTAGATCACCATTGAAAACCTGGAAGCACTAGACGGTCGTTTTGTCCCAGTGCAAAACTCCTCAGCAGTGAGCATCCAAGATCCTATACGCAGGACTCTAACTCAGGAACTCTAGTCTCGCGAGAACACTCGACCTCTAGACCAGAGTCGGGATCCCACGGAGTTAATGTCTAACGTCAACCAATCGTGGATGAGCACCGCTGAGGAGCCCCACACTAGGACGAAACAGCCGTCCAATGCTTCCAGGTTTGCAAGAGTGGTCTGATATTGATCGGTTCATGATTTTAATGAAAGTTACTAACTTGTTGAACTGAGTCATGTAGGTGTAGGTACAGACTACTTGATTGGAGTCTGTGTGATTATTATAAGCAACTGCTGAATACACTGAATGACAATTGAAAATCATTTGTAATAGCACAGATACATTCATTTATCTTCCTAAAATACTCATAGTTTTTATTGAGTAAACTTGTTTTTTTCTTCTCGAATCATATTGTATATACGTCTGATGTTGTTTACTATCACCGATACTCTTATTACTTCCAATACTTTGCAATGTGTCCAGATAATTTTGTCTAGTTGTGCTGATGTGGCATAATCATTAAGGTCAATGTATAAACTTTCAGTTAACCCATTAACTATTGTTATACGATTTAATGTTACCAATTTGTTGCCAGTCTACTACATACAGTTTACCCTATTCATGAACACTTTTGGTTTGTTGATGCGATATGGTCCAGTATATCTGCATAGAAACCCATACTTACTTAAAGTGTAACATAATAGGGACTGATGTATAAATTCTCTTATACACTTGAGGTATGAAATAGAGAAAGGTCTGAGAATAGTGAACCAATATGAAATCAGTTCTCGTCGACTCAAGGTTAACTGTGAAGGTCAAGAGTGTAATCAGTCAACTCTAGGACGTTGAGTTATAAACGGAATAGTTGACACGAGATAGAAAAAATTGTAGTCAGAATTCTGATTGGTGATTTTAACACGTGATATCGATTAGCGATCTCAAGTCATAACACCTACTGTATCAGATTTTATGCTTATTAATTGAAATGAAAACAAAAGATATATATATATATATAAAACAAAACTCACTTGGACCTGAATGAATTGTATTCACACGAGCTTGTTGTTCTTTTTCTCGACGATCTAATTCGGCTGCACGAGCTTCAAGTTCAGCTTGTCTACGCTCCAAGGCTAAGACGCTTTCATTACCACCACCAGCTGTAGCTTTTGAATATGGTGAATACATTTCCGTAGGTGGTATTGGTGGTGGGGGAATATCGAAAACATAATTTTTATTTCGATTATCTGAAGATGATTCGTTAGTTTCAGGTGTTAAAGATTCATATTCTTTGAAAGAAACGAAAAAAAAGAGTGAAGGAAAGGAAACAGAACTATTAGGACTAACAGAAAACTGGTCGACAGATAAAGTAACAAATTTCGTTGGATGCTTAATAATAATTGATAGGTCACAGATAAAGCAGAAGTGCTTCGCTTCAACAACAAAACAGATTATTAGGGTTGTTTGATTAATTATCCAGTTTTCAATCGTTGCTCTTCATTTAATTACAATTAGTGAATGTGACAAATCATTAAATTGAGTCTAGAAAACAGCTACTGGGGGACTGCATGGCATAATTTGCATCATTAATCGACCAGCATTTTATTCATTATTTTAACAGTCAAAGTGAGCTCAGAACACCGAACCTATGATCAACATAGTGAGTCGAACGCAACCTAAACCTGGAAGATGTGTACATCGGTTCAAATTGCGGCACCCTATCAGCACAGCGAGATAAAATTGTCAGAGCGAATTCCAGAGTAGCATTATTAATGTGAATGAAAGATTATGGATCAGAGATATAATTTGAAATAAGAATTAGTGAAATAAAAATTTATGAGGAACCTAGAAACTCATGATCTGAAGGGCGACAAAGAGAATACATTTGGACCATTGGGGATGATTTTCAGGCATGTCACTTAAAGTCGCTAACCATTGGTTACAATCATCACTTTGACGCCAACCAGGTAGTCTGCGCCTATCTACATGGCTCAGTCCAACAGTCACTGTCTTCAAGGACTGATGCGATATCTTAGTTTCCCCATACTTAATTTTCTTCTAACCTACTTCATACGACAGCCATCACCACGCGTCAAGGTAGTTGTGGATGGGCATAAGTAATAAGATAAGAACAAGAATGAACATAAACAATTTATCCAACTCATTAAAGTAATGGAGCACTTCAAGTTGTTATCCTTCCTAATCGTACTATACTCATCAATAATAGTGATTAGAGCAATCGACTGCGAACCGTTGGAGTGGATATTCAAACTCCGCTTCTCCAACTTCAATTAGCGCACCAGAACCTTAGGTAAAAACATGAGTTAAAATAGATTTTGGTGGCATATATGTTTTTATCTTTGTCTACATCCTGAACATACTAGTTCATAAGTTTGATTGATGTTTTAATTTCTTTAAATTTAATCTCGTCAATATTCTTCTTGTACGGTGATAAAAAGTGTAGCAACTTAACCTATGTCCATTTATGTTAGGCTATTTCATTTATTTATCTTAACACATAAATATTGGTACAAGGAGGCACCAAATACATATGCGCCATACAGATCTCATTCGATATGTGTGAGGGCTGTGATATTGCCCGGGTGCCCAAACCGAAGCAGGTGGTTTTCTTAGGGGGTCACACCCGGAGCCTTCAACCTGAAGGTCTGATCCACAAGACAGTAGAGCAACGTAGGAAGATGTAGTCCCATGGTAGCCGGTAACCAACGATTGGTTCACACGCCATTTGTTCCTTCAGGATACTGGAGCCCATATGCACCATTGGTTTGGAATGAGGGTTTTCCAACCCCCCCTAGGTGGACTCTCCATGTCCACCAACCGGGTTAAAGCACCGAACATTCGCTTTTCGTCCTCTCAATTTCGTAAACAACACTCGTGGTGCGAGAAGGCAATGAGTAGGACTTCCCTGACAGAGGTTATATACGCGTGGCCATGTAAGAGCATTTCAAGAGGGAGAGCGGACTCTCCCCACTCTCGGCCGTACCAGGGCACTTGGAGTACTACACTATTCATGAATAACTAACGAATAGTTACTATTTATCGAACTAAATAGTGGTCATTAAAAATTTTCATGAAACTAAAAATTCAAGTTCAGATGTCGAGTTAGTGAAAATTAATTAAAACTAGTAAATAAATTACCTAATAAAATAAGAACCAAGTTATAGTGAAGTTACATTTAGTTACTATATACAGCTGTTATGACCCTTATTACTACAACCCAGCTACTCTTATTGCTTAGTATTCTTTGGACACTATTTCACTTGACAAGTCACCAAATCAGAAAAAAGTTGGATTGGAACGCAATTATATTCCAAGTAAACAAAGGCTGAATGGAAGTAGGGATCGCAATAAGGAGAACGTTAGTATATTTATCATCTTACACAAGATATTAAAGCCTTCTGCAAGTATCTGCTGGCGCTGATTAGCTACAAAATGCCCAATCAATGTGACCCAACACAATTCTTCATGGAACATGCTTTAATCCAATCTTTATCTCGCTAACAACAGTTTATTTCCCCAAGTAATAAGGATTTTCATCTAGTCTAATCAATTAAGTTAGATAAGTCCCCTATAAGTTAGTTCCGTAAATCACTTGTCAAGTACAACTTCATCCACTCAACTTAAAACCATACATTCTTTTTGGTTTCGGGGCTAGGGATAATAATTAGATGCTGGAATAACCTTCGAATTGACGACCTACTGACTGAAAGCTAAGTGCTCTGACTACTGGGTCACAGCTTCATAAAATAAACTGAAGAGAATAAATGAGAATATAAGGAGTCAGTCAGCAGCAACGTAGAATATCGCACGTACGTACATCAGTTCAAGTTGTCATACCACATCAGCACATAGATACAATTTTCGATTCAAATCCCATTGTGGTAGAGGTAGTGAAAGTATAACCAGTAATCGGAAACATTAGGGTTTGAAGATGTTATTCAAGGAGTATAATCCAGTGGAGTAAATTTAGAAAGAGAAAAAAAGAAAGGGACATGAGGAATTCAGAAGATTTGAATTTGGGAGAACACAAACAATGGATGCACCTGCGCCATTACAAACGATTTTGAGCCATGTCATTCAGGGTCTCTAACCACCGGTTGCTATTGTCTCGCGGATCCCAACCAAGTAGTCTACACCTACCACCATGTCACAGTCCACTTGTCAATGACTTCGTGGATTTGTGTCACGTTTTGGTCTGGCCGCCCCTAGCTTTCTTCCAACCTACTGCTATACCATAAAACAGTGCTCGTCGGGCAGTCGGTGAATACAAGGTGTAAAACATTATCAAACTGAAGCTAAGCATTACAGACAGTAACTTGTGTCTCAAGTACAATTTAAACCAAATATTTACAGAACAAATACGCTACATAGATTAAATATACTATAGGCTGCTGACCTTACAGTTCATAGCTAAAACTACTGTCACCAAATATTAGTTTGCTGGTAATGTTTTTAGTGGAAAGTATTAATTAACTTCACGATCTTACAAATTTATGTGGGGAAAAATGCACTTAAACCAAATTTATTACCACCACCTGGATTATACAACATAATTCTATTATAAGTAGGATAGAACTGATAACTGGAATATAATATTGATTATCGTTGAGTAATAGATGTATAAAGTATTATTACCAAACCAAACTTCATGCGCTCAGAAAGAAATATTAGGAAATATGAAAACTCGATCAAAGTAGTTATTAGCATAGCCAGTCCTAGAATTTTAGTTTTTAGTGAATTCCTAACAATCGAATTAACCAGTGTCAATAGTAACATCGAAAAACTTAATAAGAACAAGCCAAACTCATGAGTTATGTATTGAAGCAAGCCCAACAACAGAAAAGTCTACCACCATAATCTTATCACACTTACTTGGGGTAGGATCAGAAAAAGGGTTGTACCCCTCCAATGACTCTTGATTGACTTTACTCTGCAAGAATAAACAATAAAAGTTAGTAAGGACCCATAGAAATATAAAATAATAGATGTTATTATGCGAAGAATTGCTACGTGAACTATTTATGTGAGTATCCTCGTTATAGATCTGTTATTCAACCCATTTTTACAAGATAATTCAGAAACTTAGCTGAATGTAAAACAAAGGTGACAGATATATTGGCACGGACATATATCTATTTTATTTATTATATCTCACACGTGTCCCAGCGGTATAGGAGTAGGTTGGAAGAAAGCTAGACGCGGCCAAACCAAAACATGGCACAAGTCCATGAAGTCACTGACAAGTGGACTGAGTCATGTTGGTAGGTGTAGACTACCTGGTTGGGGACCGCGAGATGATAGCAACCGATGGTTAGAGACCCTGAACGACATGGCTCAAAATCGTTTGTAATGGCGCAGGCGCATCCACTCTATGTGTTCTCCCAAATTCTAATCTTCTGAATTCTTCATGTCCCCTTTTTTCCTCTTTCCAAATTTATTTCGCTGGATTATACTCTTTGAATAACATCTCCAAACCCTAATCTTCCCGATTACTGCTTATACTCTTGCTACCTCTACCACAATGGGATTTGAATCGACAACTGCATCTCTGTGCTAATGTGGTGTGGCAACTCGAACTGATGTACGCACGTACGATGTTCTACGTTGTTACTGACTGACTGACTGATATCTCATATTAGCACAGCGAGGACGAATAGGTAGATGGTAAGGGTGCAGGACGAAAGAGGGATAAAAACCAAAGATTGTTACATCTGCAAATACGATAAAACGATGAGTAAAAACTCTGAAGCAGTAACAAAATCAATGAGCGCAAGTGGTAAGAATCAGGTGGGACATGACGAAGGTATAGAATCTTAGCAAGTTGTTATTTTTCACACTGGTATAACTTGGAAAATCGATAAGAAAAAGGAAGCAATGAAAATAATGCCAAATATGGTGGAAAAGTTACTTATTTATTTCAACACAAAAATCGGTACAAGTAGGCATCAAACAGATA
Source organism: Schistosoma haematobium (assembly GCF_000699445.3). Classification (NCBI taxonomy): domain Eukaryota; kingdom Metazoa; phylum Platyhelminthes; class Trematoda; order Strigeidida; family Schistosomatidae; genus Schistosoma; species Schistosoma haematobium. The sequence goes on from NC_067202.1 coordinate 3,585,404, forward strand.
TGCGCCACATGAATTATTCGATGTGTGAGAGGGCTGGGATACTGCCCGGGTGCCCAAATCAAAGTTGAGTTGAGTAAAACATAAAAATGAGGGTTATTAGATAGTACAACGTTTACTACTCAGTACAAGATAATGAATGAATACATAGGTGCTGTTAGAATAGGTTTGAGACATGCTATTTAACGCTTTCAACTAAAGATTATGATAATCTTGCAGATAAATGGGAAGTCTGGTCCTTCCAGCCTGACTGAATCTAATTCATAGGAGTATTTTAAACTTTTGTAGTTTGTTTAGTAATCTCCTATCTTTTTCCAAACTATTTTTACGCTAGCCAAGTGCATATCAACGTATTTAAATCGATGTAACGTTGAAAAAGCGAGATTTTGTATGATACATGACAAACACATAGGTATCAACAGCATTGGGGAAAAGCTGAACAATGAGACAGAAACAGTCATACCGAACTTGGTGGTAATGAGCAAAGCCTTGGGTATGTCAAACTGAAGTTCTGATGCCAAAACTTATTTGCCCTATCCTAAAACTGATGACATGAAGCACAAATTGACGTTATAAGATATTGATTGGAATTTATAGTCTTCGTTTGTCTCTAAGTGGTTTGAGACCTACTAAGTGCGTTACAAACACCCAATTATTATTAAATAGCATTTGAAAATCCTTATTAATGTGATTTATTATTCATACATAATTTACTATGGACAACTGAAAACCAGTGTTTTCGTACTTCCATCGCCTTCCACTTACGTGAAAAACTTTGGGTCTCAAATATTAATACGAGTCATTTGTCGAGAACTGACCGAACCAAAATTCTTATTAACAATACGGCGAGACTATAATTTATGGACGAACCAATCGGATTTACGTTAACAGGTCTTAGATTTTGGCGCGAAATTCATTCACTCATTTGGCTAAATAGAGTTTTGGCACTATAGCTGATGTCAGTTCGCGATGAAAACCCTAAATCTAACTCCTAACATAAACCATCAACTGTAAATCATAATCCTTATTCTTCAAACTGCTTTATTGCCTTCATTTAGCCCTAGTGTGTAGGTGGACACAAGGTTAGTCTAGCGTCGCTCAAAGGTCGTCCATAAATTATGATCTCAGCGACAATACAAAATAGGTGGATCGAGGTCCCAATCTGGCATGGTGGTTGGAAAACACATTGACGAGTTGTTTAATTACTCTAAACAACCATCACAAGACTCTTTGAACTCTTGAATGAACTTCTTACACCACTATTTTGAAGATTATCACCGAGATTATATATTTAAGAACAGTAAATAACGAACTAGTTAACATGTGATATTCCAAATATGAGACCACACTAGACGCTTACGTTATCCCTCGACTTTTCTGTAGGCGGTGGGACTTACGCGTTACGTGAGATAAGACCATATACCCTATGTATAGCTTTAACAGTTCAATCGAAACAAAAAGCGCGTGACTACTCATTCGTGTCCCCAAGTCGCTACATCGATGAATATGATCTAATGACCGTTGTTTAGTGGCTACTTAATAATTTAAATACTTGAAGCATTTGGAGCCACTTCTATACTGCAAGATATTAGGAAACTTTTGAAAAAACTAAAAGAACTAACCATTTGAAAACACTGTTGAATAGCCCGCGACTAAAGGAGCACTTGAAGGACAGATTATTTATAACTTGCTTTGGTGCAATTCAAACCCCAAACATTGTGAGGCAGTTTGCCTCTCGCAGGCTACTACTAGATAGCAAAATGATGTTTTTAGTTTCGGAAGGATATATTTTTCTTGTTATATTCCCTTCAAATCCACTGAACATAAACAATATTTATTAAGGGAAGAGTGATAGTGGAGTTACATCTTGCGTAATCTATTTCATTACCCACGAGACTACATCAAATGTCTAGGTACCTTTCGTTAGAGTTATCGCGAGGTCTTGCTATGCGACACTTTGAAAGTACAGAAGCGTATTATTGAGATTTTCGAAAGCTCAATTTCATACTGCGGGGGTAGTTAGCTCAAACTTGTAGACGAAAATAAATAGCTCTGTAAGTCTCCGACATTTATGTTGATCCCATTAGTTCTATTGGATACACTTGCCATAAGGCACTCGGTCGCACGTCCGCAACAGAACGCAGGTGAGTACACCGTTCTACGCATCATTCACAACTTTTATCCAGGTTAAACTTAACGCTTAGCAATACATTAATAATCTTCCGAATGTATTTTCGAACCACTTCATTTCTGACTTTTAATTTGACGGGATGGGCATACTTGGTATATTGTGGTCATTCAGGTCTGGTTCATGCAAGCCGATAAACCAATGAACCTAGTGTAAATTTATTGCCTCGTCATGGCCAATCTGTTTGATCTTACTCTGAAGTCACATCATCATCTGCCCCATAGTGATTATTATGGTGTTCTGGTGCATAAGAATCTTTGAAAAATAATTGAGATACCACCAGCAGAACAATACATAGAATATAAAAATGGTACGATACACGTAATGATCACGTATGTAAGACTGAGGCAAACATACATAGGTTCACATACATATTTATGCACAACCCAACGTATATGTCCATATAAATGAATCGTGAACGTTGTAGTTCAGATTCTATAAAATAAATTTTGTTCAATACCTATAATGTAGATATTTAGCTTGAGAACTTAATGTACTGTATCTACAATTTACAAGACTCATCTACAACCCACAAAACTCAACTTTTTAACCCGCGTCCCACCATCGTATTTTCTGTGTACCACATTCCTACATGTAGGATGAAGAACACAAATATTCATATATAGTCGTAGGATTAAAGAAAATTCAACATTATTCGTTAAAATATCCGATTTATTTATTAAAGTAGTGACATGACAAATGACACTGTCTTTCAGTTGCGAGGAAGATGCATGTGTGATGTAAAATTAGCAGTGACGAGCGTAAAATGAATGTTGCAAAAGGGCAAGTGGAACGAAACATAATCAAAGCAGTCACGCACCGATGAAGGCGAACAATTACAGGGTTATCCATCATAAGGACGATCACCAAATGAGCGACCATGAAAAACCTGCATACCTGTAAGGGTGAATAACATTTTAGCGGTATGGAATTTGATCGATATACCGCCTATATCTTCGGCGCTACGGCTAATCCGAAAAGTAATCTCAAACATCGGACGAAGAACTAACCCTTAACAAATAGGTTAATTTTTCGAATCGGGCAACAATTCATCATTCTTATTACCATCGTCATGTTATCACCTATGTGAGCTTCGAACAGCATGGAGGGGTGTAGTGGCATTGGACAAAAGCCACACAATCCACAAAGCTGTGAACACGAGACTACTCAGAAAATAGATATTCAACACTTAACGCGGAGAAATACCCAACAATGGAGAAGGCGCGTACAATGAATTGAATGGATTAGAGTTGGTCGTATGGCATGGCTCGGCCATGCAGGCGTGGTCCATCTGAATGTTACCTTATATCTTCTATTCATATTAAATATATTGTTCTTTCTCTAGCCTAACCTTGTTCTACATCATGTATTGGTAATTGATACGATACAGTGAGTTGGTGTAGTCGATGATGTGACTTCCACGTAAGATCTTATGGATTAGGCAGTTATATCATGACAAATCTACAATTTTAGGATTAGGTCTATTGTTAGAGCAGTACTAATATCATAGTAGACCGTAATTCTACATTGGTGAGCCCAACTAAAGAAACGCAACCTATTATAATAGGATTAACAATATATTGTTAATCCTTATTTCCATTTAAACTTTCTCGATCGATTTTATATTTATGTTAACGCAGTATTCTAATAGTCCTCTGATTAATGCTCACAAGTATTATCATAAGGTTATATTGATTAGCTCTCAGGACATACTAGCTCAAGCGATAATAAAAACTGGTCGCCTATATTAAGTAATTAGCTTTGATGGTTCGTTGACAAGCTATAATAGCATTTACATGCTTCAGCGACATAGTCTTGTTTAAACATCAAGCTCTAGCAAATATGACCTGTAAATAGTGTAAATATACATTGACTAACAATGCAATCAAGGACTAAATAGTTATCTCGATCTTGTTCTCAGTGTTCCTTCACTTAACACCTCATCCTGTTTTAAACTATGCACTATCCTGTAATATCTTTTCTTCCGACCACTGCCTGCCTAATTTCATATTCTCGAGTTCCATTGCCAAACAACAAGGATGACACTACTAAAACATACGGTGAGTTTCAGCTTTAAGTTTCCTGCAATCATAAGGTCATTTTAGATGGCTCATTCAATGGCAACCACACAATTATCTGGATTCATTCAGTTGTTCTGATCAGAGCGAGTCCCAAAAACCTCAACAGCATCAAGCACCTTAGAAGTGATTGCCATTCTGCATGTTTTATTCTGGATGCTTTTGGATCATTACTACTCCTCATGAATGGCGTTATATATGTCGTCCACTAAACAATCTAATTTTCAAAAATAATCCAGGCGAGTTCAACTTTTTTACTGGATGATATTTTTTGTACTTAACATGTATATGTTTTCCAGTTGCTTTTGCCATTTGTAAGTGTCCCTAGACTAAATGCAGTAACTTCTTATGGAATGTTTATAACGCTTCATATTCCTGCCTGAAGTTTCATGAACAGTCTTAACTTTAAAATTATTTTTCTGGTCATGTTCATTATTTTTAATTTGTCATATACGCCAACAACCTGCATGTTAACCTGGCCCGTACATACGTTGCACTATACCTTCGTGTATTCTAAATTTAGAAATCATCTGAATCGCCTTTAACATTTATCAATAAACCCATCATAGTAGCAGCCTAAAATGCGGACATAGTTTAGATAATAAGATTAAAAATTTAAGTACTATCAACGGCACTAGTCAAATAACTAAATCCCCAGATAGCTGCTGACTAAACAAACGTTTAAAATCAAAACTGCGTAGCCTACTAAAATTAACACTAAACGAATATTTCTGAATTGAAATTTATAGTTAAATTAGGCGTCTCGGATTCTTTAACGTTACAAATTTCTGATAATTTCGAATCACCTAAAGCAACAATACCTATTTTTTCACTGACTAATCATCAATCAACACTATAACTAGTTAAATTTAATAGTTTCAGGATATCGTCATAAAGCATTGTCATAACTTGACAATCACGTAATATGACTGATAAAATTAATGAAACTATTAACGAAATCGGTCAACAAATTGACTTATAATTACCATTAAATGGTGTTGTTTTCTTGGTATCTTCATCCATCACAGATGATTACAGTATGTTTCTCTATCAGTTGCTCATTCAGTAAATATCTCAAAACCTTGTCAGTCTAATTGATGGTTTAGCGACACAATCATGCATGCAAATAATCAGTATAAGCAGTCGAGCAAATCTCCTGCAAACTGAAAACATCAATGTCGAATTTACCCCAACACTGACTAAGGTTCAAGCAATTATCATAGACATGAGTTGCGAGTGTACTCCCCCTAGTTACAACTTGTGTTCTTCCTGATAATCACATGAGCATCACTCACTATTAATCATCTTGTAAAAACTTATTTAGCTAAATACATCTTGCAGCACCACATCACTTCGTAATATGATTCATAGGCTTAACTGATTTTAATAACTTATAACCACTATATCTCAATTAAATCGTATTCCGCCTTATGATAAACTGCATACTTGCAACTAACTTGTATGCCCAATCAGCCAGCAAGTATAAATATAAATAAATAGTCTGCCGCAGATCAGAACATTGAGTCCAGAGCATGTCTCTTACGAACACACTCATGTTTAACGATTTGTTCCTAGCAATCTGTCCAAAAATCATATAAATATCACCCATGTATTTAAATTTTATTTTGATAACCATTTATGTGTATTAGTAGTATTACCAAATTCTATCACGGTCAGGTAAAAATGAGGTTGAGAAAATCTCCCCGTAACTAAATAAACCGTATCAAACTAACTGGAACACTAGTTGGAATTCTTCTCCACGGTATACTTTTGTTCCTTCAGTTAGCCTACTAATACAGATGCAATTGGAATTCAACTCATATGGACAACTTACCGGCATAATCGTTATTTGATTTCATAATTTAAACCAAAACTAATACCAATATTAACATTTCTACAATATTCATCACTTTAATATTTCTAAACACAAAATACTTATGTTATGAACGGGGAATTAAGAAGCCCAGACAATTACGAAAGCTATTTTCTTGGGACGTTATTGCATTTCATTCAAAACCTGTAAAACACTTATATTTATTTTTGTCCCTATCTTATTCTACATAACACGAGCTTTCGTTCTATGTATCATTCACTAGCATACCCTTTTTTGTTCCAAAAATATTGTAGTTTAAATATTATATTTTGCACTATAATTTCTACCCTAATTCCCTGTTTCGGGCATAACTGTATTTTTCCAAATTATCCTACGTCGTGGTCAAGATATGCACTTATTTATTCATGTACATTTTTGTAGTAATCCGAATTCAGAGAATCCAGAGTTTAGTGTTCCAACTGTCTTGTCTTCTTTCACTCGCGTGCTTGCCAACCAATCAGGATTTAGAATAGTTCTCTCTACCCCAATCGAACTCACGCATATTAGACTCAAGGTTAAGCCACTCAGCCTAACGCGTCAAGGTCATAATTTAGACTACACCGACCAAGGTCAAGTCATAACAAGTATCACGGGGTAAAAGCGATTCAAGGTCATAACAACTGGCGACGGAGAATTTTTTTTCTTTCCTATATTGATTGATCCAGTACAAAATGCCTGTTTCATTGGATGACCTTAAAACTATTCTTCAAATGCAGCAAGCACAAAATGAGGCAAATCAGACGAAGCTTTTGGATGCATTCGCACGAATGTTCTCATTACAGTCGTCCTCAGCTTGTCAATCAGATAAGCATGAAAGCATCATAAATTCTATTTCTGAATTCCAGTATGATCCTGAAGCTAATGTCATTTTCAGTTCGTGGTTTCACCGCTGTGAAGATATTTTCCGCGTTGAATGCTCGCATCTTGATGACGCAGCAAAAGTCCGCTTACTCTTAAGAAGACTGGGAACACAGGAATATAATAAATATGTGAATTTTATCTTGCCACAAAATCCACGAGATGTATCATTCAAAGATACAGTCCAGATTTTATCTGATATTTTCGATGAACAGTCCTCATTATTTAATACTCGCTATAAATGCTTCCAAATAACGAAATCTCCAGAGGACGATTATCTCACGTATGCCGGGAAGGTAAATCGACAGTGCGAACGCTTCAAAATAAACGAAATCACAGCGGACCAATTTAAATGCTTGATTTTCATATATGGTCTAAAGAATGAAGAAGATGCAGATGTCCGTACCAGAATGTTGGCACGCATTGAACAAGAACCAAATATGATATTACAAATGGTCACAACCGAACGTCAGCGGTTACTTAATCTCAAGCATGACACTGCGATGGTGCAACAGAGGGTTAAACCTTCCGGTTCTGATTCAATTAATGCGCTCCGATCCATAAAATCATCGAAACAAAACTGTACAAGCATGAAACAACCTGCCAACCCCCCATCACCATGCTGGTTCTGCGGAGCATGGCATTTTGCAAAATTCTGTCCGTTTAAGAATCATAAATGCCGCAAATGTCATCGCATTGGCCACAAAGAAGGTCATTGTTCGTTAAATAAACGCAAGACTAAACATCGTAGTGAAAATTCAAAGCAACGATCAAACAGTCAAATTAAAACCACGTTTGCAACCTTTAAAGTTGGATTTAAAAGTAGGCGGAAATTTGTAAATTTATTAGTAAATGAAAAACTTATACGACTTCAGTTGGACACTGCTTCTGATGTCACGTTGATTTCAAAGAACACATGGCACAAGTTAGGATGCCCATCCATCCGACCGACAGAACATGTCGCCCGAAATGCGTCAGGAGACATAGTAAAGTTGACAGGAGAGGTCCTATGCAATGTTCAACTTATGGGAAGTAAATTTACAGATGTTTGTTATCTAACAAATCGACACGATTTAGATCTATTGGGATTAGATTGGATTGCACATGTTGATACTTTGAATAAATTATTAGATGAGGTATGTTCTCAAAATGTTTCCTATGATTCTATCCAAATCCCTAATGATATTTCTAAATCAAATGCCTCCGACGAATCATCCTCTCTGGATATTAACGAATTAAATGCTTCTGATGAAACATGTTCTTATGATCTTTCTGAATCAAACAATTCAAATGTTATGTGTTCTCACCATGTCAAATCAAATACCGCCGATTCATTGCCTTCTCATAAAATTTCCAAATCGAATACTTCAGACAAAGTATGCGCTAGTGAAACTGCGGAATCTCATATACTTCGTTCTGATGTTATGTCTACATCAAAGTCTTCTGTTTCCTCTCAATTGTCGTCCGTATCTTACATAAATCATCTTCGACAAAAACATGCATGTGTATTTCAAAACAAACTGGGGTGTTATAAATTCACCAAAGTATCCTTATCACTAAAGGAAAATGCAAAGCCCATTTTCAGACCGAAACGACCAGTGCCTTATGCTGCTCTGTCAGTCGTTGACCAAGAATTGGACAGGTTAGAAGCATTAGGTGTTATTGAGCCAGTAAATTATTCATCGTGGGCTGCACCCATAGTGGTCGTGAGAAAAGCAAATGGAACTGTTCGCATATGTGCTGATTTTTCCACTGGCCTAAATAATGCTCTAGAAGATCACACGTATCCACTTCCCATACAGGAAGATTTATTCATCAAACTAAATGGAGGAAAGTGTTTTGCTAAAATTGACCTGGCTGACGCATATCTCCAGATAGAAGTTGATCCAGCCTCCCAACCATTACTGACGATTAACACCCACAGAGGTCTTTACCAATATAAGCGTTTACCTTTTGGTGTGAAACCAGCACCAGCTATCTTTCAACAAATAATGGACACTATGTTGGCTAATTTGCCAGGAGTCGCTGTCTATTTGGATGATGTAATCGTTACAGGTTCCAGTAAGTCCGAGTTATTCAATCGACTCGATACTGTTTTAACCAAAATATCTGAGTGTGGATTCTATCTAAAAGAAGAGAAGTGTACATTCTTCATGAACTCGGTGAAATATCTTGGTTTTGTTTTCGACAAAAATGGACGACGCCCGGATCCGGAAAATGTACGAGCTATCCAAAATATGCCTCCCCATCGAATGTAGCAACTCTGCGTTCCTTCCTTGGTCTTATCAGTTATTACAGTAATTTCTTGCCACAATTGCATCGCCTCCGGGCACCCATGAACCAATTATTATCCAGTAATGTAAAATGGAATTGGTCCACTAAGTGTCAAAAATGTTTTGACGAAGTGAAGTCATTATTAACGTCGGATCTACTCCTTACATATTTTGATCCCTCGCTGGAAATCGTTGTTGCTGCAGATGCTTCTGACTATGGTATCGGTGCCGTCATATCCCATAAGTTTCCAGATGGAAAAGAAAAGGCTATCGCACATGCTTCCAGAACATTGACTTCAGCAGAACGCAAGTACAGCCAAATTGAGAAAGAAGGATTGGCATTAATTTTCGCAGTAAAAAAGTTTCACAAGATGCTGCATGGCAGAAAATTTACCTTAATCACTGATCATAAACCCTTATTATCAATTTTCGGATCTAAGAAAGGTATACCAGTTTATACCGCAAACCGCCTCCAACGATGGGCTACAATGCTATTGGGTTATGATTTCGTTATCAAATACAAATCTACCTCTGATTTTGGCCATGCGGATGCATTATCGCGCTTAATAAGCAATCATAAGCTTGAAAACGAAGATACTGTTATCGCTTCTATATCAGTGGAAGAAGATGTAAGCAGAATGTTGTTTAATTCAACACAAATTCTTCCAGTGACAGCTGCTCGAATCGCTGAACACACTCGCCGCGATCCTATCTTAAGACGATTATCTACATTTATCCAGCGTGGTTGGCCCCCACGTATAACATCTCATGAACTGAAACAGTATTATCAACGACGCCAATCTTTATCCATCGTCAATGACTGTATAATGGTTGCTGATCGCGTAGTGGTTCCGTATAACTTACGCTCACTCGTCCTGAAACAACTGCATACAGCCCATCCAGGTACTGGAAGAATGAAAGCTATTGCTCGAAGTTATGTATATTGGCCTAATATCGATGAACACATCGAAGATTTCGTGCGTGCGTGCAGAAAATGTGCTGAGGTTTCTAAGTGTCCACGAAAAGCTGAACTACATTCCTGGCCATCTCCAGAAGAACCTTGGTCGCGTATACATGTTGATTTTGCTGGCCCATTCCAGGGTACGTACTTCCTCGTTTGTGTTGATGCTTATTCAAAATGGCCGGAGATTTTTCCTATAGATCAAATCACTTCGCAACAGACTATCATGAAGCTACGGCAGTTATTCTCCCGTTTTGGAGTTCCAGATGTTCTCGTGACAGATAACGGCACTCAGTTTATTTCTTCCATCTTCTCAGATTTCTGCAAGAGGTTTGGAGTCAAACATGTCCGTTCACCTCCGTACCATCCACAATCGAATGGTCAGGCCGAAAGGTTTGTAGATACCTTCAAAAGAGCGCTACTGAAGGCAAAAGGGGAGGGAAAGATAGAGGAGATTCTTGATGACTTTCTCTTGGTCTACAGAACAACTCCAAACCTATCAACACCAAATCAAATGTCCCCAGCAGAAATTATGTTTGGTAGAAAAGTAAGAACTGCCCTCGATGCCATGAAACCACAACAAATAGACATCGGAAAAAGAAACAGAAAGATGGAAAACCAATTTGATCGCCATCATGGGGCGAAACGCAGAATTTTCCAGAAAAATCAAAAAGTATACGTCCGCGATTTCCGATATTCACCTCCACAATGGACCAGTGGACGCATACTTAAGAGACAAGGGAACGTAATGTATGTGGTGGAAGTTGAAGGACAGAAGTGGACACGCCATGTCAACCACATACTGGAAAATGCTGGCACTTCACAGAAAACCGAGAAATTAGACTCAATGTGGAGAATCATTCTGGACAGTTTTGACATAAAATGCTCAGCGACTCAGAAGACCACGCAACCTGAACAAAGTCCTATTAGGAAAGCATCACGGAAACGCAGAAGACCAGATATTCTACAGGTAGACCCAAAGAGGAGAACATACGTTTCCGAAGGAAGATATCAATGATGATATCTCAGCACTTACCTGTATATAGTAACTAACCATTTTTTTCTTTTTTTTTTAAAGGGGAAGGTGTTATGAACGGGGAATTAAGAAGCCCAGACAATTACGAAAGCTATTTTCTTGGGACGTTATTGCATTTCATTCAAAACCTGTAAAACACTTATATTTATTTTTGTCCCTATCTTATTCTACATAACACGAGCTTTCGTTCTATGTATCATTCACTAGCATACCCTTTTTTGTTCCAAAAATATTGTAGTTTAAATATTATATTTTGCACTATAATTTCTACCCTAATTCCCTGTTTCGGGCATAACTGTATTTTTCCAAATTATCCTACGTCGTGGTCAAGATATGCACTTATTTATTCATGTACATTTTTGTAGTAATCCGAATTCAGAGAATCCAGAGTTTAGTGTTCCAACTGTCTTGTCTTCTTTCACTCGCGTGCTTGCCAACCAATCAGGATTTAGAATAGTTCTCTCTACCCCAATCGAACTCACGCATATTAGACTCAAGGTTAAGCCACTCAGCCTAACGCGTCAAGGTCATAATTTAGACTACACCGACCAAGGTCAAGTCATAACAAGTATCACGGGGTAAAAGCGATTCAAGGTCATAACAACTTACTACCTATACGTTAAGTTATTAACCAACGGCTATTAACACGCATCGTTTAATTATTATTATTGTAATCTCATTTTTTTTATAGCTCAAATAATCTTCACCCAAATTTTCGTTTCAAGCATGTTAAGCATGAAGGCAGATCTTTTAAAATTATTATATGTATTACCCGACCAGATGCTGCCGCCTTCTTTTTGATTTATCTTTCAGCTTACCAATACCCGGAGGATTCTTATTATCCTTGGTAACCTCCGGCGCGCGACGATCCCATCCAATTTGATATCGAACCAACATCACGTTGATTCTGGTGGGAGATTAGTGTAGTGGCATTGGACAATAGCCACACAATCCACAAAGCTGTGAACACGAGACTACTCAGAAAATAGATATTCAACACTTAACGCGGAGAAATACCCAACAATGGAGAAGGCGCGTACAATGAATTGAATGGATTAGAGTTGGTCGTATGGCATGGCTCGGCCATGCAGGCGTGGTCCATCTGAATGTTACCTTATATCTTCTATTCATATTAAATATATTGTTCTTTCTCTAGCCTAACCTTGTTCTACATCATGTATTGGTAATTGATACGATACAGTGAGTTGGTGTAGTCGATGATGTGACTTCCACGTAAGATCTTATGGATTAGGCAGTTATATCATGACAAATCTACAATTTTAGGATTAGGTCTATTGTTAGAGCAGTACTAATATCATAGTAGACTATAATTCTACAGGGGAACGTTTTAGAGGGGTTTTGTGCGCGTTAGGTTTTCGACGGGTTTGTTGGACAACTTTAGGTGATCGAAAACGGAGGAAAATTACAGAAAACTGTGATGATTAGAGTCATAATGATTACGTTGTATATTATGAAAACAGGATGCATCCCTGGTTATGTTTCTGCACTTCACTAAGGTGCAGTTAAAATACATAGAGCAACAAGATGGTCAAAATTTCAGTAGCTAGTGGCTTCATCTTGAGTGTTACAGAACTGAAAATACTTAACTGATTAAAGACTATTACATAGAATATTATTAATTTCACTGTTTTTGATGCATTTGTTCTACTCAACTTTCGAACATATATGCTTATAACTTTGAGCTCGGACATTTTGGTTACACTCTGTCCTTGGTCTGGCATTTTGTAAGTTATCTTCCAGCAACCTAAAATTTGAAGATTTGCCTTTGTCCAAGCCCAGCGATTAGTAATACTTCACTTCCACATAAAAAATATTGAGAATATTTTACAGAAAATTGCAGGTTGTGCTGTCATGCGACTTGTTCGTTTGTTATAAAACAGCAGATGCGACACAATTATGTTCCAAACAGAGTTGTGGTAAATAAAAAACGAAGATCAGCAGGACATGAAGTCAAGAAACCTCTTCAGCAGAGGCGAGACTTTAAATAGAGACTATCGCATATACTGTTTTGCCTTGTGAGGCATCAGAACATGAACGGTCGTCTAAAGTGTTATTTCTCCTATGCACGGTTTATATGCAACCTTGGAATTAACACAACTTATAAACTTGATAAAGAAGGACAGTCTTGTCCAACGAATCGAAGGCAGCCCTGATGTCAAGAAACACTACGATTGTTGGCCTTTGAAAAGTATGACGGTGTTCTAACATTTGGTGGAGGGTGAAGATATGATCAATACATCCTCGACCAGAATGAAAACCAGCCTGCTCCTCGCGAGTCAATCTTTCTTGGGTTTTGAACAACCTACGAAGTATGACGGAAGCCAATAGCTTGGACGCAATCGGAAGTAGACTTGTCCCCCGATACTTGTTACAACAACGATGTAAACCATTTTTAAAGATAGGGACAACTATCGACTCATTCCATGACGTTTGTACACTCTCTAGTTCCCAGAACTTTATAAACAACACAGTCAGTTCCTTATCCAGGAAGTCATCACCATCTTTAAAAAGAGCCGGAGGTAAGTCATATGGACCCGGTGATTTGTAACGCTTCAAGAGTTGGGGTTCCTTGCGGACATCCGCCTCATTTGATGGATCAGTCGTCACCGGCCATAGAGGGCAGGACAGTCTGACCGATGTTGCCGGAGCAGCAGGTTGGTTGAACTGCCCTTCGAAGAATTCTGCCCATCGTCCAAGATGTCGATGGATGTTGGTGATTGGCATCCCGTCATCCTCGTAGATTGTTTCGCTCACACCAGACTTTTTAATGCCAGTGGCTCAGATGAGTTGAAAACACGTAACATTAGCACCTTCTGTCAATATATTCAGAATGAAACTGGATCTCTACAGACTGCAAAGATTAATATAGGTCAGTAGACCTAACCTTGCCACCGAAGACTGGCCTTGGGGTAAGATATCTCCAGGTCGTCGACATTATTGTTTGCGGTTGACGTAAAAATCTGGAAAACAATAAAAAGTGCGGCTGATCATGTGGATCTCCAAGCTGACTTAGACGATTTAGTTAGATGGGCTCGAGAGTGGGGCTTAGAAATCAATGCTAGGAAGAGTGTACTAATGCACATCGGTCACGGTAATAGTTACCGTTACACTATTGAGGGTAAACCTCTTCCATGTGCTCAAGAACATAAAGACTTAGGAGTAGTAATAAGTCATGATTTAAAAACAACTACGCATTGCAAAGCAGCCGCTGTCAAAGTTTTCCGTGAGTTATGGTCACTTCGCCGAGCGTTCAAATCTTTTGACGAGGAAACGTTTCGGATTTTATATACCATATATGTTAGATCACATTTAGAGTACTGTATCCAAGCAGCTAGCCCGTGTCTGGTAAAGGATACTAACTCCCTTGAGCGTGTCCAGCGTGTGGGAACGAAATTAGTGAATGGTCTTTCTAGACTCCCTTATGATGAGCGCTTAAAACGCCTAAATCTTTTCCCCTTGTCATATCGTAGGACACGAGGTGACCTTATACTGGCATTTCGTATCTTTAATTATGATTTGGGTGTTAATATGTCTTATCTTTTTGCTCCCTCCAGCACTAATAATCTCCGAGGTCATAGCAAGAAGGTTCATAAACCACGATCTAATAAACTTAAAGTGGGATCCCGTTTTTCTCATCGAGTAGTCAATCATTGGAACGCCTTACCCGAACGAGTGGTATCAGCCCCATCAGTGAATACTTTCAAGGAAAAGCTGGACCTTCACTGGAAAGCAATGTGTCAGGATTAACACAGGTTCATCAACCTACTATCCTTATTACTGGAGACTGAACCGTTTGAAGCATTGAGCTTACCTGGCGGCTAAGGTAAAATATGCTCCACTTTTAGTAGAAGTATGTGTTCGGTAGTTTCATATCGTTTCGTTTCTATGCATTAGAGGGCATTTAAACATATATTTAAAACGTTCACATCGTTCATCTCATAAAAAACGTAACAAGTCACATTTTGCAGGTTAACCCGTCACCTATTACAATTGCAATCAAATGATAGCGATTTGCAATTACGAATTTCTTCATGGCTACATTCATTTGGTTAATGGAAACTTATCGGGGTGATATAGTTGTATGTTCTGTTACATGAACCTCTCGACACACTACCCTCAACATCTCAATCTTGTATATACTTACTTGCAACGGTTAACCGTTAACATGTTAACGGTTGGTCTTATTTATCAACTGCTTAATAGCTCTCTTACATAAACATTAGGGACTTTATATGGCACTTTGTAACTACCTCATATTCATTTGAACGAGCTTAGAGATGTTATCAGGGCCAGTGTAAACACTTCAGCTTTTAGTTCTGCCTAAGACTGGAGCAGATAATATTATTATTACGTAAATTGACAAATACTAACAGATTTTGTAGTTTGGATTTACTTGAGATAGCTAGGGTTTACGTAAGATCATGATTTTTTGCGTTTTGTTTTCAGATTCACAGTATATTAACAAATCGTTGTGTACCGAGTGGCATTCACTTACAAGCGAAAATGGAAAACATTTTGTCACCAATGAATTTTATTTATTCATAAACACTGACGGAGAAAAGTGTAAACTTCTTGTTGAACAAGAAAGGTACTTTTCAATATTTTCAAATTAAATGGCATCTTTAGAAAAAGATCAATCATCAAATAAAACGAATGTAATGAATGAATCGTTAAGTCAGAAAGGTAGTTAAGTACTTTGAATTCATAATTCTATGCTAATGTAGTGACTGAAACCACTTCTGACCTACTTATTTCACTTGCAAATGAACCTTCACTGGCTTATTTTCATATTCAAGAACATATTAGAAAATCAGTTCCAGAAATCTTGAAATACCAAGTTGAAAATTTCTTGTATTTTTGTAATATTCTTTGTGTGTAGTTGAAAGTCGAACATTTAGATTCACAATTACGTGGTTCTTGTTATGATCTTGACTATGCACTTGAGTAAGTCTTGTATCCTTAAATACCTACTTTTAACAACTATAAACCGAAATATTAGAATAATGGTCCAAAAGTCCGTGGCAAATATTCAAGTTGTCTTCGTAATTATCCAGAGAAACTCAGAAATTACAAGTTATTAAGTGATACAAATGCGCATCGTTTATGGTCGTTACATCTTATGTCAATGTGGTAAAAGGAGATAAATAATTAGTAGCTATAAAAGTAAAACCTCTCAACTAGTCAATTTACTTCTGTAGATGGTAATACATCTATCTACCACAGTTCACAACTAGTCTTCCCGATTATTTATTACACTATAGTTTAAAACCTCATTGACTAACGTCCTATCCTTACTTAAACTATGATGCCTGACAGCAATACTTACTTCTTGGTCCCACCACACTATAAATGCCATAGTGGAACTCATTATTGGTACTTGTATTCTACGCATGTTTGTCAATGCAGTATGAATCAGTTTGTACTGTGTGCTCTCTTTACTCAAGTCGGATAACTCCATAATGATCATAAGTAGACAAATGTCAAACAAGTTTCCCTTGTCTTTATTTAGATTTCAACTGTGAACGGTACATAGTCTAATGCAACTCTAAATACCTAAAGTAGTTTTTATTATATTTGTGTGGTCTTAATAGGGTTTTAAAAGTGTATATCACAGTTAATATCAGAAACTTAATTTTTTTTACAAATCGCTCAAGATGATATAATTTACTGTTATTTAACTCTTTTTTCTGCCATCATATATGTATTTAGTAATGTTAGAAGTATCTCAAAAGCTACAGTACATTTTAACCGGATTAACGAGCTCTTGAAGTCGAGCTTATTTGCTAAACTTCAGTTGGATTATGCACGCATGAACGCGTAAGTCCCTAGTTTTGCATACAACACACTCAAAATATTACTACTCTATATAGCTATGATTCTATTATTTCTTGGAATTCATCAAATGAATATAACTTAACTCACTATC